>NW_022103920.1:89894083-89971454 GCF_000313985.2 Echinops telfairi
GTTTTGAGAAACAATGTACAAATGTGCTTTACACAATTGATGTGTGTATGGATTGGGATAACAGTTGTATAAGCCCCTAATAAAATGTTTTAAAAAAAAAAAAAGAGAGTGGAAAGAGACCAGGTTTACGGCATGAGCGGAAGTCTTGGCAGAAATACAATCTAGCCAACAGACCATGAAGCACTGGTGGCTTGATGGTAGAATGCTTTTTGTATGTGTGTGACATATTCATATTTTTTAATTGTATATAGTTTTTATTATTAATTGGGATGTAATACATATATCATATCACTCCATAGTTCAATCACACCAAATGTAATGGTACAACTGCTACCACAATCGGTTTCCAGACAGTCTTTTTCTTCATGGACTCCTTGACACCATCTCCCTTTTATGCAACATCACCACTGTACCCCCACACCCCAAAACCCTTATTCTACTTGCTATCACTATAGGTTCATCAATCCTGGGGTTCATAGACCAAAAAACATACAACGCAACTTCAAGAGTGTGACCTCCAATGACATAACACCTCTGAGATACACCCTAATATGAACAAACAAAATCCAAACAAAACAATACAAACCAAAAATACAGAAAAATTTGGAAAGCAGATCAGATCCAGCGTGCATCATGGTAGTGCAATTCTTATCTCCCATACTAGAAACCAGGATAAATGCGGCTTTCTACCCCCCTAAAGAGTTACAGAGTCAGAAACCCACAGGGCCAGTTCAGCCCTGTCCTATAGGGTCGCTATGAGTAGGAATCAGCTGGATGGCAGGGAGTACACATACTAGAAACCCAGGTTCAATTCTCAGCCAATGCACCTTAAACACTGTTGCTATGGCGCTGAACAGGCTAAAGACAAAGAGAAAGAAAAGAGCCTAGAGATATGTTTCTAACAAGCAGCTAATGAAAACCCCATGACTCACAATAATTTGACCGACAACTGATCATGAGGATGGCACAGAACAGGGAGTCTTTTGTTCTATTGGGTATGGGGTCACCACGAGTCAGGCTGACCCCATGGCAGATAACAAAAACAATTGCTTCCAAGAGTAGATAAATCGCTTCTATAATAAGTGAAAGAGAGACATAGTGATGATTTACATGGGAAAGAGATGCTCTTCCTGTTGGCGCTTGCCTTCCATGCAGGAAGTATGGGTTTGATTCCTGTCCAAAGAACCTCACATACAGCTACCACCTGTCTGTCAGTGAGGGCCTGAGTGGTGCTGTGATGCCCACCAGGGTTCAGCAGATCTTCCAGACTGAAATGGACTAGGGAGAAAAGCTGGCGATCTAGTTTCAAAATGGCAATGTGGATTGATCAAGGGGATAACCCAGGACCAGGCAGCATTTGGTTCTATTGTGCATGGGGTAGCCATGAACAATGGGGGCTGGCTCAAAAGAAGCTCACAGCAGTGGGCCAGGTGCAAAATCCAGGAGATGACTATATTAGAGGGGCAGTGGTAGTATAGCCCACCCATAAGAGCTTCAAAAGATTTGGTGGGCTTCTAAGAAGGAGGCAAGAACAATGACCTGAAACTGCATTGTGGAGTGAGAAGTTCCCCTGCTCACCCCTGGACCTGGGGCCAGGGGAGAGAATGAGTTGAAACATAGGCAGTGGAAGGAGTGTCCACTGGAGACAGCCTTGTTTAGCTGACCAAGAAAGTAACAAGACCATCAGAGAGGATATGGAATATGGAAGATTCTGCTGGGAGAAAACAAAGGTTCCATACTCACTAACTCAATGCCATCGAGTCGATGCCGATTTATCGCAACCCTATAGGACAGGGGAAAACCGTCCCTGTGGGTTTCTGAGACTGCAACTCTTAATGGGAGTAAATAGCCCCATCTTTCTCCCATGGAGCATGAGGTAGTTAGTTTATTGTGCCAACCTGGCCGATAAACACATGTGGGGTTAATTGAAGGGCGGAGGGATAAATGGCTCAGTAAGCCTCGCCTTTCTAGTTCTCATGTCTCTTGCTTTGTGATGGTCGGACCAGAGTGCAGCTGCCTTAGCTAGTTCCCTGCTTCAGCTTGCAAGGCTCACTTCCTGCAAGACATCCCCAAGGAGAAGCGACGTGGACCTACCCTGATGCAGCCCTGGGTGCTGTAGCAGCCGTGTGGAGACCCCTGCCAGTGCTGAGAGGCTTACACGTTCACTGACTCGGCTTTCCTCCTGCAGTCGGCATCATTACATCTATTTTGTGAGATGGAGGAGGACTTTGTGGGTTGGTGTCGGACATATGGGTTAATGTTGGACTTGGGTTGGGCAGCACTGGGTTGGGATGTTTTTTTGATGTGCACTTATCCTTTATATATAACTCTCTCTTATACACATGAGTTTCTGTGGAATTGTTTCTCTAAAGTACCCAGATTAATACAGAGCAGATGGTGGTTTCGAACTGTGGACCTTACAGTTAGCAGCCCAATGCGTACCACTATACCACCAGGCCTCCTGAAGAATTTCATAGTGCCCATAAAATGAAGAGAAGTTCAAGGCTGAGTCAGAACAGAAGACCAGCAAGCCAAAGGGAATGAATGTCCAGAGATGGTGATGGCTGACCTTGGGCTTTGTGGGTTCTTGTTATCCTAGTGACTCCTTTGGACTCCTGGGGAGAGATGATGTCTGAGACATACTGGGGAGGGCAGATAGGGAAGTTAACCAAGACCAGACTCACTGCCATCGAGTCCATTCCAACTCATAGCGACCCTTTATGACAGGGTAGAACTGCCCCTGTGGATTTCAAGCCAGTAACTCTTGACTGGAATAGAGAGCTTTCTCTTTTCAAATTGCTAATCTTGTGGTTAGCAGCCCACAAGTAATCACTCTGCCACCAGGGCTCCTCTCTAGGGGTGGTTAGGAGCAAACACTTTACCTGGATCACAGAGATACTATCATTGATCTGCGTTTTCAGGGAAATGGTTCTGAGCGAAGAGCTTTGTAACACATGAGCATTGGGCACGGGGGTCCATGCAAAAGGGTCTCCCTGATTGATCCACACATTCTTAGAGGAGAGAGAACTGAAAACACTCACATCAGCCCTCACAGTCCTGTGCTAGTTACATATTTTCATGTCAACTTGATAAAAGAATGAAGGGGTAGAGTCTAGCCTGTCAATCAGGTCACAGTCTGATGATACCTCCTGGTGGGTGTGACCTTCTCATGAGGATTCTGGGAACTTCCTCTCTTTCTCCCGGGAGGCGGGACACACTCTCTCTACTTCACTTTCCTGATGTTGGGATGCCCGAGAAGCCACATGGAGACCCACACCAGTGCTGAGATGCTTCCACTGCTACTGGATCCACAAGACTTTTGCATTCAGCATCATTGCATGAGCTGCATGAGTCTGAAGAGGAATTTATAGACTACTATTGGACATATGAGCTAATATCAGACTTATGGACTTGGTCTGGACTTGGCTGGGATGTTTTCTCAATATATGATTGCTCTTTAATATACAGCTCTTTCTTATACATATCTCTCTCTACTCAGCCCGGCCTGACACAAGCCCAGCAGCTTGGAGAGATGTTTTGGTGGGGAGGAAGCTGATGCCACCAGCCCCAAATGGTCCCTTTTTGTTAATGATTCTTTATCTCCTTGACCCTCCTGCCCTGAGAACTGGCTGTGGGTGACCTCAAATAATTCAGACCACATAACACAAACAGTAAACAAGCTCCTCTCTGTTGCACAGATCTGCAGAAAAGCCAGGTCTTCAAGAGCCTCATGGTTGGGATGAAGGTGGAGGTGTTGGGGTCTGGAAGAATATTTCTAACTGTCAACAAATTAAAGATAAGAACCAGGCAAGCCTGGACTCAAATCCTGCCTCCTTGTTGGAGAAAGCTATGTCAGTTTTACACCACACCCCCTACGCTGCCCCCATGACTCCAAGTATGGGGATCATACCATCTACCAAGTACAATAGTTGTTAAAAGGAAAACGATGGTGCAGAGGATTAAGGATAGGTTATTAACTGAAAAGCCTACAGTTCAAATCCACCAGCCTCATCATGAGAGAAAGATGAGGCAGTCTGCTACCTCTGTAAAGATCTGTAGCCTCGGAAATCCTACAGAGGAGTCCTCCTCAGTCCCCCGGCGTCACTGAGAGTCTGAATCGACTAGCCGGGCAGTGGACAGGTCATTGTTAAGAGCATAGTCTGCCAAGCTCCTAGGAGGAATGCAATGTGTATTTTCTTTATTGTCTGCTTTCCAAGAATGGAGCAACGACATCAAGGACAGACTGGCATGATGAAGAGGACAGAAAATACCGGCATCCCTGATTCGAGTGGGTGCTTAGAAACAAGAGTTTGAACTAGCTATAAAAAAGAAAGACGCATGCCTCAAATGTCTCTGGAGAGACAGACGTGTGTGACAGTGAGTTTCCAAGGAGATGGATTTTACAAAAGCTACTATGAGATACCCTCCCCCACAGAGATGCTCCAGTCCCTTGCTCCTGCTCCGCGGGAGCTCCTGCGACGTGCTGGCAGCTGACACACATGTAGGAGGACAAGGTCGGAAAGCAGGCTACGAAGTCATCCCTCCACACCCAGTTTGTGTAAGGAAGGAAGGAATGAGTGAATGCCATGCTTTCCTTCGTGTAGAGATGGGGCAGAAGGGAAAGAGGCCCATGGCGGGAACAGAGGGGCAACTGGGGACCTAGCCTCTGGGCCTGAGAGAAACAGATGGTAGGTCATAAGAAGCAACAAATTATTGGGTGGAGCCATGTAAAAAGTGGGTGTGGGAGATGCTTCTAGAGGGGACGGGTCAGTTGACCATCTCAGAAGAACCCACAGAGCATGTGTGAGATCCTGGTCTGATGCAGTGGAGGAAGTAGAAGCAAAAGAGGCCACAGCACTGAGACCATGAAGCCGAGCAGAGGGGCAGCACCGAGACCATGAAGCCGAGCAGAGGGGCAGCACCGAGACCATGAGAGAGAGTGGCAGGGCAGGGGCTTCCAGGCCCACTGAACAAGGAAGAGGCCAAGGGACCCATATGGCTGAGAGGCTGACAAAAGCCTGCAGGCTGAGAAGTGGTACTGCTATGGGCAAAAGACTGGATTCCTAATATTCTTTTTATCCCAACACGTGGATAACTGTTAACATCCCTAATAAATGCTCATAATCATGAGTGTTTTCTTTGAGTTCTGAATAGCCATTGCAGCAGATTAACAAACCCAGCAGAGATGGAGACTTGGTGTCAGAAGAAGGTTTTCCTTAAAAAGATGAAGGGCAGCGGCATGTCTGACCTCTGCCTTGTGACCATCAGCCTTGGGCTCATGTAGGGCTGGATCCTCCATGTTTGTGTAGCCAGAGATCCAACGTGGCCTCCATGCCATCTTCTCAGTGGCACTAAAGGTTTGTGCTCAACTACTTCCCTACAGGTTGGTGTCTCAAACCTACCCACAGCTGCCACCGGAGAAAGGCCTGGCGACCTGCTTCCAAAAAGACAATAGCTGAGAAAATCCTAGGGGATCGTTCTTCCCTGGGGATCGTTTTTGCCCTGTATGAGGTCACCAAGAGCCAGAATCCACTTCCAGAGAAAAAAAAACTTGTGAAAGAGGTTGGGGCTTTTTGTTTGTTGTGGGAATGGTTAGAGGTTCAAGCCAGATCTCTTGCTCTAAGGAGTCTTGTGACTCAACAGTGGAGTCGAGAGAAAACACAGGGAGAGTGAAAACAGCATGTAAAACGGAAACAACTGCTTGATTCCCCTCCAGAAGGGAGTCCCCCGAACCTGGGAGAACTCCTGTCAGGTGAGTTTACACCAATGCACAGCTGGGGCCACCAAGACCTCCAGGGAAGGTGAGCTCCGGGAAGACCTGGAGGGTGTACAAAAGGATAAAAACAGCCCTGCAAATAACCACCACTACCTCTCCCCACATAGACATGCCAGGACCCTTTACTGTCACCAGCACTTTCTGGCCTGGGGAGGTTCAAACCCCCATCAAAAAAATGCAAACTCACAGCCACCTTGTTGATACTGACTCACAGAGACCCTGTAGGACAGGGGAGAGCTGCCTCTATGGGCTTCCAAGACTGTAACTCCTCTTTTTGAGAGCAGAAAGCCCCGTCTTTCAGCTGGTGGGTTCTAACTGCTGCTCTTGCAGTTAGGAGCCCAACGTGTGACCACGGTCCCACCAGGGCTAGCAGTCAAAACGTTCGCACCAGCCAGTGACCTGAGTAGATTGAGTCCCGTGCTTCTCACGCTCTTGGAGCACTTGCTTTGTTCTTGTTACCCACACCCTGGCGGCAAGTCCATTTTGACTCAGAACGACCCTACAGGACAGGTAGAACTGCCCCATAATTCACCTCGGATCACACTGAGAGGCGAAAGTGGTGCCCGCACTTGGAAAACAGCGCATATGGAGAGGAAGGACCCGGTGAAAAACTGCCCTTTGTTTCTGTGCTTTGTACATCGACGTTACTCACACACGTGAATTATCAGACAGGACTTCGGGAGAGTTGTTTATGCTGAAGAAGAGAAGTGTCCACAGTCTTCAAATGTCTGAAGCTATCGCTTCTAATGCACAGTAGATGGGAGTTCTTGGGGCATGAATTCAGATGCCCAAGCAAATATATCTGCAACGGAGTGGCCACAATGGGGGAGCCAAATCTTCTTGGCGCATGGCCAAACTCAAGGAGCACCTGAACAGCCTGTCCTCAGAGACTCCGTGGAGCAGGTTCAAAGCGGCATAGAAAGTCCTGTTAAGCGTCTACGAGTCGGTAGCTCTTGGCCAACAACCTAGATCATTGCCCTGAAAGGGATGATTCCAAACGCCACAAAATAGGACGGGGAGAATCTAGGGGGTTCTCTCCTTTGCTAGCGGCGGGAATTTGCAAGCCCACAGTAGCAGGCATGTGCTCTCCCTTAGAGGGTCTGAGAAGCAGTGAGGTGCAAGCCTTAGTTGGAGGATGAAAATGGAATCAATGGTGAGATGAAGGTGCTCCTTCAGGGGCGGCAGGATGCTCGCCTTCCGTGCAGGACACGGAAGTTTGATTCACGGCCAGCTGACCTTCTGTGCAGCCCCTGCATGTCCGCCAGTGGAGGCGTGCATGTTGCAACAAGGCTGAACCGGTGACTGTACAACCTTTTCACAAGAAGACACACTTGGAAGAAAGACCTAGCGTTCCACATGCAAATAGCAGCTGGTGAAAGCCTACGATTTACAACACTCCAACCTGCGACCAATCTTGGGAATGGCTGAGAGTCAGGCAAGATTGCATTGAGGCTCAGTGCTTCCTTCCGAGCGCTGTGTGGGACACTTTGATGAATCCGTTTGACCTATGAGGTCGGCACTGATGTCACTGTTGTCAGGTGCCCTCGAGTGGGGCCCAACAGACAACAGAATGAATACTTCGCGGTCCGGCACCATCTTGCCAACTGTTGTGACGTTGGAACTCCTCGTTGCAGTCACTGTCTACCCATCTCCTTGAGGAGCTTCCTCTTCACGGACCTTCTACTCTACCCAGCAGGGCGCCCTTCTCTAGGGACCGGTCTCCGGAAAACGTGCCCGAAGTCTGGGAGACAAGTCTCGCCGCCTCCCTGCCAACGAGGATTGTGGCTGGACTTCTTCCAGGACTGATGTGCTGTTCTTCCGGCAGTTCACGATACTTCCGGCTTCGCCGGCACTGGCACGCAAAGGCACGAACTCCACTCCAGACTCCCTCGGGCAATGGCCGCACCGAGAAGGCTGTGGCTCAGGTCAGGCCCACCTTAGTCCTCAAAGTCATATCTTTGCTCTTTAATACTTTACAGGAGATTTTGTGCTGCAGATTCGCCTACATACGTGGTCTGATTTCCTGACTGCTGCCTCCATGGGGGCCCAAGCAAAATGAAACCCTCACAGCTTCCATCTTGTCGCCACTCAGCACAATGTGGTCTGCTGGGCCGGTTGACCTGTTCCTATCCCCCCATTTTTTAGGCTGTGCAGCGGAAGCTGAGAAGGGGACGGGACCCAGGTCACAAAGTCAGTGAGGGGTACTGCGGGAGCCAATCTGAGGTCTAGCTACCCTGCAGCATGAGCTTTCAACCTCCCCACGAGGGATTCTCAAAGCAGGTGTGCATCAGAATCACCTGGGAGTGAACGTGTCTAAAGCCGGGCAATTCTCCAGTCACTGGGGTCTGTATCCTCACTCCCTTCCTTGTTAGTTCCCATACAGATCACACTTTGAGAAATCCTTCTCTAGGCCCTAATTCTCTACCTGATGCATTTTCTACAAGACCGCACATCAGAACTCTCTGCTCAAATGCCGAGGGGGGCGGGGGCTAATAACGAAACGTCTGACGATGAGGGAGGGCACCAAAGCTATCGCCACGTCCACAACCACTCACCTCTGAAACCGCGGGCCCAGGGCCTCGCCAGGAGCAGGCCCAGCCGCTCTGGGTCCGTTTTAATGCTTCCGGACAAAGCAAAGCCTCTGCCCTCATGAAATCTGTTTCTCAGCTCAATCCAAATAAGCCGTTTACTTAGAAAATACCTCCAAGGCTGATTACAGCTAGTTGGGGGTTGGCTGTCACATCCCACAAAGGCGCCCAGCCCGGGACTTGCAGCTGGGACTGCGTGGAATTATTCTGCTCCTTTTGATTGAAAAGGCGCATGATCTGGTGCCAGATGGTGACATGTGTACAAGCCAAGGTGGATTAAGTTGAGAGCTTTAGTGGAGCATGATGCAGATAAAGAAAGTGGCAGATTATCAACTCGCACATAGTAACCTCCTTACTCTCTGGCAGCAGTTTCGCATCAGTCTGTGCTGCTCCCTGGTTTCCGTGGGCCCAAGTCTACTACCCACCCCTGTCCCATTGATCCCAAACCTACTACCCATTCCTGTCTGGTTGATCCCAACTCATCGCAACCGTCTGAACCAGGATAGAATTGCTCCCTAGGGTTCCTGAGACTGTCTATAAAAGCAGGCTCTCTTGTTATTCTCCTGGAGAACAGCTAGCTGGTGGGTTTGAACCGCCAACCTTTTGGTTAACAGGCCAGTGCTTAAGCCACTGGTCCACCAGGGTTCCTTGGCCCCAAGACTCTCTATCATGTAATATACTGCTGTCCACTTGCCTTCAGCAGATGTGTGTAGACCTAAAGCAAGTAGCTCAAATCTAAGCCAGGCCCACCTTGACCTCCACACTGAAGCAGGAGCAGCCTGATGCCTTGGCTCTGGGACAGACATCATCATCCCCTCACTTTCCCAAACCAGGCACCTGGGCATTCACCATCCATCACTCTTCACTCCTTTTCTCTCCCCCCCCACTAATCCATCACCAAGCCTTGCCATTCTCTCTCTAGTCTCTCTCTGCCTCTTTCCAGCCCACTGCTCCCAGCAGGCTCCTCGTTCCCTTTTCTACCCACCAGGCTTCCTCTGTGCATTACCGTAGTAGTCTGTGACCCTGACTCCTCCATGTTTGGATGAGCTCCTGCCCAGCCCTTGCTCAGAGGAGGGTCCATTAACCTGAATAATAAACAATTAAAATATTCATAATCTCTTTTCCTTGCTCCATTCCCTGCGCTGTCCTCTTACATTTTTAGGGCTCCTCCTTGATCTTCAAATGAAGTCCCCACTCCTTTCCATTGATGACAGCCATCGTTGTCACCTCTGCAGGAAAGCATTCACTACTACCCTGTCACACTTTACCCTCCAGCCAAAGTGCATTTTGTCTGCTCACGATCTGGTCTGACTCTCTGTATCAATAAAGCGAACCCCACCAGCAAGGAAAGGTCACGCTGCAGGTTTCTCTTTGTACTCCCCCACAGAGCCTGCATACTTAGGGGTTATGAATATTTGGGGAAATTTTGACAATTCCGGTGATGATAACTGAAACATATGATTTGTCTGCCCCCTCCACCCAGACTTCCTTGTTGTTCATCAATTCCATCCTAGTTATAATTCAAAGACAACAGCTGTAGTTGGTGCTGGTGTTGTTTGGCGCCATCAAGTAGGTCCTGAATCAAAGAACATTTACAACAGAACCAAACGCTGCCCGGTCCTGTGCCATCCTCAGAATTGTTCCCATGTTTGCGCCCATTGTTGCAGCCCCCATGTCAGTCCATCTTGTGGAAGGTCTCCCTCTTTTTCCCTGCCCATCTGCTCTACCAAGCATGAGAGCATGTAAGTCTCGCCGTGGTCATTTCTAAGAGCATTCTGGGTGCACTTCATCCAAGACAGATCCGTGTTTAATTCTGGTAGTGCACGGTAATTCAAATATTCTTCAACAGCACCATCATTCCAATGCAGCAATCCTTCCCATTTCTTTGTTCAATGTCCAACTTTCACATGCATGAGACGATGGAAAATACCATGGCTTGCGTCAGATGCACCTTAGTCCTCAAAGTGACTCCACCACTTGAAAGAGTTCTTGTGCCTACATTTACTCAATGCAGTACATCCTTGGATTTCTTGACTGCTTCTCCCATAAGCCTTGGTTGTGGATCCAAACAAGATTCAAGGAAGATGAAACCCTTGTATTACAGCTGATATAGTTATATAAACAATATTTTTAAACCTCACTGTCATTGAATCAATTCTGACTACCAGTGACTCTATAGGACAGAGCAGAACTGTCCCTGTAGATGTCTAAGCCCATAACTCTTTTGGCAAGTAGAACTCTCTTTCTCCTGCATAGTGACTGCTGGTTTCAACATGCCGACCTTGCACTTAGCAGCCCAACACGTGACTCATGATGCTACTAGGGCTCTCATAAACCATGTATAAAACAAATTTTCCAGGGTAACCTTCATGCCCTCGTTCAGGGAATGTTTACTGAGCACCTGCTGTGTGTACTGTGCAAGGTCCGGGGATCTTCGAGCACACAAAACAAGTCAGGCACAGCTCCTTCTTTCGGGAAACATGTTCCAGTGGAGAAAACAGTCTTACCACAGTAAATTGCACAATTAATTATATGATGGTGAGTACATATCATGCTAGGAGCCCTGGTGGTACAGTGGGTTGGACTGCGATCCACAAGGTCTGCAGTTTGAAACTACCAGCAGCCTCGACAGAGAAAGATGAGGTTTTCTACTCTAGCAAAGAGATTGTGTTAGTCTGGGTAGACTAGAGAAACAAATCCATGGACACACATATGTGTATAAGAAAGATATTTATATACAAGAGCAATTGAACATTGAGAAAACAGCCCAGCCCAGTCCAGATCAAGTCCGATATTAGCCCATATGTCCGCTACCAATCTAAAAAGTCCTCTTCAGACTCATGAAACACATGCAATGACGCCAAATGTAGAAGATCACAGGCCAGTGGGTAGAAAGTCTTTGGATCCAGTGGTGTTGGCAACATCTCAGCACTGGCAGAGGTCTCTGCGTGGCTTCTCCAGCACCTAGGGCTGCATCAGGGTGGGTCCATGTGTCTTGTCAGCTGCTATGTCTCCCAGGGTTTGAGCAGAGTCTTCACCTCCAAGGAGGAAATACCGGAATTCCCAAAATCCTTAGGAGAAGGCTATGCTCACACAAAAGCCTCTTTGGCTTTGACCTGATTGACAGGCTAGATTCCACCCCTACACACTTAATCCTTAAATTGACAATTACATAATTACCACAGAGATAATTTGAGAAACCAAGAGGGTCAGTTCTACCCTGTCCTATAGAGTGGCCATGAGTCATAATTAACTGACAGCAGTGAGTTTATGATCTAGAAGGAGAAGAACTAGATGCAAAGATAGCATATAACTGGCTAACCATCCAGAGGGGCAGGAAGACTTCTTTGAGCAGCTGATGTGTGAGTTGAGACACGATAGGTAAACAAGAATTCAACCCACGATCAAGGAAGGTGCGTGGAAGCATTGCAGGCTGGGGGGCAGCATTTGAAGGCTCCAGGTGGACTGAGGATGAGTAGATGAGGAAGCCAGTATGGGGGCAAACCAAAATAAGACAAGGAGAGGACAAACAATAGCAAACCCTGCTCCCCAGGGCTTTCAGTGACTACAGCTTTTCAAAAGCACACTTCCAGGCCTTTCTGCAGAGGCCACCAGGGAGATGCTCAAACTTCCAAACCTCCAGCTAGCAGCTGACCACTTACCTGTCCGCATCACTGGGAAACCTCTTTGCAGGCCAGTGCTGGTCCAACCATCTGATTTCCAATTCATCGTACTCAAGACAGTTTTATAAAATACAATAAAATCAAATTACTAGAGACTTGGCGTTTTAAAAGGCATAGAAAACACAAGCCCGGGATTTTTATTATTACTCGGCCAATGACTATAAATGCTTCCATACAGTTTCTAATTTTAACCTTTTTTCTCCTGACCTACAGGTCGCAGACCTTTGAATAACACCATGAATGAGAAGCCAGGGGAAAAACCCCGAGACTGGATGTGACAACCTCAGTGTGGGGTTTTCCAAAGATCAGGGTGTAGGAAAAATTAGTTTGGGGTTTGTCTTTCTTTTTCTGCTTTGAATTCATTTCCTAGCAGCCTTGACAATGCACTACAGACTGAACGGTTTTATAAAGAACAGAAATGTACCAGCAGTTCAGAGGTTAGGGGTCAAATCCAGGAGGAGTCAGGGCCTTGCTCTCTGTGAGCCAAGGTTTTAGAACAGGGGTGTCAAACTGGCAACCCTTGAGGTAATTTTTTGTGGCCCACGATGCGCTTGGAAGTAAAATGTAATGAGGGAATTGTGTGTATGGTATTGCCTCAATCTTCCCTAAGCACTTTTTTCTTCATAACAATTTTTTCTATTTTCATTTTATTTCAGAGCATTGTGGGCCACAAAAAATTACCTCAGGGGCCACATGCGACCCCCCGGCCACCCATTTGACACCCCTGCTTTAGAAGATCTTCTCCCAAATCCCAGTAGCCCCAGGCACTCCTTGGCTTGCAGCTGCAGCATCAGTTGTATCTCTGCTTCTGTGGTTGCTTGGCCCTTTCCCCTCCATTTTTGTCACATCTCCTTTCCTAAAGACACCATCCAGACAGTATTAGGAACCACCCGACTTCACTCAGTTAACTGACAACATCTTCAAAAGTCCCAATTTCCAAATCTGGTCACATTCACAGGTGACAGAGGGAGGAACATTAAGGCAGCAACATATATCTTGGGGAGAGGGAGACACAATTTGAGCCATAATGAGTTGGGAGAGGCTATGGAGGTTACTGCAGTGCCATGGGAAGAGATGATGATCCTTTGAGAGGAGATATTTAATTCTTGCAAAAACCTATGCAGTAGGCATCCACATCCATGATTAAGTACGATTTAAGGTCATTCATAGACGGTGAATTTCCATTTCCCCAAACCTAGTAACCCAGGTTCTCCAAAGCCTTAGTTAAACACACTTCTTAGGGCCACCTTATCAGTGACCTTATAACGAGATTCTTTTTGCGACTTCTGTAAATAGGCTCTGTGCACCATCCGCAGGCAAACTGGCCTTTAATGAAACCCCCGATGATCCATCCACCTTGCCCCAGCCTTCCAGAGAATGAGATGGTATCCTCTATGCAAATACCTGGCAACAAAGAAGCCCCAGAGGTCGGAAGAGAATCTGCTTATAATGAACCATACCTTTTATCATTTTCTCATCTCTCCCAAACTGATGAATTTCCAAAGGACCCTGAGGACTTTTTAGAAACAATTGAGTGTATGCAGCTGGGGAGAAGGGGGGCTCAGAGAAGGCCAAGGGACAGCCCAGTGCAGCAGGCTCTTCACTGAGAGACAAAAAACTTGTAGCTCAGCGTCCTCATCGATAAGATCTATAAGATGGGTTCAATGTCACTCAGGGTGTGGAAGTGAAGATCATTTCAATTTAATTCAAACAAACATTTCCGTGCAAAAAGCAACGGAGTTGGACACTTAGGGTTAAACGCACGGTGGTGACGTGTCAATGGTGATGGCGATACTACATAGGAAGTATACTAGACACAGACAGTGCCAAGAGCCCAGAAGGAGTGGCACCCCAGAGCTCAATTTTCAACCAAAAAAGTCTCTAAGGCGAGCCCGCTGCTTTATCAAGCACAGTCCTTTTCCAGGGTGGGCCTCTCCTGATAGCGTGTCCAAAGTACAGGCCCCGCAATGAGCTGGCAACACGTTGGCTGTCACCAGGAGCTCAAATACAACAATGGTGAGAATGGCTCAGGCCAGGTGGGCGTCTGGCTCTGCTGTGCGTAGGAGGAGGGGCTGCCTTCCCAGCACCTGACAACAACATGAGAGATCACCACCCCTGCAGGGTGGAACAAGCAACCATTCGGTTGATCCAAGGGGCGCGTTCACCCGAGGGCGAGGTTCAGGAGGGTCCAGAATGAGAATGGGAAAGACAGGGAGGACGTGCTGTTACACTGTGGGAATTGCCCTCAATGACTGGAGGCAACGACTCACCTGTGGTCCCCGTCTGCATGATGCAGGACTTCCAGCCCCTCTAAGAGTCTCCTGCGGTTGTTTCTGCAGGTATCATGAAGGAGTGCCGTGCACAGGAAATCACTGTCTTATGCTCTTTGGACGACATCAATAACAACAACAGCCCACGTTCACATTTTTGTGTGTGTGCATGGATTGTTGAGTGGAAAACTGATTTGCTCTGTAAACCTTCACCCCATTCACAATAACCAGTTTCACAAAAAAAGAAGAAGAGACAGTATTCACTTAGGGACAGGGAAGGCATCCTGAATGAGCTGGTCATGGATGCACGATCCACTTTTAAAGCAGAGAAAGGAATTTTCCAACAAGGCAAGCCGTAGAGCGCCATCCGTGGGAGAGAGATCGGCATGATCTATTTGGGAAACCACAAATAGCACACCACTGAGAAAGGAGATGAGACTAAGTGAAAGAGAATCCCCCAAATAGAGGCCAAGTGCAGTTGTATGGGGCCAAGCTAACACCAGGAACAAGTGTGAATGCGGGCTGTTGTTATCTTATTGACGTCGTTCCCAGAGCACAAGAAAGTGGTCCTGTATTCAGGGCACTCCTTCGTGGATACCTGCAGAACAACCGCAGGTGACTCCGAGGAGGCTGCAAGTCCTACACTGTGCGGACGGGATCCAAGGAGCGTGGTGGTTGACTTGTTACTGTACTTTACATGTACTGCCAAGTCCGGGGGTGCTACGGTCGCAGCGCATTGGTGAGAAACTACAAATCTTGGGGCTCTGACCCTGAGTGAACAACAGCATGCTCTTCTCTACCAGAACTCTCTTCCTTCCCCCCAACTGAGACATGTAGCCAGAAAGTCCAGTGGCTTCCTCTACTTGTATCATGATATTCTACTCAGAGCAAATAAAAGACGGCTGTCGAGACTGGACCAAGATGAAGAGTGGTACTTTTTATTTCTCTTTTCCTTTTCACTCTCTCTAATAGTCATCAGTGCTGCCTTCAGTGTGGGTGTGGGTGTGGGTGTATATACAGATGCACATATGAGCAGGGAATGCAGAGTGGACCCTGTTCAGTAAATCCTGTTCAGTGGAATCCTTCTCCTCTGAGCAAGGCTGTTAGTGAGAAGTCAAGGAGCCTATAATTCCAACAAAGGTCCTCTCTGCCAACCCAATGCTCTCAGGCGATAGTGGCTGACCCAGACAGCCAAATACATACCAGTGAATCTGACTTGGGAAAAAAAGTCGTAGAAACATTTGTTTTTCTTTCTTCTTGAGACTCTGCTGAAAGCCACCCATCTAAAATAGCTGAAACCCTGAACCTTTTCCAGTTACCAACCAAATCCCAGTAGAGCTATAAAACCCAAGCCTCTCTGTTTTGGAAATTATCACATTGATAATAAGAAGTCCCAGAGGTCAACAGGTGCTCAGAGCATGAACCCGGCTAGCTGACACCATTCTGCCAAGCTGTTAAGCACATTCATGAATGTATGGGAGTCAAGGCCACTGAGATGGAAAAATCCATGATAAATGCCAAGCTTATTTCGATGCCAGAGGAGTCTTGCCCCAGATCTCTTCTTACTGAGAGAGGAGCAATGTGGGAAGAGACAAAGTATGGACCTTAGAGCTGTGTGGGTTCAAGAAGGACCAAGATTGTGGTGAGAAGTTGCTCATGAGGGACCTGAGCTATTGAATGGTTACGCCAAGATATGGCCCACTCATCCTTCACTTGGGCTCTGGGTGGAACCCTGCAGCAGCTCTGTGGAGGTGGACAGTAGGACCGAGACTAGAAGTAGGGCACCAATTCAGTAGGCAAGAGGTGATTTCATATCTATATCTGACCCCGGGTGACAGTATAGAGAAAGAGATGAGGGAAAAGAATTCAAAAGGCACTGCACACAGAGAACTGTTTTATCATTTCACATAAGGCAAGGTTCACATAAAGAGTTCATCCTTGGGGACCTGAGCATCTGAACTTTAGCAAAAGGACATCTCCCAGAAGGTTTCCCTCAAGTGGTTACAAGCAGCTTCTTGAGTGTAAACATCCTATTTGGAGTCGCTGATAAGGAGCCCCAACCACAGCTCCTGTCATGGTCCTGCAGGGTGGGAGGCCCAAAAGAGGCCCACTGACCCTGTCATCTGGACAGAGCCCTGGGTTCCACACCCTTGCTCCCCTCGATTCATAGTGCGAGTTCAGGGCTTAATGGCCATTTGTGCCACTAGCAGTCAGCTCCCTTGACCTCCATCCTTGGCCTACAGCCAGAGGGCTCCCGTTGGCCCAGTCTCATCTGGCTACAAGCACTACACAAGCTGTTCGATTAGGTCCCCACCCTGCTCTGTTAATAATGCAATCTTGAGGAAGCCACTTCTCTTGGCCACCATTTACTGGTCTGTAAAATGGCAATAATAATGACCTGCCTGCCTCTTCACATGTGTTCTTATGAAGAATAAATAGGACAGTGCATACACAAATGCTTTACGAACAGTGCATCAATATAAGGTGCCGCTATTTCTACTTCTAACCCCCCACTCTCAGAGCTGCCCCTTCTTGCTTGGCCTGCACCTTCTTGTAGCCTGTCCCCACCTCTTTGTTCACCCCGGAAAGGGGCTGAGCCTTGGTGGTCGTATCGTTAGATGCCATCGAATTAGTTCGGACTCCTATGCACAACAGAATGAAACATTATCTGGTCCTGTGCCATACTCCCATAAAGAATTAGTCTCCGAAACTGCCAGGGAAGTTCTACCCTGTCCTACAGGTTTCTATGAGTCGGCATCGACTGACATGATGGTGGTGAGTGGGGTCTAAGTGCCCTGGTGGCGCAGTGGTTATTATAGTGGTGACATGGTCAGCAGTTCAAAACCATCAGGCAGATAAGGCTTTCTACACTCAAAGAAAGCTACAGTCTCAGAAACCCAGGGGGGGGGTTTTACCTGCAGGCAGTTCTACCCTGTCCTACAAGGTCACTTTGAGTCAGATCCAACTCAATGGCAGTGAATTTGCAGTCTGGGCATGCTGTCCTCACACTTGTTGTGATATCTGAGCTCATTGTTGCAGCCACTGTGTCAATCCACTCACTAAGGAGCTTCCTCTTTTTTGCTAACCCTCTACTTTACCGAACATGATACCCTTTTCCAGGGGCAGGTTCAGGTAGCAGGACTAGAAGTGATCAGTCTAGGTGGTCATCCATCCATCATCCCTCATCCATCCCCGCCTGTTATACAAACATGTACTGAGCCTAGTTTCTGCAGCAGGCTTTGTGCCAGCTGTTGGGATGCTCAGGGCACACAGTTCCTGAGTTTAAGGAGCCGGAAGACACTAAGTCACACAACCAAAGTTTGATGACCGGTCATTATGTGCCAGAACAAAAAATGAGGACAATAACTATCAGATGTGGGGACGCTAGAGAACAACAGAAGAAGGAAAATGAACCCAGAAAGAGAAGTGGCAACTTCTGAGGTGTGGGAGCTCTCACCCCTGGCTGGTGTGTCCAGATCGCCTTCCTCCCAGAGCTGAGCACGTGTCTGGAGAAAGGGGCTCGATGACGAGACTCTTGATGTTTAAACACTGTCATAGAAGCCAACTCCTTAAGTTAAAAACCACAGCTCCTGCAGTCACTGTACAAAACAAAATGTTGCGGTCTTTCCAAAGGGGATCGCCAGGCCTTTCACTCAAAGCACTTCCAGATGGGTTCAAAATTGCTCACCTTCTGATTGTAGTCCAGCCCTTGGTTACTTAGGGCCACCCGGGGCATCCTCTGTGACTACGTAAGCATGAGCAAACTATCTGCCTCCATTGCCTTGTCTATAAGATGAGTAGCCAACAGCTGCACCTTCCTTAAAGAGTTGTGATCGATTGCTTCAAACAGTGGCTGGTAACACATACTCATTCTTAAGTATTAAGTAATCATGAGATGGAAGAAGTGGGGCTTGACTCTGGGGCAGCAGGGCAGACAATGCCACCCAAGTTCACATTCACCCCAATGGTTCAAGCCTAGCTGGGGCTCCTGGTGAGCCTAGAGGCTCTGCAGAGGGGGCTGCTCCAGCCAGCCAAAGGACAACAAGGTTTCTGCCTGGCGGTCTCTGCCTTTGCAAGGCCACCTTTTGTCTGCAAGCTAAAGGCCCTCATGCATCTGACAATGACTCCCTGAGAGGCCAGCCCTCATGGGGCCTTTTCTGAAGACTGGCAAATGTGGACAATAGGTTACAGGCCATCCAGTCCATCTCCAAGTTGGATAACCTCCAAAGAATCAGCCAAGCAGATTCAAAGAGACCAGGCACCTCTGTGGAGTTTCCAAGCTGAATGGTCAAGTGTCCCCAATGGACAAGACAAAAGCCCAGCTGTGCCTGTGGCCAGGGAGAAGATAGCTGTACTAGACATGTGGTCTGCTGGGAGCTCTGTGTCCTACCAGGTAAGGAACCCTGGACAAGGTTCAGCCTGGGTGTCCTCACCCAGGTATTGAGAGTAACAAACCCAGCCTCTCAGGAGGAAGCAGATGCCAGCACACGGATCTGGCATATGCTGGCCATTCAGAACTGCAAGGCCAAGCCGGGTCTGTGCTTCATATGGCACGATGAACACCGGACCTGCTACTTCAAGCTGCACAAGCCAGATAGCACCTCTCTCGCCAATACACTTACCATGTGTTTCCCGCCGTGCCCCAGGAGAGTGGGGCCGGTGCACGTGGTGCAACCTGGGGACAGCTGGTGTGCAAAGAGACAGGGGCAAGGGCATGTCCCTAGCGAATTCTCAATTAACAAGTAGCACACCAGCCCAGCACACCTTGTGTCACCCAGAGAATTCAGGGGTTTGGGGTCCCCACAGAATCATTTGTGGGGTGGGAAGGGGGGTGGAACTAGCCAGGAAAATGGATAAAAGAGGCTCAGTTGGAGGCCAGGCTCATAGTTGCTCCAGGAACCCCAGTGGGCAATGGCAGTCAGCTTGTGGTCATCTCAGAGCTTCGAGTCAATTCTGGTTCATGGCGACCCTACTGGGCAGGGAAGAACTGCCCTTTTGAAGTTCCAGGACTGTAACTCTTGATAGGAGTAGAAAGCCCCTTCTTTCTCCCTCAGCGCACCTGGTGGTTTCGAACCTGGGACCATGTGAATCACAGTCCAACATATAACCACCATGCCACCAGGGCTCCTTTCACCACTCAAAGAATTCTTCAAGAGCCTCAACTCCTTCCCAGGAAGCTCTCGCTCTCAAGTCAGCCCCTCAGAGCCTCTGCTTCCTCGTCCGTAAATTCAAAAACAACAGGACAGAGCTACAGAAGCAACGATGGAGATTTGAAGGAGCTGTTGTCCCAGTGTGCCCAGCACAGGGGGGTCCCTCTGCAGTTGGCCCCCAGACCCTCTGTCTCACGTCACAGTTCAGCCCTAGGTAGATGATTGCAGATGCTTGGCAGAGAGCACAGGTTTCTTCAATAAAAAGAATGTTGGTATAAGCCTTGGTTTTCGAACATTTCCTCGGACATGGGCCCCCCACCTGTGCAGTCCCAGCAGAACTGTGTCGTCACGTCTTCTCTCGCCAACAATGAACTTCTGGGGAAACCGCACGGAGAAGAAGAGAGGGTTGTGACTGGTCCAAGGCAGCACAACGACCTCAGCGTGGACCATCCTCCCTCCTGCCCCTCCTCTTCCTTACTCCCCCTCCTCTCTCCCCTCTCCCTCCAGCTTCCTCGCATCATGAAAGTCCAGCTTTGTGTCCACACAGGTGGGCGAGGCTAGGCAGATGCCCCTCTGCCCTTGGAGTATGGGACAAGTTTCTGCTCTTAGGACACTGGGTAGATTACGGTTGGACTCTCCCTCCTGTCCATTGGCCTGGGGATGTTGGCAAAGTTCCCACACCTCTTAGAGCTTGTGTCCTCATCTGGGGTGGTAACACCCTCCCAAGACTTGGGGCCAGAGATGGCCTACAAGCCTGTGGTTTCCTCACTACCAACTGTCGACTCAGACTGGTGGGGCTCCCACATGCCCCCGGGTACAACTGCCCCATGAGGGCTGCCAGAGGCTGGGTTTTCTGTGATCACCAGGCCTTTCTTCCAAGGCACCTCGGAGTAGACCAGCACACTGGACTGAGATTCAGAAAGCAAACAAACCAGAAACGCCTCTCGTCAGCGAGGACATTGTTCTCCTCATCTATGCCCAGCCTCACAGTGCTACCCTCTGATACCAGGGGCCTTCAGAAAGTGCAAGGGAGCCAGTCCATTATCTGTCCATGCCGTTGTCCCCATTTTTAAAGCCCTCTCACATAGCTATGGTAGCCAAAGGGCAGCCAATCAATGTAGAGAGAGAGAGAACATGGTCAACAGAGACCACTGCCACTCCCAGTAAGTGTCTCCTGCCCCTAAGCAGGTGTTGGGTTCATTTATTCTGCCTGTTCACTTCTCAACCACTGTAGTGACACACATCTCCCGGGTCGGTTAGGAGTCGGGCTGCTAATCACAAGGTCAGTAGTTCCAACCCTCCAAGCACCCCAAGGGACAAAGACGAGGCTGTCCTGTCCCGTAAAGAATTCCAGTCTCAGAAACCCCAGCGTGCTGTTCTCTTCCATCCTATGGGATCTCGGGGTGTCAGAATCAACTCCAAGGCGGCAGGCGTGGCTGTGGTTTGTCCAGTGTCACTGCACAAACACACCACACAAACCACCGGGTGTCCGTCCCTCGCCCCAGCCACGGACCGGTCCCACATAAGCATGGAATGTTCCTAAAGAGATGGTGTCAGTCTGAGCGCTGGGCCTAGCCAGTCTCCAGAAAATGGCATGTGGGTCTTCCTCCTTCAAGGCTGACTGGTGAGGGTCATCTGTCAGAAGTGACATTAGTCTTTAGGGTCAAGGTGTCACCTTCTGACCTAAAGTAGGAAGTCTGTGAAACTGAGAGTGAAGGCCGCCTAGGAGGGAGGTCGGAAAGGGAAGCAGCCTGAATGAATGAACGCACTCCAACCACAAATAGCCAAGGGCGTGATTCAGCACTACTCACCAGCTGTGTGGCCTTGGGAAAGTTATTCAACCTTTCAGGGGCTCAGTTTTTCTATTTTCAAAATGAGGCTGTATAATTATCTCCATTGTTGTTGTTGTTTGTTTGTTTGTTTGTTTGTTTGTTTGTTTTCAGGAATGTCAAGGGCATTATGGGATAATGTATGGGTAAAATGTGTGGCTCAGGAAATAACTCACTGCCATCGAGTCAATGCTAACTCACAGCGACCCAATGGGACTAGGTAGAACGGCCTATGAGTTTGCAAGACTATAACTCTTGACAGGAGTAGAAAGCCGCACCCAGAGGTGCGGCCGCTGGTTTTGAACTGCTGACCTTGTATTTATCAGCCCAACATGTAACCAGGGTTCCTTGTATGGCTCAGAGTCACCTTTTCCCTCAATGCTGAGTCATCCTCCTTCTTTTCTCTGGGAAGAGCTCTCATCTTCCTTACTGCAGCAGGGGAGACTGAGAGCGACCAGGAAGGCCCCTTGGCTGACCCATGACGTCACTGCTGACCTCTGGGATCAGAAGCCAGGAATTACGTCAATGTGGATTTTCACATTGAGCCAGCCCAGAACACAGCTAGAAAACTCTAAACCATAACCAGAAGACAGACATGTTGGTGGGTGTAAGTCATTCGTTCTTTTGACATGATTTGTTCTCTCCACATCAGTTCAATAGTACAAAAGCAAAAGACCTGATCCATGTAAGTTATCATGAGATTTCCCTTCTGAACATCAAAACATCTGTAGCATTGTGGTGCTGGAGCCTCACACCTGTGACTGCACCCGGGTGTTTAGATGTGACATCTAGTGGTTCAGAAGAAAACAGCTGCCACAACCAGGTAAAGAGGCAGAGCTTCACCTGATCCGCCCACATCATTATTTATATATCAAATAGATATATAAAATTCTAATTGAACTATACCTAATACATGAAAAGCTGGGTGTCAGGCTAATTTTTTGACATTAACTTGTATTGTGTTCTCTGTGGTTCCCACTTCCACCTCCAGTTTCTAGCAAGTCGCCATTTAGCTACTCTTGCCTTTTGCAAAATCCTAAACTCACTGAAGAAATGAAACAGGTAGGTGGTTGAGTGGTCCAGGAGGATGGGGCAGAGAATGCTAAGTGTCTTGGAAGGTCTTGAAGGAAGAGGCGGAGACAATCCCTGAGATGGTGAGAGGCCTAGAGGAACAGCAGTGCACCTGGACCTGCTGGGTGGCCGGGGAGCAGGGTGGGTGGTGGTAGAGCCTCACAGGGGAAGCTCCTTCTACCAGCAGTGGGAGATCACCAAGGACGAGTACAGGACACTCTGCACAAGGCCATGCAGAAGATCGGCCACAGCAAGAATGGGGAGATCAACCCCCTGAAGGTGGTGAATCTGGATGAGAGTTTGGAATAAGGCTTAAATAGATGCTCAGAAAATTAACAGAGAGGTTGTATGAACTTCTAGGTTTGCAGGTTAACATTTCTATCCAGAGCAGCAGTTCTCAACCTTCCTAATGCCGCAACCACAACAGTTCCTCATGTGGTGGTGACCCCCAACCATACAATTATTTCCGTTGCTACTTCATAACTGTAATTTTGCTACTGTTATGTATCAGGCGACCCCCATGAAAGGAGTCGCGACCCACTGGTTGGGAACTGCTGATGTAGAGGCATCCGTTGTCCTATAAAGTCTCTCTTGTCCCTTCCTTTCCCAGAGCCATTCGTCCTTATTTACAAAGAGCATTTCATTCCAGACTCCACCACGTGATGCTTTCGAGTTATACCCCTTCTGAACTATAATTAAAGAATTAATATGAGGGTGTGATTCTGTCCGCAGCGTGAATGGTGCCTGTCTCTCAGTCGGGGATGGCTGAAAGCATATCAGAATCACCTGGAAAAGTCTTCCAACTCACCCTTCCCCATCATGACCAGCCCAAAGCCCCTGATCTTCCAGGGTTTCTGAGGTAGGGAAGTTGGGAAGCAGGGTGTGCTGCTTTTTAATTATTTTGGAAGTAATTTTAAACTGACAAAAAGTTATAATATAAAGAGTTCAAAAAACACCCATAAGCATCTATTGTTAACATTTTACCTCATTTGGTTCCATCATCTATTGGCCTAATTATCTATATACCTATTTATCAAAGATTCTTCCCTCTTTTATTTTTTCCTTTTTTAAGTAATTTTATTGTGGGCTCGTACCACTCATCACAATCCATCCATCCATCCATTGTGTCAAGCACATTTGTACATTTGTTGCCATCATCATTCTCAAAACATTTTCTTTCTACTTGAGCCCTGGGTATTGATTCCTCATTTTTCTCCTCCCTCCCCTCCCCTCCTCCCTCACAAACCCTTTATAATTTATAAATTGTTGCTATTTTGTCATGTCTTACATTGTTATCTTCATCTTCATTTTTATCGTTCTCTTTCTCCCTCCCTACCACAAAGCCAAAAACACAAAACTCACTGCCATCAAGTCATGCTGACTCATAGGGATCTTACAGGACAAGGTAAAACCACCTGTGAGTTTAGGAGACTCACTGTTTATGGGAATAGAAAGCTGTCTTTCTCCCACAGAGAGACTAGTGGTCTAGAACTGCTGGCCTTTCAGATGGTAACCCAACGTGTAACCACTATGCCACCAGGCCTCTCTCCCTTCCCCCCTCTCCATCCATGGGTTGTTATTGCTAGTTGCCATAGAGTTGACTAACCATGACGCGATGCATAGCACCATAGGAAACACTGTACCTCTTCAAGGCCATTACCACACCCGAGTCCATGTTGCAGCCACTGGGCACTTGGAGAGCCTTCCAACCTGGAGGCTCAACTTCCAGCACATATTGGACAGCATTCTTTTATGGTCCACAAAGCTTTCTTCAGAAGTAGACCATCAGACCTTTCTTCCTCATCTGTCTTAGACTGGAGGCTCTGCTGATATTGCCTCCATGACAGGTGACCCTACTGGTATGTGAAACACCTGTGCACAGCTTCCAGCGCCACAGCAAATTGAAGGTCACCATGGTACAAAAGAGCTGACAGAGAAGGGGCAGGTATAGCTGTAGATTCTGTTACTGTTTGTGCTAGTTGTGCTGTGGGGTTGATCCCAAGTCACGGTGACCCCAGGGGTGCAGAGCATAACCTTGTTCCATAGGGCTTTCAGAGGCTTCTGGAAGCAGATCCCCACATCTTACTTCCAAAGTGCCTCTAAGCAAGCTTGAACTGCCAGCTTTTCCATGAGTACATTAGTGCATAATCACTTGTGCCACCTCCAAAAGGTCACTGCCATCGAACCGCTTCCACCTCATAGCGACCCCACAGGACAAGGTGTTAGGTAGCTCGCTTAGGGGCAGGGAGTGGTCCCTCCCATTCCAAAGTGGAGTTGGAAATAAATCAGGCAACCGTTAGACACCTATGAAGACCCCAAACTGAGCATGCTGGTACTCGAGCCCCGGAGCCTGGTGGCAGGTACACCTGGGTGGGCCAAACTAGGCTCATGACATCACTCAGGTGGGCTCAACCCAGCCAATGGGGTCAAATCAATACCTTCAACCACGCCTTCCCCCAGCCAGGGGGTGAGCTAGAATAAAGACAGGGGGCATTCTCTGGGATGCTCTCTTACCTTGCTAGTCAGAGGCAGGTAGAAGGGGATGATCTCCCTCCCTTCCCCACATGAACGCACATTAATGTATAAACTGTAGAGGCCACTCAAGATAATGACATGACTTTTTATATTTTTTTTGACTTTTTATATTTTTAAGGAATGGAAACTATTTTCCCTTCTACATTCAAGCCCTTTACAAAGAAGCACATTATCAAAATAACCCTTCATCAACAGCCTATGAGGTATGTTGTCCCCTACAGATTAACACACTGAGGCTCATAAGAACTAGGTAACAGTATAAGACATGACAAAATAATAATAATTTATAATTTATCAAGTGTTTGTGAGGCGGGGGGCGGGGGGGAGTGGAGGGGGAAATGAGAAGCTGATACCAAGGGCTCAAGTAGAAAGCAAATGTTTTGAAAACAATAGCAACAAATGTATCAATGTGCTTGACACAATGGATGTATGTAAGGATTGTGATAAGAATTGTATGAGCCCCCAATAAAGTGATTTTTTTAAAAAAGATATCTATTGGCATCTAAACTCCAATAGTTAATCTATTAAATCTGTATGGAACTCTCACCAAAAAAAAGAACTAGGTAACACACTCTGAACAAAAATCATATCAGTATGAAGGGAGGGGCACGGAGTGGAGACCCAAAGCCCATCTGTCGACAATTGGACATCCCCTTACAGAAGGTTCACAAAGGAGAGACAAGCCAGTCAGGGTGCAGTATAGCACCTATGAAACATACAACTTTCCTCTAGTTTTTTAATGCTTCTTCCCCCACCCCCCACTATCATGACCCCAATTCTACCTTACAAATCAGGCTGGACCAGAGCATGTACACTGATACAGATAAGAGTTCACAACACCAGGAATCCAGGACAGATAAACCCCTCAGGACCAATAATAAGAATAGAGAAACCAGGAGGGCAAAAGAATGTTGGGGGAACCAATCTCAGTGATCTACATATAACCCCTTCCTAGGGGGATGGACAACAGAAAAGTGGGTGAAGGGAGACAGTGTGTAAGACATGGGGGGGGCGGAATTTATAAATTATCAAGGGTTCATGAGGGAGGCAGGCTGGGGGAAGGGGAGAATGAGGGGAGGGGGGAGGGGAGCGCTGATACCAAATGCTCAAGTAGAAAGAAAATGTTTTGAAATGATGATGGCAACAAATGTACAAATGTGCTTGACACAATGGATGGATGGATGGATGGATGGTGATAAAGAGCTGTAATCTCAATAAAATGATTTCTTTTAAAAAATTAGGTAACACCCAGAGCCACCCAGTTACTACATAACTACACTGAAACTTTAAAGCAGAGTAGCTAAGGGAAATGGAAGAACTGATAATATCAAATAGCTGAACAGGCCATTTCAAAGGGCAGCTCTCGAAGACAAAGCAAAGTGTTATAATGAAACGTTCTAAGACCTAGATTTAGAAAACTAAAAAGGAAGATGCCCAACATAACTTAAACTGAAAGCACTAAAGAAAAGATTCAAGCCTCAAGTTGCAATAGTGAGCAATTCAATGGGCAAATTATTGAACGATGAAGGAAGCCTCAAAAGTGGATGGTCCAGAGTCACTGCACACACACACACACAAATTCAACCCTTTCAGGACGTAGAATGTGAGCAAGAGCCAATGGTACTAAAGGAACTTGTCGAAGCTGCACTGAAGGCATTAGTCAAAAAAAAAAAGAAGTGTCCGGGAATCGATGGAATATCAATTGAAACGTTTCAACAAGCTGATCAAGCACTGGAAGCAATGACTCTGCTGTGCCAGGAAATCTGGAAGACAGCTACTTTGCCAACTGACTGGAAGAGATCCACACTTGTGCCATTCCACGAAACGGAAAGGTGAGTCAACAGAATGTGCAAACTCTAGAGCAATATCATTAATATCACATGCAAGTAAAATTTTTCTGAAGATCATCCAATAATGGTTGCTGCTGTACATTGACAGGGGCTTGCCAGAAATTCAGACCAGATTCAGAAGAGGATATGGAGTAAGATAGATCATTGCTGACATTCGATGGCTCTTGGCTGAAAGCAGAAAATAGCAGAAAGATTTTTATTTGGGATCTATTGACTATACAAAAGTATTCAATTCTGTGGATCCTAACACACTGGATAGTCTTGAGAAGAATAGGTGTTTCAGAATGCTTCATTGTGTTCACGCAGAACCTATACATGGATCAAAAGGCAGCCGTTCAAAGAGAACAAACAAATATTGCATGGTTTAAAATCAGGAAAAGTGTGTGTCATAGTTGTATTGTCTCAACATTTGTTCCATTTGTATTCTGAGGAAATCACCTGAGAAACTGGATTAAATGAACAATAATGCGGTATCAGGTTTGGATGGAGGCTTATTAACAACCTGTGGTATGCAGATGACACAACCTTGCTTGCTGAAAGTAAGGAGGACTTGAAGCACTGGCTAGGGAATATCAAGGATTGTAGCCTAGTAACTCAGTTAAAAATAAAAAATTTTAAAACCCAAATCCTCACAACAGGATTGTGGTAGTCACCTAATCTGGTGTCAGTTTAAGGATTAAGGGTGTAGGGGTGGAGTCTAGGCTGTCAATCTGGAGAAAGCCAATGAGACTTCTATGTGGGCATGGCCTTCTCCTGAGAATTCTGGGAAATCTGGTACTTCCTCCTTGGAGGTGGAAGACACCTCTCTCTCTCTCTCTGCTGCTCCCTGGGAGACATTGCAGAAGACAAGCCACATGGACACAACCAGACCTTGGAAGCCAGAGAAGCCACAGAGAGACCTCTGCAAGTGCTGAGATGTTTTCAGTGACACTGGACCCAAAGACTTTCTACCCACTGGCCTGTGATCTTCTACATTTGGCATCATTGCATGTGTTTCGTGAGTCTGACGAGAACTTTATAGATTAATATTGGAAATATGGGCTAATATCAGACTTATGGACTTAATCTGGACTGGGCTGGAATGTTTTCTCAATGTTCAATTGCTCTTTATATAAATCTCTTTCTTATACACATATGTGTGTCCATGGATTTGTTCCTCTAGTCTACCCTGACTAACACAAGGATCAATAAGTAACAGCATGATAAATGGAGAAAAGATGGAAGTTGTCAAGGATTTCATCTTGCTTAGATTCATAATCAATGCTTCAGGAAGCAGCAGTCAAAGATTAGAGATGTACTGCATTGGGTCCACCTGCTGCACAAGACTTCTTTAAAGTGTTGAAGGCAAGGATGTTGCTTTGAGAACTAAGGTATGCCACACTCAAGCCAGGGTATTTTCAATCACCTCATGTGGACACTGAATAAGGAAGATGGAGGAAGAACAGGTGCATTTGAATGGATGGACACCCGGGCTGCAACAACGGGCTCAAACCTAAGACCACCTGGGAGGATGGCAGAGGACCGTGAGTGTTTACTAATGCTGTACCTAGAATCTCTATGAGCTAGTAATCGCCTCGACGGGACCTAACCAACAACGACATTGAAATTTTTACTTCACTCCCTCTGACCCTAAAACACATGCCTCTACTGATCTGCTGTCTTCGCAGTCACCTTATGCATCCCTCCAAAATAGCCCCAAGCTGTTAAATCTACTCAGCGCATTCAGTGTTCACTGGGATGGGAGACCCCGTGCAGAAACACCCCCCCCCATTCAGAACTTGGGTTGGGTGCAGCCCACTTGCAACGCTCGAGGCCGGTATCCTAAAGGCCACACGTTTTCATTCAAAGGGACCCATTAGCCTCAGTGCCCACATACTTTCTGTCCATCTGGAAGCTGACCTGCCGAGGGCTTCACGCCCTGCTTCTCTAAGCCCACCGGAGAGCCAGAGACAGCCATGTGGCAAAAACAAACACATTTCACACGCCTCTCTTTTTTGTCAAGTAGGCTTTTCCAAAACGTCCACGCAGATGCCATATTTATTTCTTTATTTGTGCTCCTCCAGTTTTATACTACAAGGCTCTCTATTGTCCTTAATCCAAATTACATTTCCCATTGGAATCTGGGACAGCTCTGACAAGAAATGGGGCAATAGTCCAATTTGTGGTGAGAATCACTCAGAGTTCACAGTAAAGCCACCCTTTGAGAGAGTAGGAATAGGTGTAACCAGGGAGTACAGTCCTCCTCTGACCACATGGGGCTGCAGGGTGGGGGGGACCCTACAGCACTGGAGGGGGTGACGGGATGGGTTTAAGCAGTTCACAAAAGAGTAGGCTACTCCAGAGAGAACAAGACTAGCAAAGGGAAAGAAAATTTGCCTCGTGAGCCTCTGCCGTCTCCCCACCCGTTAGCGCCGACCACGACAAGCTGTGTTTTGTTGGGGGTCCCTGAGTCAGTTCTCCCTCATGGCAACTGAAGAAACACTGTCCAGTCCTGCAGCAATGTCACGGTGGTTGTTGGGTTGGAGTCCATCGTGGCAGTCACTGTGTCCATCCCTCTTGTTGAGGGTCTTCTTTTTTGCCAGCCCCCTACTTTGCCAAGCACGATGTCCTTCTCCAGGGACTGCTCTCTGTGTGACGAAGTCTCACCAGCCTTCCCTCCAAGGACTACTCTGGCTGTGCTTCTTCCAAGACAGGTCTGTTTGTTTGGGGCAGTCAATGGTAACTGACTTGTAATATTCTTTGCAGTCACCATAATGCAAATGCATACATTCTTCTGGGGTGTTCCTTATTCAATATCCAGCTTTCACATGTGAGATGGTTTGTTGTGCCAACCTGGCTGATAAACACATGTGGGGTTAATTGAAGGGGGGAGGGATAAATGGCTCAGTGAGCCTCGCCTTTCTAGTTCTTGGGTCTCTTGCTTTGTGACCAGGTTGCAGCTGCCTTAGCCAGTTCCCTGCTTCAGCTGGCAAGGCTCACTTCCTGCAAGACATCCCCAAGGAGAAGCCACATGGACCTACCCCGATGCAGCCCTAGGTGCTGGAGCAGCTGTGTGGAGACCCCTTCCAGCGCTGAGATGCTTACACGCTCACTGATTCAGCTTTCCTCCTGCAGTCAGCATCATTGCATGTGTTTTGTGAGATGGAAGAGGACTTTGTGGATTGGTGTCAGACCTATGGGCTAATGTTGAACTTGTGGGCTTGGGCAGCACTGGGTTGGGATGTTTTCTTGATGTGTACTTACCCTTTATATAAAACTCTCTCTTATACATATGAGTTTCTGTGGATTTGTTTCTCTAATGTACCCGGACTAACACAACATGTATATGAGGCAACTGATAACACCATGGCTTGTGTCAGGCCTACCTTAGTCTCCAAAGCAACATCCTTTTCCACACACTTTAAAGAGGTTAGTAACTACATGCTACTAATGTGTAAAGCACACGACAGGTAGAGCACACGCAGCCCCGCTCAATGCATGAAGTCTCATGAGGTTGGGCCCACCCTTCTGCTTTAGGGGGTGAAAGGAAGAAGGTGTCCAACAGAACACAGTAATCAATTCGAGCACTAGGAGTTGAGTGCTTGCAGTCTGCCAGGCCCTGTTCAATGTACTAGATCACACTCGGGAACAGACAGACAGAACCCCTGCTCTCTTAAAGTTTATTTAATATCGAATTGACCCTAGTGCCAAGACCGTGCTCTCAGGGCTTCTCCCAACTAGTAGTAAGTAGGGTGACTTAGACAGCCTTTTCCTGGGTGTCTAGGGATTCTACCGACCATGGGCTTGGGCTGCAGGACAGGCCTTGACAGGGTTCCCTTCAACTTCCCAGGGGCCTAGGGCACTTCCACCCACTCCTCTCTTCCTTTCAGCTGGGTCAGCCTTGGATGTCTAATTGCTCTCCCACTCTCTCCAGCCCCCTCTCCGCTTTCCCACCTAAACATTTTTCCTTGTGAGATCCTTGTACATCTCATCTTGTACTGGCAGCTGCTGCTCTGAGGACTGAAGTGAACAGACTTAGATTTGAACTCATTCCTGCCTCCATGTCTCTGAACTTGGTCATTCGGCCTTGAGTGTTCATCCTTACAACCAGTTCCATCTCATCATCTGGGTCTGTCAAATGCCATCTCCTCAGCGAGGACTTGCTGACTCTGCCCTCTCAAGGCCATACCCTACCCCTGACCACATTCTTTGTCTAGTAAGTCATAGGTTCGTGGTGACCTTAACGCACAACAGATGGAAGCTCGCTTGCTCGGTCCTGGTCAAGCTCATGACCACTGGCCTCTTTGAGCCCATTCGTGGGCCCACTTTGCCAATCCATCTCACAAGGGTCACCCTTGCCCATCACTTCACCAAATATGATGCCAACTCCATCAATTCATCACTCCCGATGATGTATCCAAATTAATCAAACTAGAGAGTGTTCTGTTGTGATCTATAAGGTTTTCATCAGTTACTGTTTAGAAGTAGATTAAGAGGCCAGTCCTCCTAGTTTGTCTTAGTCTGGAAAATTGACGGATATCTGTCCACCGTGGATGAGCCTGCTGTGGTATTGCTCACAGCATCCCAGCAACATGCATCAGGATCTGTCCTGTTCACGTGCTTCACGAGCATTGTCACGTCCACAGCACTTCTAGCCCAATTTGCTCCAATTTCCCAATGGGGCAACAGAGAAAGCCTGACCCTGCACGTGCAAGTTAGTGAAGGAAACACCACACTGGCAATGCTGGCAGGACACATGCAGAAGTGGGGGAGTGGCAAGCCCTCCGGAGGTGGAGGTCCAGCCCTAGACCCATTCCCGAGCTGACTTCAGGAGTTAATTACCTTTAGGCTTGACATTTCTGCCTGCTTCATGCCTCCATGTTCCAAAGATCTTAGTAGTGAGCAGGACAGGGAGCAGGGAGTCTTGCCATTGACCTGAATTTAAACCCTGACCCACCAAGTACTTGCTGACTCCATTGCCACGGGCATAGCCAACCTCCCCGGCCTGTTTGTTTACTCACTCAAATTCATGGCCATCAAGATGATTCTGACTCACAGCGACCCTAAAAGGCAGAGCAGAATTTTCCCCTGGGTGTTTCTGAGGTTTTAAGTCTTTACTGCAGCAGAAAGCCTCATCTTGCTCCCACAGAGCGGCTAGTGGGTTCAAACAGCTAACCTTGTGGTTAGCAACCCAACATGTAACCCAAAACGCCACCAAGGCTCCTTTATCAGAAAAATAAAAAGTAATGTCACCTCTCTTTCTGCAATAATAGGAGGATTGACTCAGATAACTATATATAGCATGAAGGAGATTTTAAATATATATCACAGAGGAAACAAAATGTGTTACAGTAAAAAGAAGAAGAAGAAGAAGAAGAAAGAGAAAGGGGTGTGTGTTTAATTTATTGCTACCTTCCCTTATACCAAAAAGGTTTAAGGTAGCAAGTGCACAACAGATATTTGTTGACTGGACAAATGTAAAGTAGAGCTTGATCTAATGAACTTGACCTCCCCGAGAGAGGCTCAAAGAGAAGATGAGGGCAGCATTACTTACAGTAAAATTCATTTGGTTGTTTGGGGTTTTTTTAATCAATTATTTCAGTTCCAGCCTTTCGATCGAGTGGGGCGGGGTGGGGGGAGAGATAAAATAAATAAAACAAGTTTAGCGTAAAATGCAAATGGAAAATAAGTAACCCTTCAAGTGACATGCAGATTTTTGCTAATAAATAGGATCAAACTAGACATCTTGAAGCCATACAGCTCCCCTCCCCTAGACCTCAAATGCATACATTAAATGAATTCTTAAGTGGTGACCAGGGTGGGGACAAGAGAGATCAAAGGACCAGCTAGCAAACCAGGTGACAAGTGATTAATTACCTGGGGTTATCTTTTAGCTTTTCATTATGAGTGAGGCGGAGGTTTCCAAAGCAAATCATCAGTTGTACATTCAACGATTCATACCCATGGTGTTTCAATTTATCCCTCGCGATCCCTTCTCTCTGGTGAGTCCTTTCTAAGGGAAGGCCAAAAAGTCAATGGGCTACAACACAGAGTCACCAAGCTTACTGAATTCATGTGGTTCTCTCTGTGTGGCATCAGTGGTACACCCCAGGAAACGAGGAGAGAGAAGCAAACTGACATCAAATCCATTCCAACCCATGGCGACCACCCCACGGATACAGAGTAGACCTGCACTGCATAGGGCAGTCACGGCCAGGATCTTTGGAGAGCAGATTGCCAGCCCTTTTTTCAGAGATGCTTTTGGGTGGAGTCGAACCACCAACCATTCAGTGAGTAGCCCGGCACATCACCAACGTCACCACGCAGGAACTTCTGTAGTGCACACAGACCTCCTTAAAGCCACCTCAAAGATGTTCAGCACTCACTGCCACTGAGTCAGTGCTGGCTCACAGCACCCCTACATTCTTTCTGAGACTATACAGCAGCGCTTCCCCAAAGAGGGTGCTATGGCCCTGGGAGGGCACTGGCACCGTCTGCAGATGGTCAACACTTCATCCTAGATTATGGGCTACAGGACAAACGTTTTCATCACCAGGGTGGGGGGAGTGTGCCGAGTAATTTTTTTTTCTTCCTGAAAAAGTGGCCAAATAAGTTTGCAACTCTTTATCTTGAAGAACAGCTGGTGGGTTTGAACCGCTAACGTTGGGGTGGCAGCCCAGTGCTTTAAGCCACAGCCCCACCAGGTCTCCGTGCTGTTCACCACAGTGGTATTTATAACAGTGAAACAGTGGAGACTGGAGGGAACCAGTGCTTCTCACACCTTAATAGGGAGAAGTCACTGGAGAGTGGGGTTACACTGAAGGTTCTGATCCCACCAGTCTGGGATGGGGTCTGAGAGTCATAATTTCTAACAAGTTACAAGGTCAGAACAAAGATGCCAGCCCTGAGGCCACACTTTGAGTAGTAATGCATTGGTTAAACTCTAATAGATGAACAGTGAATAATGTGCACTTGTTAAAAATGAGGATGTAAAACTATATCTATATCTGTGTAAGGAAGGAGTGATACAAGTAGAGTATTCCATTAGAGTTAAAATTAAATTGCAAGTAAATTGCAAAGCAATTAATCCACACACTCATTTTTTTACATGTGAATGTTAGAAATAACATACTCCAAAATCTAACTATAGTTATCTCCAGGTGGAGGAATTGAGAAGGATCTTCATTTTCTTTTCGTGCAAATGCATTTTCTGATTTTCTTTTTCACAACAATCAAGTAGGATTTGGGAATAAGAGAAACCTTCCGCAGGTTAGACATTTGAAAATATGTTCTCTCTAATCTATTAGACAGGGGTATGTACACAGGCAAAGGCAAGATCAGAAAGGGAAAGGCCTCTCAGCACACGAAGCTAATTTCAAATGTGAACCCCACCCATCAGGATGAGCACCCCAAAGACTGTCATAAAAGGTGACTTTCCTCCAAGGACACTACACAGAACAACCTGGAACTGCATGTAAGGGGCTCTTTAGAACAGAGGCCCTATGCACCTGGCCAGGAGCCTCGAGATGCCTCGGCTCCACAAAGTCCTCTTGGATGCTATGGTCCACCGAGGAGAGGACAGAGGCTTGCAGTCGGTCAGTCTAGCTTTAAACCCCAGCGTTTCCCTTAGCAGAAATCCCTTAACCTCGCTCAGCCTCATCTTCCTCAAGCCGAAAACACAGCACAAGCAGGGCTCTGGCGACGATGAAGGTAAGCTGACCTCTCAGCAGTCCCTTCCAAACTACCTGCCAAGGCCGACAGCCGGGTCGAGCTGTCAGGGACAGACAGACCCGCGAATGTCTTCTTACGTCAGCACATGTTGTCGGGCTAGGTTGGGCCCATCGCCTTTCTGTGGAATGATGTCGTGTGAGGACATACGCTGCGATGGCCTGGAGCAGATAAGCAGTACGTGATGAAAGCTTTAAAAAGAAGAACCATTTTTTGCGAAGATCTTTGTGACGCAGGAATAATGCTGGGCAGTAGGTCCCTTCCATCATGGTAGAGGAAGATACACTATCAGATCCGTTCACTGAAATTAAATAAATGGCTTGCGTGGACCTCAGAAATAAAGGGTCCCGCAAGGTTTTCTGACAAATTAACAAAATAGGAAGAGGCTGGTGCTGCGACTGTGCCAGCCCACATTGCCTTGACAAAGGCGCCCCGCCACACGGTAATGCCAGGAAAATGCCCCCAGATGAACCCTCAAGACAATCTCTTCAGGATCAACCCCTTGAGTGAAGGTCTGGGGAGGCAGCAGGGAGCACTTCCCGTGCAGATAAAGGAGGGACAAATCAAAAGGGTTAAGACAGGGTCCTCTTGTTGGAGAACTTCTGGGCTGCTGTGGACTCTCATTGTCCCATGGCTTTAGCCATAAGAAGTGCCCAGAAACCCTCCCCACTGTGTCTCCCAGCAGCATCTCAGCTTGCCTAAGCAGGGAAGATGTGTGTTAACTCGGGCACGTAGTCTGCAGCAATGGCGGTACGCTGAGCAGTCAGCTGCGGGCATGGAGACCCATCAGATGGTGAAAGGGCAATTGGGCAGCTGGAAACAAGTAGGCCAGGAGAGCAGGGGTGGGCCAGACATCTTGGGGAGGCCTCTTGACGCAGCAGGATATCCTCTGTGGTCCCCTGCATTTGTTTGTGGGTAAGACCGTATGTGTTTCCTCCAGAGCTAACTCCGGCGGAACTGAGCAGCGTGGTGATGGGCAGATGGGCAGAGGGCATGGTGACTAGAGGAAATGTGGAACTGCGCCTGCAATGACCATGCAATTGGTTTGGGAGGCATTGTAGCTAAGGTTATGGATTAGCACCGATTAGCTAACAAAATCAGTTTTGTTGGCATCATAATTGTGATGGCAGCCTAGACCAATGACATAAAGTATACCAGCATCCCAGATGCAAGACTCCTCACTGCTGGGGTCTCCATATCGCTGGGATCCTAAAGAAAAGAGTGTCCATGATATTGATGTTCCCTGCTGCCTCGCTGCTAGAGATCTCAAAGCGTAATGGGAACCCCACTCTTGTTACAGGAGAGACCCAAAGGAGGTACCCCAAAGGGCAGCAGAAAGGTTTACAGTTCAATTGTAAGTGAATTTTACAACTTAGGGAAGAAAAAAATAAAACTTAGAAAGTCTTAGAAATATCTACCACAACGTAGCAAAACTTTTTAACATAAAAATTTGTATTCAACCAAAAATAGAGTTTGGGACCAGGGCTTGGCACCCCATCAGACTTGACCAGAAACACTCCTAAAGGTCAACAAACAGGTCTTGAACTATTTACAGGCTTTTCTTTCTTTTTTTTGTCATTGGTTTTTTGTTGTTCTTTGGTTTTCTTTTGTTGCTTTGTTTTGCTGTCTTGTTTTTGTGCATATTATTATCTCTGCAGGTTTATCTAGATAAGATAGGCAGGAAAAACAATGGGACCCACGGTTCCATGGGGAAATGGGAGAGTGGGAGGTGGGGGAAAAGGAAGTGGGTGTTAACAAACCCAGGGATAAGGAAACAACAAGCGATCCAACATTGGTGGCGAGGAGGGTGTAGGAGGCCTGGTAGGGCCTGATTAAAGGCAATGTAACTGAGAGGAATTACTGAAATCCAAATGAAGGCTGAGCAAGATAGTGGGACAAGAGGAAAGTCAAAGGAAATAGAGGAAAGAACTAGGAATCAAAGGGCCTTTATAGAGGTCTAAATACCGGCATGTACATATGTAAATATATTTATATATGAGGATGGGGAAATGATCTATGTGCATATATTTATAGGTTTAATATTAAGGTAGCAGATGGACATTGCGCTTTCACTCAAGTACTCCCTCAATGCAAGAATATTTTGTTCTATTAAACTGGCATTCCATGATGCCCACCTTCCTGACACGATTGCTGAAGACAAAGCAGGTGCATAAGCAAGTGTGGTGGAGAAAGCTGATAGTGCCCGGCTATCAAAAGATAAAGTGTCTGGGGTCTTAAAGGATTGAAGATAAACAAGTGGCCATCTAGCTAAGAAGCAACAAAGTCCACATGGAAGAAGTACACCAGCCTGTGTGATCATGAGGAGTTGATGGGATCAGATATAAGACATCAAAGAACAAAAAAATCATATCATTGGGAATGAGGGGGAGCACAGAAGGGGACCCAAATCCCTTCTGTAGGCAAGTGGACATCCCCTTACAGAAGGATCACGGGGAGGAGATGAGCCAGTCAGGGTACAGTGTAGCGATGATGAAACATACAACTTTCCTCTAGTTCTTCAATGCTTCCTCCCCCCCATCCAGTATTATGATCCCAATTCTATCTTACAAATCTGGCTAAATCAGAGGATATACACCAGTACAAATAGAAACTGGAAACACAGGGAATCCAGGACAGATGATCCCTTCAGGACCAATAGTGAGAGTGGCAATACTGGGAGGGTGGAGTGAGGGTGATGTAGAAAGGGGGAACCCGTCACAAGGACCTACATATAACCCCCTCTCTGGGGGATGGACAACAAGAAAAGTGGGTGAAGGGAGACATCGGACAGTATAGGACATGACAAAATAATAATGATTTATAAATTATCAAGGGTTCATGAGAGAAGGGGGCAGGGAGTCGGGGAGGGATGAGGACCTGATATCAAGGGCTCCAGTAGAAAGCAAATGTTTTGAGAATGATGATGGAAACAAATGTACAAATGTGCTTGACACAATGGATAGATGGATGGATTGTGATGAGTTGTATGAGCCCCCAATAAAATGATTTTGAAAAAACAAACATTTATTCAAATGCAATTTTACACAGAACCTTAAAAAGATGAGTAAAGTAGGTAGCCTTGCTGTATGACATGTTACTATGCACCACACAGCCACCGTGACTAAATAGCATCTCACAGGCATGGGAAAAGGCGGCTAGTAGAAAAACAGAATCAAAATTCCAAACGAAAATCTAAGTATTGGGAGAGTGTTGTTGTATTAAGAAGCTAACACTTTAAAGCAGCACATTAAATTTTAAGGGGAGTTAAAGATTTAAATATAATATTAAAATGATATAAAATTGCATCTAGAATAAATACGCATACTTTCATCATTTCTTTGATGTAGAAGGGTTTTCTACATGAACCAAAAGTGGAAGAAAGCAAACTGACTGCTTTACTTTCCATTTTATTGCTGAACATCCAACAAGGCTAGACAACAGACTTCCAAACTGCGGACATTCTTCACAGTAAATATGCCCAAGGTTTAATGGACTTAATATGGAAAGAGCTTATATTAATTAGAGGAGAACATGTCAATAGAAAAAAATGGGCAAAAGTCATAAATATAATAATTGTAAAAGATGTACAGATTAACATATGGGGGGATTTCATTCTCACAAATAGTTAAATGAAATTAAAACTAAGAAAAGAGTCACATCATTTTTGCCTATCAAATTACAACTTATTAAAAGGGTTAAGTCTCATCCTAGTAAAGGTCAACAGACAACGCCTACTTCGTGTGTGAACTGGAAATTGGTACACTGGTAGCTCTGTGGATTAGGCATTAGGCTGCTAACCTCAAGGTCTGGTTTAAACTCACTGACCCACAAGCCACTCCCTCGCCAGGAGAAGGATGAGGCTGTCTGCTCCCGGGAAGACTTGGGATCCCTCTTCATAGGAATCGACTCCGTGGCAGTTCGTTTCCTGAGCCAGAATTCACTCGATGGCAGTAGGTTCAAAGCAAAACAAAAACACTATTTGGGAAGGAGGGGTTCTAGAATACACATTTCAAACCCTTTCAAAATGTTCAACTCTTTCTACCCAACATCTTTACTTCTAGGACGTTTCTTAAAGCAAAAAGTTGTAATAAAGGGGTGGGGGGTGATGATAGTTGCTGCCACAGTATCGTGATAGCAAGGAGGTAGAAAGAACGTAAATATCCAGCAATGAAGAAGTAGCAAAATAAAGTTGTGGCACCTTTAAAACGATGCTAGAAAAGATTACTGATGTGAAAAATATTCATGATGCATTGCTAGCTGGGGGATGGAAAGTGGGCAACAGACAGTAATGCTCTCAAACGTATAAATAAAAGAAGAACAAATATGTTTATTAAGTGCCATAGAAGGAGCCTGGGACCTGGTGCAACAGTAAGGGGCATTGCTTGGTCCTGCTCCATCCTCATTGTGACCCCTGGGTTTTCATTGGCTGATTTTCAGAAGTAGACAGCCAGGCTTTTCTTCCTAGTCTGTCAGTCTGGAAGCTCTAGTCAGCATCACAGCAAGACACAATGCACCACTGACAGACGGTGCATGGAGTGCAGTCACTGGAAATGAACTTCAGATTCTCCCACTCCTATCTCCGTAATGACTGTACGTAAATGTTAAAACACAAAACAATTAGCTCTACATGATAGGCATTATTGTGTATTCTGTCCAGCCTCACTTCCTAATGTTTTCCACAGTAAACATGCACCACTGGCACACTGTTGGGAGGGGCCGTGGAGTCAGTTCCAACTCCTGTGACCGTGTGACAGGGGAGAACTGCTCCACAGGGGGCTTTAGGGTGTAACATGCACAGGCACAGGTTACCAGGTTACCTAACTCCAGCGGAGCTTCTAGGTGGACTCAAAGCACCAACCTTTTGGTAAGTGGCCTTGCGCTTAGCCATTGGGCCACGGGGGCTCCCTTTTACAACTGGCATAGTTGTAAACGAAATGTGATTGAACTATTGAATGGCATGCTATGCAAACTGTATGTCAAGGAAACGATTTCGAATAAATAAAAGCCAATGGAATCATAGCGGCGCTGGAAATGTTAAGTTTGTTCTTTTTTTTCAAAGGACATTTCCGGGCGGGTCCTTTCTCTCCTTGGCGTGGAACTAAGCACCAGAGACCCCCATTGATGGAAAGAGACGCAGCTCAGCATCACGCAGAGGGACCCTTTCAGCGGGCTAATTACAGCTGCTAGGACAACAAGGGGAGGATGTGACGTCACATAACAACCCTCGACTGCGATGCCCCTGTCCCAGTGTAGAGCTCTTGCTGCCAGCTGGAAATCCAGCAGAGACCTCATTACGGGAATCTGTTCAGTAATTACTATAAGTTTCCCCTCGTCACACACACAACTCTGAAAACAGCCCTACCCCACAAGTGCAGCGCCTGCTTCGCAGCAGGCCCTCCACTCCCCCCTCTGTGGAGCTCAGGCTGGCCACCAGCAGAGAGCCAGGCCTGAGCTGGGACACACTTGGGATAAACAAACTTGATCAACAGGGATCCACAGGAAAAGCAGCCGGTGGACTTTCTGTGAGGCCAGCACCCAACAACAGCCTGAGGACCTAACACAAAACCTCAAGCCCCCAGACATTGGGTTGGTGGTTGAGAGTGTTTATTTGCTGTCTGAGAAAATCTAACACATCTCTAATGCACAGAAAAAAAGCCAAAGTGCCGTGATTCCTGGTTGCACGGCAAGCTGGAGAATCAATTGCCATATTACAACGACCGGTGACTTCTTGTAAGATGAACATGAAATCCCAAGGCCCCGTTTGCACGACACCGACGTGGTGCTTGCACAGAGCAGGGGCAAACTGCTATACAAGAAAGGCTGAGGACTGAGTTCCAAGCCCTGTTACTTACTAACGTGGGCAAGTTATTTAATCTCCAGTTTCATCACCTGCAAACTAGAAATAATAGTGGTTCAAAGAGGTTGCTAAAAATTAAATATTTACTGAAGACAAGTGGGTGCATAAGCAAATGTGGCAAAGAAAGCTGATGGTGCCCAGCTATCAAAAGATACAGCGCCTGGGGTCTAAAAGGCTTGAAGGGAATCAAGCGGCCATCTAGCTCAGAAGTAACAAAGCCCACATGGAAGAAGCACACCAGCCTGTGCGATCATGAGGTGTCAAAGGAATCAGGTATCAGACATCAATGATGAAACATACAACTTTCCTCTAGTTCCTAAATGCTTCCTCCTCCTCCAGTATCATCACCCCAATTCTACCTTACAAATCTGGCTAGACCAGAGGATGTACACTGGAACTGGAAACACAGGGAATCCAGGGCGGATGATCCTGTCAGGACCAGTTGTGTGAGTGGTGATACTGGGAGGTGGGGGGGGGGTAGGTTGGAAAGGGTGAACCAATTACAAGGATCTACATGTGACCTCCTCCCTGGGGGATGGACAGCAGAAGGGTGGGTGAAGGAAGACGTCAGACAGGGCAAGATATGACAAAATAATGATTTATAAGTTATCAAGGGTTCATGAGGAAGGGGGGAGCGGGGAGGAAGGAGAAAATGAGGAGCTGAGGCCAGGGGCTTAGGTGGAAAGCAGGTGTTTTGAGAATGATGAGGGCAATGAATGTACACATGTGCTTTACACAATTGATGTATGTATGGATAGTGATAAGAGTTGTAGGAGCCCCTAATAAAATGATTTTAAAAATTAAACATTTAAAAACTCATGAAAGAGTCCGGGCGTGCTGGTCTGATAGAGACTGGTACCTCAGACCGGAAGAGGAGCATGGCTGGCCCATGGGTCCTACGAACCCACTGCCATTGCGTCAGTGACTCACAGTGATAGCTTGTGGTTTCCGAGACTGTAATTGTTTGCTGGAGTAGAAAGCCCAGTCTTTCTCCCAAAGAGCTGCTGGTGGTTTTGAACTGCCAACTGTAAGCACTATACCAACTCATTACCACTATACCACCAGGGCTCCTATGGGTCCTAGAAGGCCCACCAAATCATCGATACCAGCTAATAGCACACGTTGCACCAAAGAAAAGCTGTTCCAGCCATCAAATTAAAGACGACCTCCAAACTCACAGCCATAAAATCAACGCTGACTGACAGTGACTGTATTGGAGAGGGAAGAATTGCTCCTGCGCTTTTCCAAGACGGTAGGAAACTCTTTACGGGCGTAGAAAGCCCCGTCTTTCTCAGCCCAGCGCTGATGATTTCCAATGGTTGGCCTTGCCGTTAGCAGTTCACTCGCACCACATGTAACCACTACGCCACCAGCGGTGAGTTAATTAAGTGTTTGACCAACGGGGCCCTTGAATGAGGCTATCAACATCCAAATAGCCCTGGGTAGAAAAAAGGTTTCCCATCCCTGCTTTGACCATAAGTTCCCAAACGTATTTAGCCTACTGCCTCCTTTTAGGAAAAAAAAAAAATCACTGTAGTATAGCCCATAATCCAAGATAAAGTGTAGGTATTTTCCTTTGGATCATTCAAGCACCCCAGGGAGAGAAATATCACCCACTTAGGGTCTGGAACTGAACTTGTTCTTGGGGTTCAATTCTTCTCCAGACAGGCTGTAAGGAGAACAATATCACTATGGAGGTGTGCACACCTTAGAATCACTTGGACCAAAGTTCAGAAGGGTTAAGAACGAAGGAGCAAGGGAAGCAGGGGAAAGTGGGACGCGTGCTGCTGCACTGAGGGGGCTGTAACAAACCACGCATGGCACCGTGGATGCAAAATGGATGGTCTGCTCTGTAAACCTTCACCCGATTCTCAATCGTTTTAGAAAAGAGGAAAAGGAAAATTAAATACACTACTCAAAAATACAGTACTCAAAAAGAAAGTTTTCCTCAAACAGACGCTCTGGAAAATTGAATGGACAGGCTGGTGAATTAACTGGCTCCACTTTATCTAGTAAAAAATACCCAAACTGACCATTCTCCAAGAAAAAAAAATCCCTCACTGGAGTCATAGCAGAGTTTCCAAGACTGTAACTGTGTACGCTGGCAGTTTTGAACTACTGACCTTGGGGATCACTATGCCGCCAGGGCTCCTAAATGACCAATCCTACTGCTAACCACTGCAAACGGATATGGCCCAATCTTTATGCATGCTTCCACGGAAGGAAGACGAGCTGTGTAGCTTTCTACTCCCCTAAGGAGTTGCAGTCTCAGAGACTCCCAGGGGCAGTTCTATCCTGCGGTGCATGGTCAGTGTGAGTCGGCCTCAACTAGATGGCAATGAGTTTGGTTATTGGCGAGGTAGGGGCTCCATGCTCCTTCCTCCATCTCGAATCTCCTCACCGTTTCTCCTTGCCCGGCCCAGCCCTCGTTCCATGCAGATCAGTGATGCTCAAACCTGGCTGTTCATCAGAATCCCTTGAAAGTTTTCTAAAAACACACCTGCCCGGGTTCATCCCGCAACGATGGGATCAAAATCTCCCCAAAGCTGGGGCCCAGAAATGTTGAACAAGATCTTTGTTTGGTTGCTATTTGGCCAGGTATCGGACAGAGCAAGCTAATCCCTGCCTCTTTAAAATTCTGTTCAAGAACCCTCATACTTGGCTGGTTACAATTACAATATTGTATGGTCACTTTGGAAAACAGTTTGGTGGTTTTGGCTTAAAAGCCAAACATAAATTTATCATTAAAAACAAAACAAAACAGCCAAACTCACTACCATCAAGTCAATTGCAACTCAGAGCGAGCCCACGTGGGGTTTCCGAGGCTGTAAATCTACCCAGGAGCTGATCTCTCCGCACTCCCTCCCTGACTCCCTCCTATCCGGTCCATTCTGACCCACAGGGCAGAGTAGAACAGTCCTCGCAGGTTTCCAAGACGGTAATTTATTTATTTTTCATGGCTAAGCATACTTTTCCCCCCAACCATTTTATTGGCTCAGAATCAGCATATCAAACATTTCAACAGCTCATTCACTTCAAGAAGAGATGTGCGAATATCACCCCCATCCATTTTAGATCATTGTCATCATGTTTTCATCATACTCATCGTTTATGGGGACAGAAAGCTCTCTCTTGCTCCTTCAGCTGGTGGTTTAGAACTGTTGACCTTCAGATTAGCACCCCAACACATACCCCACTATGCCGGTCTCATCTTTCTCTCACTGAACAGTTAGTGGGTTTGAACCTCTGACCTTTCTACTATCAGGTCACTGTTTACCCAACAGCTTTACCTCTCAGCAATTCCACCCCAAAGGATCGACCCAAGACAACTAAAATATATGTTGTCACAACAACTGGAGCATGAAGGCCCAGACACAAGAAGCTCCCCAACTTTCCCACAGTTAGTGAGCAGAAGAATATATATATATATATATATACTATTTAACAACAAAAACAAGTACCTATGCACAAGTACGACTGCACAACTGTGAAATTTACTAACATTTATTGAGTCATGTCCTTTAAATGAGTACATGTCACGGCATGTGAAGGAGACCTCAAATAAACTTGCTTTTAAAAAAAGACTAACAGGGAGAAACAGAAATTAAGATCTCAGACAGACCACTCATACCTCCGTGTAGCCTTTGTCCTTGACACATCCCTCCAACAGCCCTGGGCACAAGCATGTTGTTTTTAAGGTCAGTCTCACACAAGCTCACATTTTTTTCATTGATGAAAAGAACTATGTTAACACCTCCTCATGTTGCCAGGGAAGTCCCTTGAGTATTCAACAAATGTGTGAAAGAATGAATGAAGTGTTGTGCTTTCTGTTGAAATAAACGATGAGAATATACTGCTGCTGAGAGCTTAGTATCCAGTACAGTTCCCTCACAAACTCTCTCAGTGGGATGCTAAGAGCTGTCGGTGACCCAAGCGTGATCTGGATTTGCCAAAGGTCTGTCCGCCAGGAGTGAGGAGGGTCTTTTCTCTGGCATTTTCCCCTGCCGAGTCAGATGCTGGCCCCTCTCCTGGGACAGTACCGTTGTTTCCTCTCTGAAAGAAACAAAACAGAACACAACTCACGGCTATTGCGTCAAAGCTGACACGTAGTGAACTCCACAGAACAGGGAAGAACTGTCCCTGTGGTTTTCTGAGAGAGTAACTCTTTTGTTCTGCTTTTAACAGTTTTATTGTCATAGAATTCACATATCTGACAATTCAATAGTTCAATCACATTAAGAATTCTACAATCATCATCACAGTTTTAGAACATCTTCTTTATGACTATACTCATCTTTGTTAGCTCCCCATTTCCCCCCAACCTTTCCTGCCATACCCCCAAGGAATCATTATCCAGTTACTATCTCTACAGCTCTACCTAGCCTGGTTTTCATAGGAGACTGTAACTCATTATGGGAGTAGAAAGCCTCCCCTTTCTCCCGAGGAGCAGATGGTGGTTTTGAAGTCCTGATCTTGCAATGGTTAGTAGCCCAAAGTGGGTATTCAATGAGCTACAGCATGGCATACCATGTGTGTGTTTGTGTGTGTGTGTGTGTGTGTGTGCAGAAATAATGTAAACAACAGAAATAGGTGAATAGATAGCTAGAGGGGCAGAGCAAGTGAAAATAAAAGCCAAACAACCAGTTGCTGTGGCGAGGCGTAGTGGCCTCATGTGCTCCAGAATTGAACTGGGCCCCAGGTTGTGACCATTCAGAAGTGACTCTCCAGATTCACAGTACTGAATGATGCAGGGAGCACCCAAAGAAGAGGGAAAGAATGCACAGTCACGGTACCAAAAAGAATAAGTCGCCACTTCAGGAGGTAGAATATAAGCAAGAACCAATGATGCTGAATGAAGAAGTTCAAGCTTCACTAAAAGCATTAGCCAAAAGAAGGCCAAAATCATACCCAATGTGAATGGGGGAGAAAGGGGTGGAGTGGAGACCCAAAGCCCATCTGTAAACAATTGGACATCCCTCACAGAAGGGTCACAAGGAAGAGACGAGCCAGTCAGGGTGCAGTATAGCATTGATGAAACACACAACTTTCCTCTAGTCCTTTGGTGCTTCCTTCTTCCCACTATCATGACCTCAATTCTACCTTACAAATCGGATTAGACCAGAACATGCGCACTGCTGCAGATAAGAACCCACAACATAGGGAATCCAGGATAGATAAACCCCTTGGGACCAATGATAAGAATGGAGATACCAGAAGGATAGGGGAAAGTGGGGGGAGAAAGGGGAAATTGATAACAAGGATCAACATATAACCCCCTCCCATGGGACGAACAGCAGAAAGGTGGGTGAAGGGCGACAGGATAATGTAAGATATGAAAATAATAATCTGTAACTTATCAAGGGTTCATGAGGGAGATCGGGAGAGGGAGTGGGGAAATGAGGAACTGATATCAAGGGCTCAGGTGGAAAGAAAATGCTGTGAAAAGTATGATGGCAGCATATGTACGAATGTGCTTGACACCATGGATGAATGTATGGATTGTGATGAGATGTAAGAGCCCCCAATAAAAGTATTTAATTTTAAAAAAAGAAGGCCCAGATTTGATGGAATACCAATGGAAATGTTTCAATAAACTGATGAAGCACTGGAAGCTCTTATTGGTCTATGCCAGGGAATTTGGAAGACAGCTATTGGCCAACTGACTGGAAGAGATCCATATTTGTACCCATTCCAGAGAAAGGTGACCCAACAGAATGCTCAAATTATAGAACAATATCATTGATATCACATGCAACTACAATTTTGCTGAAGATCATCCAACAGCGGTTGCAGCAGGACATGGACAGAGAGCTACCAGGGGTTCAGGTCGGATTCAGAAGACATGGAACAAGGGATATCTTTGCTGAGGTCAGATGGATTTCTTGGCTGAAAGCAGAAAATACCACAAGGATTTTTACTTGTGTTTCATTGACTATATCAAGGCATTCATTCGACTGAGTGGATCATAACAAACTATGAATAAATTTGAGAAGAATGGAAATTCCAGAACACTTCACTGTGCTTATGTGGAACTTGAACATGGACCAAGAGCAGTTATGTGAACCTAACAAGAGAATACTGCATGTTTTAAAATCAAGAAAAGTGTGTGTCACAGTTGTGTCCTCTCACCACACTCATTCAATCTGTATGCTGAGCAGACGATCAGAGAAGCTGGCTTATACGAAAAAGAATGAAGCTTTTGAAGGAAGGCTTATTAACAACTTTTGGTATTCAGATGACACAACTTAGCTTGCTGAAACTGAGGAAGACTTGAAGCACTTGTTGATGAAGATCAAAGATTGTAGCTCCAGTATAGATTATGACTCAATGAAAATAAGACCAACATCTTCACAACTGGACCAATAGGTAACATCATCACAAATGGAGAAAAGGTTGAAGTTGTCAAAGATTTTGTCGTGCTTGGATCCACAATCAATGCTCATGACGTTGGCCATCAAGAGATCAAAAGATGAGTTGCTTTAGGTAAATCTGCGGCACAAGACCTCTGCAGAACATTGAAAAGCAAGAATGCTACTTGGAGGACTACTGCATGCGTGACCCAAGCCATGGTATATTCACTCGTGTCATAGGCATGTGAAATTTGGACACTGACTAAGGAAGACTGAAGACCAATCAACGCATTTGAGTTGCAGTGCTGGTAAAGAATACGGAAAGTACCATGGACTGCTAGGACCAACAAGTCTCTCTTGGAAGAAGTGCTGAAAGAATGCTCCTTAGAGCCAAGGATGGACAGACTTCATCTCACATAGTTTCAACACGTTGTCATGAGAGACCAGCCCCTAGAGAAGGCCCTCAGGCTTGGTAAAGTAGAGGGGGGGAAATTAGGAAGACCCTCAACAAGATATATTGACACAGTGGTTCCAATAATGGGCTCAAGCATAGGAACGATTGTGAAGAAGCACAAGATCGGGCAGTGTCTCATTCTGTTGTGTATTGGGTCGCTTGGACCAGCACCGGATCAATGACATCTAACAACAATGACAGTAGTTACTTGTCATGCATCTAGTGACGAGTTACCAGGAGGGCTGTCTCATTTCTTATCTTCTTCTGAGCCCTGGTACTGTGGTGGGTTACCAGTTGAGCTGCTAATCTCAAGGTCAGCAGTTCAAAACCACCGGCCTGCTCCTCAGGAGAGAGATGGGGATTTCTACTCTCATAGAGATTTAAAGTCTTGGAAACCCAAAGGGGCAGTTCTACCCTGGCCTATCAGGTGACGATGAGTCGGAATTGACCTGAGGCAGTGCGTTTTCTGAGAAGCCCAGGGAATCATACCTGAGTATAGCGTAATCAGCAAGAGAGAAAGCACATCTGCTTGGAGAAGCAGAAAGAAAAGAGAGGCGTCAGCAAATCAAGTAGCGTGATTTACTGGTAGAGACACAGGCAAAGGCACCTATAGACTAACCCGAGGAATGAAATCTTGCATGGTTTGGACCTTTGTCTAATGGGTACCACTAGACAGAAGTAAAAAATAAAATAACGTCCATCCATTCTGCCTCCAGCCCTCCAGGGCCCCCTGAGGAAGGGCTGATTCTCAGGCCAAGTTCCCGCCACACTCCAGAGTCAGCCTGCCAAACAGCACAGGAAGTGCCAACCAGCTTTCCCAGAGCAGCTGGCAACAATTACCCAGGCCCAGCTGGAAGCATTCAGCCAGGGTGAGGCAGGAGCTCCAGACCCCAGGCCTGGTCGGAAATCCTGCACCAAATGAAGCCAGTGCAGCAGCTGTGCCAGCACTCGACCGAAGTGGCTGGTTGGGGCTGGCAGAGGCAACCAGGAGGCAGGCTGGTGAGCAGCGTCCAGGGAGGCAGCTGTGGGTCTGGGAGACTTGCCCGATCCCTAATTACAGACTCTGCAGCATCGCAACAGGAGCTACCAAATAGCCTAGTGGCTTAATCAGCAGGGGCTGCTAACTGCAAGGTCAGCAGTTTGAACCCACCAGGCACTCCAAGGGAGAAAGATGAGGCTTTCTGCTCCTGTAAAGATGTACAGCCTCAGAAATCCAATGGGGTAGTTCTACCTTGCCCCCACGTGGTTGCTAGGAGTCAGAATTCACTCGACGGCAGTACGAATAAGTAAGAGCATCCCAACAGCAGCAACCAATTGTTGGGCCCCTACGGCTACTGAGGAGCCCTGGTGGTGCAGTGGGCTACACACTGGGCTGCTAACCACAGGTCAGCTGTTCGACTCAACCAACTGCTCCTCGGGGGAAAGACGAGGCTTTCCGCTCCTGTAAAGATGTGCAGACTAAGAAACCCAAAGGGGCAGTTCCACCCCATTCCACAGAGGCAATGAGAATCATAATCAACTCAATGGTACTCAGTTTGGTTTGGGGATGTACAGCCCATTGGGAATCCCTGGGAAGTGCAAACTGTTAAGGCGTTTAGCTGAAGCTAAATGGTTGCAGGTTTGAGTCCTCACAAAGGCACCACAACTGGCCATCTTCTGAAAAGCCAGCCACTGAAAAATACACGGAGCACAGTGCTACTCGGACACCCACAGAGTTGCCACGAGTCAAGGCAGCGCTACAGAGAGTGGCTTGGGCATGGCATCCTGGGGTCGTCATTTGCTCAGCCAGTTAAATCCTACCAACAACACGGCAAAATGGGAACTGTTAGCGGGACTTACAAATGAGGGGACTGAGACACAGAGATCAACTCCCTTTTCCTGGCTACAGGGACGGGAAGTTCCAGCCCTGAGTCTAGAACGACAACTTCTGGGCCACCTTCCTGGGATGTGGCCTCAAAGAGCTGGTGCGTGGCCTGCCTGTGAGAGACTGTTATGGATGGAGCCACGTTCCCCATTTGGAAATAGTCTGTCTTCATTACATTAGCGAGGCAGGATGGGGTAGGGGGTAACTTGAGTCAATCTCTTTTGGGATCTAAAAGATTAAACTACTAAGCAAGTAAGCAGATCAGAGATGGGGGGAGATTGAAGCCAAGGCACACGAAGAACTCCAAGGAACTGAAAACAGAAGCTGGAGACACCTCCCCCCAGAGCCAACAGAAAGAGCCCTCCTTTTGGACTTTGAGCTCCCTAAATTGGGAGAGAATAAATGTCTGTGGATTGAAGCCATCTACTTGTGGGATGGCCTCACAGAACAACTAAGACAGAGCCTCACTTTACAACGCTATTAGACTAGAGTGTTCCAGACGGTCACACTGGTTGAGGAGGTGGGACTCCGTGGAAGTACGCCACGCAGTCTCCAAGAACAACTAGGTGGCATCAGGAGACCAATGCCCAAGGGAACAAAAGTGATGTCCTCTGGCAGGAGATGCCAATTTGGAACAACAAGAAACAAAAGGCTCAGGTCTTAACCTACCTTTTCAATGAACAGTATATGAGTGTTTGATCAAGTTGAATTCAGAACTGGCTATTATTTTTTAAAAGAATATTGTAACAAACACTTATATAGCCAACCAACCAGTGACCATTGAATAGATGCCAACTCATAGCGACGCCATGTGTGTGTGGACAGCACTGTGCTGCCGAGAGTTCCCATGGCAGTGACCTGGCAGAGGTCCATCACCAGGCCACCAAGGCATTGTTGGGTGGGTTCAACCTGCTGATCTTTCTGTTAGTAGCCACAGCTGACCCATTTGTGCCACCCAGGGAACGTGCTGTATTCCAGGTGGGCCCCTATGTAAACACACTTGGCTGCTAACCGAAAGGTTGGAGGTTTAAATTCACCCAGAAGCCATTTAGCCTACTTTCAAAATATCAGTCATTCAAACTCAAGGGCAACTGGTTATGTACCAGGTACTGTTCTAACTGCTTCATCTCCATTAACTCATTTTAAACCTCCAATGCTGGGGTGTGAGTGATATGATCTCCTTTTAACTGCATATTGCAGCACAAAGAGGATACCTATCATGGCCACAATCAGACAGATAATAAAGCCGAAACTGCAAACCAAAGCAGTCAAGTTCCAGAATCCATGGTCTTCGCCTCTACACAGAAAACCTTTACATTTAAAAGCCCATTGTCATTTGAGTTGATCCTGACTCACAGTGACCTCACTGGCTTGATGACAACGGATCTGTTCTTGTTGTTGTTGTTTCGTTTTTTCAGTTAAATCTAATGTAACCCTGCTGGTCCCCTCTTCCGGCTATGCCAGGTCCCAAGGCAGATCCGGGTATCATTCTTGCAATGCTGCTCTCCCACCATGCCCCACTTCCCATGGCCCCACACTGGCTCTGCCCACTGTTCCATCAGCTCACTGTCTGAGCAGGAAGGTACTCAGGGCACTTTCCTCTTGCCCCTTCTGTGGTCAGGGGCCAGTGGAGTTCTTCACGGCATCCCAGCTGCCACTCGGTGTCAGTGCAGGCTAGTCCTGAGCCCACATCTGAGCCTGCCCAAGCGCGTAGCCACAAACCCCCGGGAGCACCACTGACCCCCACCGCAAGGATTTCAGATGAAGACAGCCAGGGGCTAGCATGGTGCACCTTCCCCAGCCTGAAATGAACCTTCCAGGGAAGTCTTTTACTAACCTCAGTTACTCTGAGAAGGAAACTGAGGCTTGGAAAAGCTAGGTGACGTGCCTGCTAGCACAGTAAGTCTTCATGTGATTCCAAAGCTCGGAGCTTCCGACTGAAAATGAGTGCTCTCGGCTGACACACACCCTAAATTTGTCAGAGAAAACCCCATTGTGAGGCTTCATTCCTCAAGCCAGACACGCTTCTCATTGTTAAGTACCGCAGAGAAGGGTGCGCCAAGTCGGGTTTTTGTCTGAGTGGTAATGAGGTACTGACAGCAACAAGCATTTTAAAGCTAACCGAGCAATTGCTCACCTGAAGCTTCCCTTGATCCGCACCATAGCTCCATAACTAGGAATCACACTCTCCGTTTCATTTAGGAGGAAACTGTAGCTCAGAGAGGGAAAGTAATTAGTCCAAAGCAAAAAAGGTGGGGGGTGAGAATGGGTGGCAGAGGAGAGACGCCAGCTCCAGGCTGCACCGCCCCTTTCCGTGCCCCTCTCCACCTTTCTCTGGCGCCAGGTCTCAGAGAGGCGAGGACCCACAGCCACTGCCCTTGAGTGGATGCTGACTCGGGGTGACCACTCTACAGGATGACATAGAAATGTTCCCTAGGGCTTCCAAGACTCTAAAGCTTTAGAGGCAGACAACTTCAGCTGTCTCCCACAGAATGGTGGATGGGTTAGAACCGTGGACCTTGCGCTTAACAGCCCAACTCTTAACCCAGTGTGTCACCAGGGGGCCTGGGGGATGGAATCGGGGAATAGGTACTGGGAGGTGGCTGCAGAATATAATTCACCTTGTATAGCCTGTGATAGTTGGGTTTTGTGTCAACTTGGCTGGGCCAGGATTCTTAGTTCAGTAGTGGAAGCCTCCCCTATGATGTGACTTAACGTGATGTCAACAACTCCCCACTGGGATTGCTGTGAACAGACAAGCAGTTGACAAAAAGTGGGTAACCCCTTACTCAGTTCACAGCCTACAGATACTGTGGAGAACTCCCCTTTCTTCTTCTTCCTGCTGGCCTGGATCCTGCCTCTGGCTGCGAGGAACTTGGGCCGGTGGCCCACTGTTTTTCCTGCTGATCCTGGAAGCTGTCAGTGGCCCGCCATGTTGCCTACTGACTTTGAATTCATTGGACTCAGCCTCCCCCAGCCTGCTTCCTACTTCATCTCTCAGCTGCCTGGTGTACTAACATTGGGGAAAGCCCCCGGCTTAGCACCTGACCCACAGACTTGAGCAGGACTGGGCTTACCCCCAATTCCATGGTTCTAGGGGCTGGTCTCTCTTGATAGAAATTTCTTTCTTATACATATAAGTGTCACTGGTTTTGCTTCTCTGGAGAACCCAGCCTCACACAGATTTTTATGTCGTTCTTTCCTGGCTTCCTCTGCACCACTATGCTCAAACACACATATAACACGCACCAGGCTTGCCTCCAGCAGACAGGCAAGCAGGCAGATAAAGATAAAGCAGACCCTAGGCCAAGTGAACAGTCTGCACTGTGGACACCCTCAGCAATATGTACCCTGTCTTGGAGAGTAGCTCACACCCCCTGTGCATGCAGCCAAGGGATCCCGGCGCCAGCCACCCGAGAAGGCCCAGAAAGGAGCCCTCTATGAAAAGCCCCTTCCTTCTCAGCCTCCTCCACTCAGCTTGGCCTCCGAGTTCCCAGCAGCTCACGGGTGGGACAGGGAATCCTCACTCTCAGCCCTCAAGCTCAGAATAGTACCTAGAGACCTTTTGTTTTTCCTCCTTTGGGACAACCCCAAGGAGAGACACACTAGGGGAGGGGAGCTAGTGGTGGTTGCTATAGGAAACACATCTCTCTGTTAGCAGCATCTCTTCAGTACAGGCCTAGAATTTTCCACAACACCACCAGGTTCATTTTCCAAAGAGAGAAGCCTCTGTCATACGCTCCTCCCACCTTGTGCCCTCTCGTCTGACATCACTGAGGGGATGAGGGAGAGAAAGGGCTCTCTGAGCCCCATTCCTCATCTGTAACTGAATGGGCAGGAGCATCCAGGGAGACTCATTCAGGTGGTTTCACAAGGAAGAAAAGTGATAGTGTTTTGGGAGCTATAGTTCACACTGGAGGGAGGGGTGGTGAGGGGGGAGGGGTGGATGTTCGTAGGGGGGAGCCTCAGAGGGAAAGTAAGAATCCGTGAACTTGCTGAACACAACACCTAAATTAAACCCAGCCAGTTGCCATCGAATAGAATCTGACTCATGGGTGCCCCGTGTGCGTTAGAGGAGGGCTTTGCTTTGTAGGGTATTCAATGGGCGATTTTCAGATCTCCGAGCCCTTGTTCGGAGGTGCCCTGGGTGGACTCAAACCTTCAGCCTTCCAGTTATCAGGCAAGCTCATTAACCATTTGTCCACCCAGAGGCTCTATACAAAACCAAGTAGGTGTCCAAAGCCCAAAAGACAGAGAAAGTGCTGAAACAATACTACTGGACCCTCCAAGAAGCCCTGGTGGCATAGTGGTCATGCCCTGGGGTGCAAACCAGAAGGTCAGCAGTTCAAACTACCAGCTTCTCCAAGGAGAAAGATGGAGCTTTCTGCTCCCAAAGAGTTACAGTCTTCAACGCCTGCAGCACAATTCTACGCTGTCCTATAGGGTCACTATGAGTCAGGATAGACTCAATGGCAGCAAGGGGTGTGTGTGTGTGTGTGTGTGTGTGTGTGTGTCTGATCCCCTCCAACCGCTCACTTCATATTCAAATGCTAATTCACAAATACTTCGCCAGAGTCAGATTACACTTGAACTTCTACAGATGGCCTTCAATTAATTTTAATCATGATAATCATTTGCTGTCATCCTAAATGTGATGTTCTCCTAGAGATGGAGCTCTGAACCCACAATGGCTTGATGACAGCTGGCATTTTCTGAGTGTGGCGCAGTCTTGTTTCCAAGACCTCTGGGTCAGCTCTTGACCACAGACCCATTTCATGAACTTCGAAATGAATACAGACCACGCGGACACACTGCCCTGGGGCACCGGCGAACACAGCGGACACAGGCCAGAGCACGAAGCCCTAGCGAGAGGTTCTGCTGTGGAGACGGATGAACCGGTCTGGTTTCTCCACTGCACCGTCTAGGACGATCCCCGCTCTGCCTGCTGCCCTGGTCCGATTTCCCTGTGGTTTCCTCCAGCTTGCGCTGGTTGAAGAGCCCTGGCAAACTCCCAGATCTCTGGGCCCAAGCAGCGGGGAAAACGTCCTCTGTGGGAAGTAGCGTGCTGTGAGGACAAGCCCTGAGCTGAAGAGTCAGGCAGCTGTGGGTTTCCCTCTAACTCTGTTGTTTCCCAACAGGGTAACTTCTTCAAGAATCTTCTCCCACCATGGCGGTCAAAGCAGTTACCTTCTGCAGTTGTGAAAGGATGAACAAAAGCCCCTGTTCTTTGCCTGACCCACTCCACCGCTTCTCCTGACAAATGAGGGGCTTGTGCGCAGTGTGGCCTTGGCCCCCAGCTCCCTAGATTCCCTGAAGCCAGGGCACGGGCCAGCTCAGGAGGCCCAGGATTCCAGGTCAGGCTTTCTCCTTGGGGATCATGCTGAAGCAGGCCCACTCCCCTTATGCAGGAGGGCCTCTCCCATTGCAGAACCTCTAACTCCTCTACACACTCAATGAGCAATGCCTGTCCCACTAACACGATGACCACCACAAAAGCCCCATACATGTTCACACAAGCCCTCAAGAATTCCACCCCTGGTTAGAGCCACACCTGAAGTCCTCTCCTGGCCTTTTAAGAACCAGAGGAAGACTCCCCTCCTCTGCCCAAAGACAAGTTTTATCAAGAGTCCCTCAAGTTCAGACCACAGTAGCAGAGCCACTAAAGTCCTCAGTTTCCGGAGAAGCCAAGCTCCCTAAGAATCTCTTCAGTTTCCAATATTATAACGTGAACTTCCTCAGTCACGTCCTTCAATTTGGAAATTGTGCATCATTAACAAACTAAAAGAAGCGGTGATCCCTAATGCCAGAATGTCATCCACCTGGAAAGGGTGATCTGGGACCACCAGGATCTCTGCAGGAGTCTTCTCTCAGCTGGTGGGAGGGGAACTCTTCACTTATTCCACCCTGCTGAAAAGCGTGACAAGCTGTCGCCATCGGAGCATCTGTACATTTTTGAAGCAAGTCCTAATGGTCACAACCGATGTGCAGGAATATGAGTCCTTGGGCTTGGGAGAAATGTTTTTTATACATATGATAGGCAACGCTTGCAACATGCAAATATTCTAAACTCGGCCCTCACTTATCTAACACAGTTGAGTTCCCACGATCCAGTTAATACACAAAAATGGAGGATGACCACTTCTGGTCACAAAATAAAGGATGATGATCTCATTACACAATACCAAATTAAATTACATCATCATGCAGCTGCCAACCAATGGGAATCATGGCCCTGCCAAAATGACACATAACCTTAATCATAACAGCCAGTCTTACTCTTGCCTTGTACCTTCACATTTGTTACTGCCGGGTGTATGTCGTTCATGCGCCAGACAATCAGATAATAGATTTTTACTATTGTTGCACATGAGAAATGTAAAATAATGAGATAGTCAACAGTGAAGAGTAGGCCCTATACATACATATAGGTAGCATATAAAATTAATATAATTATATGACAAGAATCTTGGGTGGCACTGGGACATAAGTGTTGGACTGTTAAACACAAGGTCAGCAGTTCAAACCCTCCACCCACTCTGCAGGAGAAAGATGAGGCTATCTGTTCCTGAAAAGACTTAACAGTCTCAGAAACTCTATATAAGGTCACTATAAGTAGAAATAGACTCAATATAAGTAGGTTTGAATATGTAGTATGACAATAATATGCTATATAATTTGTATATTTACCTACATATGAATAATAATAATGAGCTTCTCCAGAAGGAAAATATGCACAGGATATAAAAAGATGATTTTTTTTGAGAGATGCAAAATAATATGGAGATAATGTTCACATTACTAGTAGGCAAAGAATTGAAATAGCACCTTCCACCTCTCAAAGGAGCAAGTTATTTTAAATGATGGTGTCCAAAGTTCAGCGAGAGAGTGCGGACACCTTGGTACGTTGCTAGTGGAAATGGTAACTGACCAGAAGTCAGTCGAGCCATACATGTTCAAAACAGCTGAAAATATGCATACTCTTAGAATAGCAATTGTAGAAATTCATTCCAAAATTTCCGTTTTGAATCATTGTTTATTGGGGTGAAAATTGAAAGCAACCTAATTTGTTAATAACAGGGGCTAATAAAGCAAATATTTTATAGCACAAAAAAACTACCATTTATACTCGTATATAAGCCGAGTTGTTCAGCACATTTTTAATGTACTTATTGTGGTAAAATTAGGTGCCTCGGCTGATATTCGGGTCAGCTTATACTCGAGTATATATGGTAATAATATATTAGTAAATAACAAATTACCTAAAAGTGTGATTGAGTTTTTCTTAAAAAAGCAAAACTATATGCACAAAAGTCTCAAAATATGTACCAGAAAGATTCATAGTATTTAGCATTGAGTGACAGAGGTACAGATCATTTTCCTTTTTTCTTTGTAGTCTATATTTTCTAAAATGTCTGTACTACCTAAAATTTCTAAACTGTCTCTTGTGGCACTGACCAGGGACATGATTATGCCTGCACACGTCTCATCCCCCTACCAAAGGACAATCCCTGGAATAGAGGTTATGTATGATCTATATAAACTCCCCAGGATATTAATTCAGCATCTTGAATCACTGTAATAACAATTACCATTTAGTGAATGTTTGCTATCTGTCAGACATTGTGCTTAGCTGTATCTTTTAATATGGTAAAATCAAATAAACATGTTCAAAGAAGAAACTGCAGAAGGAAGAGACTAAGTGAACAAGCCCAACAGGCTGAAATAAACCAATAAACCGACAGCCACCTCACCTGAAAGGAACCAGGTCACTTTTGAGGAAGCAGAGGGTTTTACAGGTTGGGCTGCTAACCACAAAGTCAGCATATTGAAACCACCGGCTGGTCTGTGAGAGAAAGAGGATGCTTTCGACACCCGTCAAGAGCAGCCGTCTCAGAAACCCGTAGGAGGAGTTCTGCCCTGTCCTCTAGGATCGCGGTGGGGCGAAATCAACTCAATGGCAGTGAGTTTGGTTTGGGTTTGGTCTGACCCTCTGATCATCCCCATCTGCCAGACCATATCTTCCAGAACAAAGGCGGGAGGAGGTTGGGAAGATGAAGACCACCTTATGAACCTGGATTTTAGGAGGCCATATTGGCGGGGGAGGGGTCAAGGGTATAAAACTCTCTCAGGAACCACCAGGTAAAAACTTTCAAATCACTTTGGAAAGTTTTCTTATCAGACTCACCGTGGTGATGGCCCTTCAGTGAAATACTTTCGGCTCTCATTAGCTCACTCACTACCATCGAGTGGATTCTGACTCAGATGTGTTGGGCTGCTAACCACAGGTCAGCAGTTCAAAACCTCCAGCCACTCCACGGGAGAAAGAGGAAGCTTTCTACACACACACACACACACACACACATACACACAAATGACAGACTTGGAAACCCACAAAAGCAATGCTACCTTGTCCTGTAGCGTCACTATGAATCAGAATGGACTCATTGGTAGTGAAAAACACTTGGCCAGAGCCACCTTTAACTCACTTCTGTAGCTATTTCCTGAGCATCTATCACATCCCACTGAGAAATTAAATAAATCAGGCACACTCTCACCCAATAGGTTCCCAAATAACTGAGTCAAGATAAGATGGGCTCTCCTAGAGGACTCTAGACTGTGGGGCAGCACAAAGGGGAGTTCTTAGTGAAGAGGAACAAGTGGAGGAGGTTACAAGTGAGAGCTAGGGGCTGAAGAACGGACAAGAGTTCTCAATCCACAGTCAGAGGAATGGCATGCCCGGATGAGGCCCCCCAAGGGGTAGATTATGGGGTTGGGCCAAAGCTAGAGATGATGAGTAAGTAGAAGAATCGGTCAGTGTAGCAGCAGAGGGGAAAAGTAAGCCAAAGAGGGAATGGAGAGCCTTGGGAGTAACTTCAGTAGAAGAGACTTGGTCCTAAATAACCTCCTCAGTCCGTGGCCCAGAAACCTTGGGCCATTTCATTAAAAGAAGTAAATATAGCCCAGAGATTGGCTCTTCTTTCTTGATGTGATCTTGGACGCTTGTGCTTTCTCCAACACCTCTACGTTGGTCTCTCAAAAACTCACTGCCATCCAGTGGAGGCCAACTCGTAGCAACCTATAGGGCAGGGAGGAACTGCACCTGTCAGTTTCGGAGACTAAGTCTGGATGGAAGTGGAAAGCCCTGTCTTTCTCCCGCAGGTCCCACTTCAGACCAAGCGGGTCTAGCCCACCAAAAAAGCAGCAGGTGAGACACTCTCATTTTCAAAGTGTGTGCAGTTAAACTCGGATTTAAAACTACCATGACCTAACCACTTCTGCAAGCAGAGAAGCTGGATCAGGGCTCCTGGCACCTAGTGTTCTCCCAACGCTGGCATTCCAGAGAGGAGACCTTCAGGGCACTGCCTGGGATTCCTTGTCTGCATGGATGAAAATTCCTCCACCACTTATTTCAAAACATCAGCAGTCTGGGTTCAGATTGAAAAAATCAAGGGCTGGTCTCTAAAGATACTTGGCTTGCCTGGTGGGTCAGCTTTGTGGTATTTGCTCCTCCAAAGAGGTGTGAGATACCTGACATTTCCCATTAATGGGGGGTTAGGGTAGGCAAGAAGGCAGGCTGCCACTGGGAGAGCAGAGGACAAGGGAAGAGATCCCCTCCAGCTTACTAACATCACACCTTCTTTCCCATATTCCGAGAGCATCCATCCCTCCGCCCTCTGTTACTCTCTCTAGCAGGCTGAAAGTCTCTTTGTCTGCTTTATTATCTGTGTCTTCTCGCCTTGCTTCAACTTTTCTGGAATCCACTCCTCAATGTCTCCCCCTCTCTCCGATTCCTCTATGAGTGTCTGTCGTTCTGGTCTGTGCCTCTACCTCTCCTTCCTGCCGGTCTGCGCGTGTCTTTCTGTCTCTATTAGCCTTGGCCTCCGCGTGTGTGTTTGCCTCTGAACTTCTGACCTGGTGTCTGGCGTTACTAGCTTTGTCTTGGTATTTCTGTTCACTCTAGTCTAGATTCTCTCAGTCCATCTTCCTGGACGGCCGTGTCTTTCTGTCCCCCTAGGTCTCCATCCCCTGGTCCCTGCCGAGCATGCATCACTAAAACCACCTCCAAGAGGGGCTCCGAGAGGGGCCGTCCTGAAGGCCAAGAGGATGCGATGTCTGGGGCGCCCTGGGGAGAGCTGAGCCGCGCCGCCCCCCCGCCCCCGTGCCACCCCTGCCCCCCCACCCTGCCCAGCTTAGAAAGGGGCTCTCGCCCCCACCTCGAGAGCCATTGTCCAAACTAGGAGGCGGACAGGGGTGCAAAGTTCTTACCGATGGTGAAGCTGTAGCCATCGATGCTGAAAGTGGCGCTCCGGCATTTTTTGAAGCCCTCCTTCCTGTTGCTGGCGTCCGTCATGGCTCAGCTGGGCAGGGGCCGCGTGGCACGGCTGGCGACGTCCGGGATACCCACCCCCGCAACCCTCCCTCTACAGTGGGCTGTGCAGCCCCGCGCCTCCCCCGGCAGCGCCGCGCCCCGCTGGCTCCGCAGACCGGCCGCTGGCTGTGAGCGGAGCGCGCAGGCTGCAGCGCGGGGACCGCGACGCCCAGGACCGCGCTCGGCCGGCGGGGGAGTCAGCGAGCCATCCCAAGTTCCCCGCACGAGCGACGAGGGCTGGCCGTGGGAGGTGCCGCGCCCCGGGAGGGTGCGGGGGGCTCGGAGTGGGTGCCGGGATCCCTGCCCTTTGCGCGCTAGTCTCGGGGCTCTGCCGGAGCCAGCGCGCTGCTGGCTGGTCTGTTTTCTCCGGCTTGGGCTTCGGCTTCCCCCCTCGGGAGGCTGGGGGGGTTTGGGGACCCGAGGGAAGGGCTCAGCTGTGTCGTGGTGCTCCTCGCGGATACGTAGTCTCCAGCTGTGCCGAGCTTCCCAAAAACACCGCAGCAGATGGAAAAGCAAACATCCAAGCCCAGGATGCCGCCAAAGTTTACTCCAAACAAGGAAGTCGGGAAAGTCGCCACGCCTACTTCCTCCCTGCCTCGATCCCCAGATCCCTCCAGGTGCCCCGACATCCCTCCCCCCACCCCACCCCACTGAGACTCACCCAGCCGCCAAAAGCGCTTTCCCTCTGGACTGTCAGACGCGCGATTCGGCTGCGAGCTCTGGACCCACTACAAGCCATTCCAGGTGGCTAGTCCCCGGTCTTTTTCACTCGGTTCTGCTCAACGCGATCGAATAAACCCGCTTGCTAACTCAGAGCGGCACCTTTGGGTAAAACTGCCCCGTAAGGTTTTCAAAGCTGTAAACCTTTACAGATGCAGACTACCACAACCGTTCTCCCATGGTGTTGACAGGTGGCTTCAAACTGCTGACCTTTCGGTTAATGGCGGAGTACTTCACCCACTGCACCATCAGTCTCTCCAGATCTGCCCAAGCCAAGTGGTGACCCTATGGGACAGGTAGAACTGCCCCTGTGAGTTTCCCTGACTGTAACTGTTTACAGGAGTAGAAAGTGCTGTCTTTCTCCCGCGGACTGGCTTCCGAACTTGCACATTACCACTAAGCCAAATACAGTGAACCCTCGCCACTTCGAGCTTCGAGCTTCCGCGGCTTCACTCTATCGCGGTTTTTGCGTAACAGCACCCACTGCCTACACCCGCTCCTTCAGAGGAAAAAGACGGCGACCCACCTGTAGAGTACATCCCTTAAGTCATTTCATAGGCTATTGATTACAGTATTTGTAAGAACTATGTATAATAATACTGTATGTGAAATATGTAATACTGTAAACTAGATGCCATAAATAATATAATAAATAATAAATGATCATTGTAACGTCCAAAATGTTTTACTGTATTTTCCCTTTTTCGTTTAATAAATTGGGTAATACAAGTGTAATGGTGACTAAAGGGTGTTTTTTCATGTCCTCTATGCTCTAACTACGAAAATATTTGATTTACAAATAAGGAATCCTACTTCGCGGAATTTCATTTATCACGGTAGGGTCTAGAACCGATTAACTGTGTTAAACGAGGGTTCACTGTATGATAGTCCCTGGAATTTGTTGGAGGAGGGAGCGAATTTACAGGCAACCTCTTCACAGATGAGGGAACTGAGGGTGGAGAAGGATTCAACAGGTAGAAAGTGACGTACACGTTTCACTTTATAGAACCAGATCAGCCAATGGACCTTCCAGCACTGAATGACTAAACGAGGCTGCCTATACGGGGAAGAGGCCGGTACCACTGACCAGCAAGCTGTTAGTGGGGACCTACAGGTTCATTGCTGCAGGTGCATATGGGGAAAAAGAGCCCAGAGGAGGCTGTTTCCATCCAGTGTGACATGTGCACAATGAATGTAGTTGAACCTTTTGTGACAGGAGCGCTGGTGAAGTGGTTAAGTGCTAAGTGATTACGTGCTAAGCTGCTAACCAACACAGTGGTTAAGTGCTAAGCTGCTAAGCAAAGGCTATGCAGTTAGAACCCACCAGTCTTGGTGGAAGCATGAGGCAGTCTGATTCCACTAAAATGTACAGCCTTGGAAATCCCATGGAGCAGTTCTACTCCGTATCATAAACAACTCCAGGGCAATGGGGGTTTGTGTTGTGTTGTGTTGTGTTGTGGTTATTAAGACAAAATTGATGCAATTAACAAACACTTGCCAATATTCAGAGAATTGATTGGTTCCAGCTAAGTTTAGAGGGCATTGAAGCTAAACATTTTGGGATTCTTAGGAAAATTGGGAATCCTGGAAGGGAGGAGCACATATGTACAAACAGGGAACCCATATAACCCTCAAATACACTGGACCCCAGGTTCTCACATGACTGGAATTTAATCTTCTTTGACTCACCACTTTTCTTTTTGCAAGATCAACTGTTCTTTTTTTTTTAATTAGGGCTCATACAACTCTTATCACAATCCATACATACATCAATTGTGTAAAGCACATTTGTACATTCATCTCAAAACATTTGCTCTCCACTTAAGCCCCTGGCATCAACTCCTCCTTTTTCCCCTCCCTCCCCACTCTCCCTTCCCTCATGAACCCTTGATAATTTATAAATTATTATTTTGTCATATCTTGCACTGTCCGACATCTCCCTTCACCCACTTTTCTGTTGTCCGTCCCCCAGGGAGGAGGTTATATGTAGATCCTTGTAATCGGTTCACCACTTATTTTTAAAGAAATGTTTTATGTTATCGTGCGAGGGAACTTGAGTTATGAATTCACTCACCTTGATGATTCAGTTTGGTCTGTGACAAGATCAAAGGAGCTCTGAGGGTGTAGAGGGTTACTAACTGCTCCATGTACCCTAAGGTCAACAGTTCAGACCCACCAGCCTCTCCTCATGAGAAAAATGAGGCTATCTGCTCCCATAAAGTTTCAGAAACCCAAGAGAGAAGTTCTGCTCTGCCCTATAGAGTTGCTGTGCATCAGAATCAATTAAACGGCAGTGAATTTGGTTTGGTTTTTTGGTGGTAATCAAAGGCAATGGGTAGCTACAGACCTCATGTCACACACAGTGACACAGCTCAGCATGGGTATCAGGGGTGCTTCAAAACCAGGATGGGCTCCTTGAGACTGTGGCTGCACCACAGCCCTGCCATTTCTGGAACCAGTTACAGCATGAGACGTGAAAAGGAATCTACAGACAGGTGGGCCTGAATATGAAATTGTGCTCTGCCACTTTCCAGCTCTCTGACCTCCGGCAAGATGCTTCAACTCTGCATCTCATGAGGATGAGGGAGACACAGTGTGTCAAACCCAGGTACACAATGGACAGCCGGTTATGGTCACCAGCCAGCTGACTCCTCACTTACAAGCAAAAACCAAGCTTACTGCCATAGAGTCTATAACGACTCATTGCGACCCTATAGGATAGTGTAAAACTGACCCTGTGGGTTTCCGAGACTGTGGGAATAGAAAGCTGTATCCTTCTTTCAAAGAGCAGCCCAACACATAACTCACTACGCCACCAGGATTCCAGCTAAACATTCGTGGGAAATTCTCCTCTGTCATCATAAGGTTCTTTAGTTATTATTAACTCCAGACATTTTATAAAGACAATTTTATATATGTAATTTATATGTTATATAATACATATTTTAATATAGCTGGAGATTGCCATCACCACCCAACATTTCTTCTTTTAAAAGTTAATTTATTTATTGTTAACAGTTTTACCGGCACACAATTCACATATTTCAGTAGTTCAATCACATTCATAAGAGTTGTCCAACCAACACCACAATTAGTTCCAGGACATTCCTTCTTCTTCCTTGTATTTGTTATTTATAGCTCCCCATTTCCCACCAGACTCCCTTGCCAGGTCCCTTTGAATACACTGATGCAGTTGTTGTCTCAATAGGTTTACCTAATCTGGGTTTCATATACAGAAAAACATATAAAATCAAGAAAAAATACAAACAAATGACTCAACAGCAATGACAAAACAAAATGGAGAATAACCTCAACAGAAAGCAAAGCAAAAAATATTAAAAACTGGAGCATTGGATATACATTGGATCAAGAGGGGGATCACTGAAATAGTGGCTCATGTTGACCTAACTTAAATCGCAGTAATACACCTTGCAATGTGCTCTGTCTCGTAACAAGGCCTTTCCCATTCCTGATCCATAGTCAGAAAAAATTCACAAGAGATTTAATCCACATGGGTTTTGGGCTTCCACTGTCATACATAGATTTCTGCAAACTGGGTGTCCAGAATTTAAGCTCTAATACCATTCCCTCCTCTGAGTATGAATATTATTATTTATAAATCTTGGATCACACTGGCCAGTGTGTTTCTTCCATGTAGCCTACATCTCACTTGGATGGCTTCTTGTTTTAAGACAGTTCTTGTGGAACTGATTACAGGGATCTACATATAACCCCCACCCTGGGAGATGGACAACAGAAAAGTGGGTGAAGGGAGATGTCAGACTAAGATATGGCAAAAGAATAATAATTTATGAATTATCAAGGGTTCATCAGGGAGGGGGACACGGGGAGGGAGTAGGAAAATGAGGAGCTGATAGCAAGGGCTTAAGTAGAAAGCAAATGTTTTGAGAATGATTATGGCAACAAATGTATAAATGTGCTTGTGATTGTGATAAGAGTTGTACAAGCCCCCAATAAAATGATTTTTTTTTTTAAAGACAGTTCTTTAAGACCGCAGACACTATTCTTTCTGGTAGCTGAGCACCATCTGCTTTCTTCACCACCCTTTCCTATAACACCCATATCTTCGGTGATCACTTCAAGGGGTAGGTGTTAGATGGGGCCACCAACATTTCTTTTATTTCCCAGTATTTCCTTCACTTTCCCAAATTTTCGGCTGAAGCACTGGCTTCCTTTTGTGTCAGTGTAAATCCTGAAACGAGGAACGTGAAAGCCCAGGGTTATATAGTCTCCTGTCATTAATTATCCAGGAAAAAACTTCTAATGCAATGGAAATTTTTCCTTGAGTGAGTGAAATTAAAACTTAGCATTTAATCACTCTTCTCAAAAGCTTTTGGAAATGTAATCTATAAAAATAATAACAATGTGATCATTTCTCTGTCCCCTAAAGACTGATAAAAATAACTTTAGAACAATTAGAACTGTATTTAAACGGCTTCTCCCCAGAATCATGATCTCCCTCCCTTACTGTAAGAGACTGCACACCTACAGAACCACGAAATGCGGTGCTGAAGTACAAAGCCTTCTTCACACAGCCCTCGCAAGGCAGGGTTCTTCTCCCAAACCAAGAGAAGCTAAACACCTATGTGACAGAAGCCAAGAAGGAGCTACTTCCAGAGTATAATAGAAAGCATTCCTTTGCTTGCTTTCTCAAAAAAAAATACAAAACTCCTTCAAGAATGCCAGTGAAGTAAAACTAAAAGACAAAAATGCCAGAACCAAGACGGCCAATGGGACATGGGAATCCTATGCTCTCTGTTAGATCACGGATCAGCAAATGGATGACCTCCACGCCAAATCCAGCCCATCACCTCTTTTGGAATTTTGCACCATTTTAAATGGCTGGGGGAAAACACAAAAGAAGAACATTTCGTGGCACAGGAAAACGATCTCAGAATCCATACGCTTTATTGGAGCATAAACCAGGACCAATGCCATCGAGCAGATTCTGACTCACATTGTTGGGGTTCACGCAACTCACTGCCATCGAGTGGACACAGAGCGACCCTGCAGGACAGAGCAGAATGGCCTCCATAGGTTTCTGAGACCAAATCTTTACGGGAACAGAAAACTTAGTCTTTTTCCTATGGAATAACTGATGGTTTTGAACTTCTGACCTTGTGTTTCACGGCCCAACGCTTAACCACTATACCACCAGGTCCCCTTATTGTTGTGGTTAGGGGCCATCAAGTTAGTTCCAATGGGAACATAGGGTCATAGCCACCCTATAGACAATTGTTGCTCACAATTGTCGCTCTGCTTCAGCCAATTGTTTCAGCCACGGGGTCAATCCATCTCATTGAGAAAAATAACTCTCTACAGAGTTTCCATGACTGTAAAATGTGTACCGGAGCAGAAAGCCTCATCTTTCTCCTGTAGAGAGGCTGGAAAGTTTGAACCTCCCACCGGGAAGTTAGCAACCACAAGCACCACCCGGGTTCCTTTTATTGGAACACAGCGTCACTTAATTTTTTTTATATGTTGACTACAATTGTTTTCACACTACAGCTGCAGCATTGAAAGGCTATGCACAACTCTCCATGGCCTTCAAAACCAGAAATATTTCCTTTCTGGCTCTTTACAGAAAGTGTTTATTTAAAGGAAGTATTCCTATGCCTGTCTGAACTTGGATGCCTTCTAAATTTATTGTATTTATTTCAAATTCAAGTTTGAAAGGGTCTTTTCTTTTTAATCTACTGGAATGTATCCTGCTAAGGGAGGCATCGTAACAATACATGGAAGGATGCCATGAAAGAACATATGAGAGGGCCTCCCTCAAAAGAAATTCTGTGGGAAAAGAGCATCATCTCTCAATTCCATTTTTCAACAAACTTTTGAAGGCCTCTTGTACCGATTGGTAGTTTGACCTGATCAGCAGCCAAGATAAATTTGCCAAGGTTATGATTAATTAATCCTGAGTGATAATGTGTGATCCAGGCTTCATCCCAGATCAATTCATGGGACATGCATCAAGTGACATTCTTCAAAAGATAGCCAATTACTATAATAAAATGTAGAAATTAAAAAGATGGCAGGACACTCCTCTGATGCAGGTGCCCATCCTACCTTTGACACTACATGTTTCTGCCCATGAGATGGAACATGATCTGGTCTTGAGCTTTTACATTTTTAGAAAAAGATGAAACACTATATGTAGACTACGTTAGCAAAAAACGTGAGCTTTCTAAGAAAATAAGATTTGGGTTTTCAAAAACATTGTTTATTATCCACCAACTCCACCCTGTCAACTCTTCTCACCTCAAATTTCCTTCAGCAGATGCTAGCGTTCCGGGCTTGTGCTTCCTTGAGATCATCATCAACAACAACAACAAAAGACACTAGTGTTTATTGGGCACCTACAATATGACCGGTCCTGTATCATGCTTGATAGAGAGTCAACCAAAGAGTGGAAGACCCTCACAGAGATAGATTGACAAGGTGGCTGCAACAACGGGCTCAAACACAATTAGGAGAGTGACGTAGGACCAGGCAATGTGTTGTTCTGTCGAGCAGACTTGACAGCACGTAGCACCAACACCGATGTTAGGCAGCACAATGCGGGAATTTTGTTCTGTGAAGTTATTCTGGGGCCCAGGCTCCTTCTCTCTAGGACACCCTCCCTTTGCTGAGGCTTCAGACCCCGTTGGATTCCGGCACCTCCAGCTGGCAAGTGAAGGGAAAGGCGAGAGAGGTGGCGGAGCATAACCCGGGATTCGAGTGACCAGGCCTAGTAAAAACACCTATCATTTCATCTCACATTCCCTTGGCCCCACCAAACTGCAAATGGAAGACAGGAAGTGAAGGTAGTACAGAGAAAAGGTGTTTGTAAGCAAAGATCCATTGAAGCCTGCTTGGCTTGACCCAAGCGGACCTCCAATTCACCAGTAAGACATGGGTTAGACCTGTGTGCCCAAGGGCTAAGGCGAAGATCTTCCCCCAAACGGAGTTGTGATTTTGTCACTCTCAAGTCCAGGCTCACCCACCACAAGGATGCAACAGAAGACTTCTTTTTCATTTTGTCGACTGTTGGTACATCATTCATGGTACAGACCTAAGATCATACACAGTTGTCATCACTTGTGTTTTATTGACAGCTTAGAAAGGAAACTACAAATAGAATTAATTGAATAGCTGAAATGGTATTATTATCTTGTGCTATATATATATTTTCTTACTAAAACTAGCAAGCATAAACATATAGAAATATGAACATGACAGTATGTTTAGCACAGTGTGTTTAACACCAGCCAGGAATATTGCAGAGGAATAGAAATTCGGTCAGTAATCTTTCTTAGGCTGGTAAAAGTTACCACATCAAAGAGGCTTGATGGGAGCCGGGGATTAGAGCAAGCAGAGCATCCAAGGTTACAGATAGTGCAGCAAGCGGTCCCAGATGGATGCCTGGGTCTGGGTGGAGTGGGCACACCCTTGCACTTGTCTGTGGAGAAAGGAGCAGGACTGCTTAGGAGATTGGCATGTGCCAGGCTCCCTGTACCAGGGCCCGGTTGAGTGCTGTATACATGCGTCTCATTCCAAGCCCTCCGCTCACAAAGAAGGGAGTTACAGAGCCAGCTTTTCTTCCTGTGGTTCTCAAATCCCTGGAGAAGGTAGCTCTGATGCAACCGTGGCAACTGAATCACCAAGAGCACCAAGAACACAGGAATCGATGACAACAGATAGGGGACCCGAAAGGGGATTTCTGACACACAGGGGATCCAACCAAGTCCCCCTTACAATAGAGATTCCCCGGCATCTGCTGTTCCCCAGCAGCTCAATTTACTTAGGAATTGCTTCCAGATCGGTGGTTCACCTCACACAGAGCAGCAAACATGTTCCTTGTCACCAGTAAACATGCACCCACACACTTTTGTGCCCTGAACATGGCTTCTGCTATTGATGACAATGAGAAAGATGCTGATGAATTAAAAAGTATATCTCAGCGCAAGTCGATTAGTAAGAGGAACGATCATTTGCATGTTCAGGAAAAAAAGTGCCAACGAGTAGGATATTAATGAGGTGGGGACACAATAATGTTTTAAACGTGCACTTAAGAAGGACAAGAAGGAAGCATGCCAAAGTGGTGATAGAGAGTTCATCCCAGGGCCAGCCAGTTCAGACTTGGCTGAAACACATACTAAACACAGACTGTCAATGCCCCAAGGAGACCTGGTGGCGTAGTGGGTTACACATTGGGCTGCCAACCACAAGGTCAGCAGTTTGAACGGACCTGCCCCCTCCACAGGAGAAAGATGAGGCTTTCTTCTCCCATAAAGAAACCCACATGGGGCAGGTCTACCCTGTCCTAGAGGGTGGAGGTGGGCCTGAATCAACACAATAGCAATGAGTTTGGTTTGGGGAGTTAGGCCAAGCCTGTAATAGTTTCCAACACAGGAACTTTGAGGGTAATTTATTTTCTTTTTTGTGCCCTCCAAATTTTCAACCATGCCACAGTTAGCAAAAAGAAACTCTATTGAAGTTGGTTATCTACACAGACAAAGGTAACTAAATGACTTCCTCTGCTTTTCTTTATGTTTCAATATTTTACCATTTAAAATCATTATTAGACTAAATTGTCCTGCACTGGATCAGTGACCATATGTTCACCTGACTATAAGACTCAGGATGGTCAGAATCTGTGTCTGTTTCCTTCCTTGATATATTCCAAATACCTCGCACAACGCCTAACACTGAGTCACCAGTTAATAAACACTTGCTGAATAGATAGATAGATAGATAGATAGATAGATAGATAGATAGATAGATAGATAGATAGATAGATAGATAGGTGATAGATAATTAGACATTCTGTTTCCAATAGTAGGTCAGGGAACTAATATGAAAATCAACAATTCCACATTCTGTGCCAGGAATATGCTCTAACCATCACCCGTAGATCAGTCTCCAGGGGTCACATGCTTACCACGGATCACACAACTAAGGCTTCCAAGTCCCTGCATATCACATTTACATGGAAGACCATCCATATAAGACCCACCTGAACCAAGATTTCTTTTTTTTTAAATCATTTTATTAGGGGCTCATACAACTCTTATCACAATCCATACATACATCAATTGTATAAAGTGCATTTGTACATTCATTGCCCTCATCATTCTCAAAACATTTCCTCTCCACATAAGCCCCCGGCATTAGGTCCTCATTTTTCCCCTCCCTCCTCACTCCCCGCTCCCTCATGAACCCTTGATAATTTATAAATTGTTATTTTGTCATATCTTGCACTGTCCGACGTCTCCCTTCACCCACTTTTCTGTTGTCCGTCCCCCAGGGAGGAGGTCACATAAAGGTCCTTGTAATCGGTTCCCTCTTTCCTACCCACTCTCCCTCTACCCTCCTAGTGCTGGAAGTTTACTCTTGTTATCTTATCTTGCTATCATCAGCATGTGACAGCCTTATAATCATTAGACAAGTTCACCACCCAAGGCAAGCTGGTGCCAAAAGAAAACTTACAGACTTGTTAGGCTGAAGTATTAAAAGTTATGCAAAAATTTTAAAAACAAACATGTTCATACGTGGGGAAAGCACAAAGTCACTACATTACAAGATGACTGAAATCTCAGAATCACAAGCAATTTTTTCCAGATGTCGACTACTCTGGTGCCCAAAAGCTCTGCCTGAGAGAGAATCAGACAGTCTGCATTATCATGACAAAAGAAAGGAGTTATAGTTGGCAGCGGGTGGGAGTATTAATGATTTCAATGCTGAGATGCTCTTGTCAGGTATTTAAGCTACTGAACGGTACGTTCATTGTGATAAATTCTTGCACGTACATTCGGCAACCGAATTTCTAGCACAATGACTCTTCAGCCAACAAAGGGCATCCATGAGAAGGGGAGGTGATCTGATTTCCTCCTTTCTCACGGTACCTCGCAGCTTAATGAGTCTCCCTCTGAAAGTGCAGATAAGTCTTCAGCACAACGGGCCGTCATTTACACACAGTCAACACTCAAACATGGCTTCTGAACTAAACCTGTCAGAGCTGACACACATCACGAGGAAAATGGCCTGATGCAGACTGCTAGAATTGTAAGGCCACACGTCAGAAGGATTAAGGAGTGGAAAGGGGATTAAAGAGAAGGGATTAAATTGAAAAATGCAAGAGAAAAGAAAAAATGGATTCTTCTGGTAAGTCTCTCCATTGCCAACTCCTATTTGTTGAGGTCCACAGGGCAGCCCAGTGGCAGTGCCACACCCTTCCACCTACAGAATCCCATTGAACCCGCCCAATAATTCCTATTTCACACATGAAGAAACTGAGGCACAGCCACAGGAAGGTGTGCATGAGATCTAAAAGGAGATCCACTGGATTATTCTCTAAGGCTTTAAAATCTCCTAGAGCAGTGGTTCTCAACCTTCCTAATGCCATGACCCTTTAATACAGTTCCTCATATTGTGGTGACCCCCCCAACCATAAAATTATTTTTGTTGCTACTTCATAACTGTAATTTTGCTACTGTTATGAATCCGGCAACCACTGTGAAAGGGTTGTTCAACCCCCAAAGGGGTCGTGACCCACAGGTTGAGAACCACTGCTCTAGCGGATGTAATATCCCAGCACCTTTATGGCCCTTACCATCTAGTCTTAGTTTTTTCAACCTCTTCCTTTTTTAATAGAAATCCAAAAGAATAAGGTGGCTCCAAGGAAAGGACTGACAATCAACTTTCCAAAGATCACAACCTTCTAACACCCCCTGGAGCACAGTTCTACCCTAACTGACACACAGGGTGTTGCTATGGGGCAGAATTAACTCCCCTGCAACTGGTTTGCTGTTTTTTAAAGAATTAAATAAGCAGTGAGGAAAAGACAGGTCCTTCTAGGGCCCACAGTGCATGGGTCATTCCTTCCATCCTCTTACCCAGAATATAGACACTGTGCCTCTGAGGTTTATTGCCTGTGGCAGCTACATAATCTCCTGTCAACTTGAGTGAAGGGATGGAGTTAGCCTGTCAATCAGGTCATACCCAATCATGCCTCTGTGTGTACTTGGCTTTCTCCTGAAGATTCTGGCAACTCCTATCTTCCTCTCTGGATGCAGGACACACACTCTTTCTCTGCCTTCCCTTTCCTGCTGTTGAGATACTCAGAGAGCTGGAGGAGACACGTGGAGACCCACGCCAGCATTGAGATGCTTTTACTGCCACTGGATCCACAAGACCTTCTACCCACTGGCCTGTGATCTTCCAACATTCAGCATCATTGCATGTGCTGCATTAGTTTAAATAGGAATTTATGAAGTAGTATCAGGTACATGGGCTAATATGAGACTTAAGGACTTGATCTGGACTGGGTTGGGTTGGTTGCTCAATACACAATTGCTTTTTTTATATAAAACTCTTTCTTATTCATATGAGTGTCTCTGGATATGTTTCTCTAGTCAACCTGGACTAACACATTGCCCTTGAATTTCCCTGGAGGTTTATGTCCATCAGGGGGGTTATATCTTAGCCCCCTCAACCTCACTACTTCCTTCTCTCAGTCATCTTAGGTGGGCTTGCCCATTTACAACATTAACACCGGACCACCCCCACCCCCAACCTGTGCTGGCCATCAGCTTCCTGATGCTCAATCTGAAATGAGAAAATCCCAACTGTAGGGTTTGAAACTCATCTGGTAGTCAGCCAGCTTCTTGGAGAAATATAAACCTGCTAGAGCCAGACTGTCCCTTACAAAAGGAACTTTTTAGGGAAACGGGAAGGAGATTCAGCTACCTGAAAGATTGGACAGAAGAGAGAAAGGGAGAAAAGCGCCACAGATATCCAGGCAGCCAACATCTAAATACTACAGGCGTACCCAAATGCCCAGCATCCAAGCTCCACAGTCTTTCTGCCCAGGTTAGGCTCTGGGTCAAAGCTGGAGGGGACTCAGTTTCAGCCTTCAACACCTCATTGTCTAGATGGGCAGACCCACAAATGAACAGACAACAATCTAATGGGATGCTTCATTTCTTCAAGCAAAGGAATGGGACCTTCTGTGGTGGTGAGGGACGAATGATTCCATGAATGGACGTGCAGGGTGTGGGGCACCTGGTCACTGCTCAGTAAATATCAGAGGGGATTGCGCTTGCTACTATATGTCAGCACCCGACGCATCTCCACACTTTCATGCTAAATCTCCTTTGACTTGGTGACCTTGAAGGATATGAAGTCGGAAGGGAGACATGGCTGTGCTCATGACAGCAACTAGCTAGTGTGGTTCGACCACCAGACTTCGGCCGGACCACGTTATTTCCCAGGCTGTCCACGAGTTTTAAAATCTTAAACTTCTAACAGAAGTCATTTCCGTTAGAAGCTATAATGACGCCGGTGTCTCTTACACATAAACAAGGAGGAAATGGCACTTGGGCTCAATGCACCTAGCAGCATTCAGAGGACCAGAAGACACTGAACCCAAGGCTAGCTAACGACTCTTCAGGATCCAAACCAAATCCCCCCTCGGAGTGAGATCAAAATCCCTCTCCACACCAAATCATCTCACCAGGTTCTTCCGTGCAAAGATCTCCCACACCTCCGCAAGCCACAGCATCAGGAACCTCACTGTGGAAAACACGGCCTCTTCCTCCTCCAGCTCCCACCCACCAGGGCCCTCACCCCTGCTGTCCACACAGCTGTGCTTGCAGTCAGCCCTGCAAGGCAATGCCAGCCTGTGTGCTGGCAGAACTCCACCTCCCGCAACTGGGGAGGGTTACTTGACAGAAAAGCAGCAGGAACACAGAGGGGGTGGTGTCAGGGACTGAGACAAAGTGGAGGGGACAGAGGAGCAGGGAGGTTTCTTCCCCAAACTGCAATCTTGGGCTGTCTCCATGTTCTCTTCTCACCAGAAGAAAGGTTGTGGCTTGTGATCCAGTAGGTTCTGGCTCATGGTGACACAGTATGACAGAGTAGAACTGACCCCCTCAGGGTTTCTTAGACTGTAATCTTAGAGGGGGTGGAGTGTGAAGCCTTTTCCCCCAGGAAGTCACTAGTGGGTTCAAACTCTTGACTTACTGATTAGCAGTAGAGCACTGAACCATTGTGTCGCTGGGGCTACTTAGAAGTAGGTATCCCCCTCATATCTAGCAGATGTAATCAGGGTGATGGGCAGTGAACACATGTGCAGAACCAGGTGAGAAATCACTAAATGACTGCCACAGAGACATGAGGGTGGACCACGCTAATATGGATATTTTTCCACATAGAGAGACTCCCATTGGGAGGTCTTCTGTGTGACCCAGACACCGGCTACTTCCCACCTGGAGCTCTGAAATGGGAACCAATTAGAACAGCTGCACACGGCACTGATGATCCAGAGGGCTTGGGACAAAGCTTCTGGAGAGCTAGATTCAAAACCCAGCTCCACCATAATACCTGAAAAAAGCCAGGGGTATTCAAAGTCTTTGTTTTTCCATCGTTTCAATCACTTTAATGAATTAATAGCACATGAGACTTGAGAAGCCCTGGTAGCGCAGTAGCGTTGCATTGGCCTGCTAACGGCCCTGGTCTAACGAACTGCAAAGTCAGCAGTCTGAAAACACCAGCCGCTCTGTAAAAGAAAAGCCAGGCTTTCTACTCCCATAAATACAGTCTCAGAAACATACAGGGACCGTGCTACTCCGTCCTGTAGAGTCTCTACGAGTCAGAATCACCTTGATGACAGTGAATTTGCCTTTGGTTACTTCTCCTAAGAAAGGAGGCCCTGGAGGACTTGGGAGAGCATCGATTACATGTGGTGCATCTTACCTTGTTCTCCTGTGTCACCCAGTTTTTTCACAGGTTCCCCCAGGTTGCCCCACTCCTCTGCAGCTGCTCTCCTCCGGGCTCCAGACTCTGTCCACAAGCACAGAAACGAGAGATGTCCTGTTAGGGGCCTAAAGATAGCATGAGAAGCATCCCCTTGAGGACCGTCCGGGGGATGTTTGACACAGTTGACTAGACCCTTTGTCTTCTTGGCCTCCCTAGGCCCCCGCCCATGCCCACCTCTCTCTCCCTAGGCCCCTCCCATGCCCACCTCTCTCTCGCTGGCCTTCTACCCTTCATTTTCTCCTTAAATAATAGTATCCTGGGCTCTTTTCTCCGCTCACTCTCCAAGTGAATCCAAATACCACCCAAGTGCCACTGCTTCTGTTAGGGCTTGCATTGTGTCCTCAAAAGGATACATGGAAGTCCTAACCGCTGTGCCCCTGAACAGGACTTGCTTGGAAATAAGATCTTTGATCAAGTTATCCGTTAAATTAGTAGGAGATCATACAGAAGTGCAGTGGAGCCTAACCCCTTCTGAGTGGTGTTCTTAAGAAAGAGAAAGCCACAAAGAGAGAAACGATGACTCGTTCACAGCCCCAGGAACACTCGGTTGACCAGAAGCAGCAGGAGCTAAGGACGGGTCTCCCCTACAGCTGATCAGAAAGCGCCTGGCCCCACTGACACCCTGAAGATGGAGTCCTGCCTTTTCCAGAGTCGATCAGTGTTAGGCCACACAACAAACCTTCATGATTTTATTTCATTGAGGGATCACAAGCTATCTTCTCAGAGCACAAAGACAAAGAACTAGAAATCAAGAATAAGAGGATCAAGACGAAATCAACCTACGGATAATAAACAGCCCCTTACTTAAAAACTATGGGGTAACTGAAGAAATGCAGAATTAAAATGTTAAGTTCCTTGAAACAAGTGAGAATGAAACTGCAATATATCAAAGCCTTTGTAACACAGCAAAAGCAATACTTAGAGGAATATTTGTATCAAATAAATGCATGTGTCCAAAAAGAAGAAAGAATCAAGACCCAACATCTCCAATAATTAAAACAAAAGCAACAATAAACTAAAAAGAAATAATAAAGATTAGAACAGAAATGCATGAATCAATACACAGAAATATAATAGAAAAAAATCAACAAGACAAGAATTTGGTTCTTTAAAAGAACAGCATTGGCAAACCACTGGTAAACATAACAAAAGAAAAGAAGGGAAGTAAATATTACGAATAAGAAAAGGGGTGATGTCACAACAGAACCAACCGAAATAAAAAGATAATAACACTACGAAGGACTGTACACCAACAAATTTGAAAGCAGAAAAATGGACAAATTTCTAGAAAAAACTACCTACCTACAGTAACACAGACTTACAGACAACCTGAAACGACCCATTACATAAGAAAAATATACTCTTTAACAAATAGTGCGTAACACTGGATTTCCATGTGCAGAAGACTGAAATAGGCCCATCCTTGACTCCGTAGTTGAAAACAAGCTCAAGATAGATTAAAGACTTAAATGTTAACCCTATAAAATCATCAATGAAAATTAGAAGCAAATTTAAGGGCCATAATATATGACATAAATGTACTATCAAACATAACAAAAAATAAATACAGACATAAATTCACTATTCATTGCCATTGAGTCAATGCTGATTCATAGCAACCCAATAGGACAGGGTACAAATGCCCCCTTAGTGTTTCCAAGAATGTAACTGTTTACGGGAGTAGAAAACCTATCTTACTCCCTCAGAGTGGCTGGTGGTTTTGAAATGTTGGATCTCAGCCCAACGTATAACCACTATGCCACCAGAGCTACAACAACAACAACAACAGCAGCAAGAACATAGCAGAAGATAAAATAGATCACTGGGATTTCTTAAAAATAAGACACATGCATCATAGACTCTATAGTAGTGAACATGTACATCAAAAGACTTCTTCAAGAGTAAAAAGAGAATTCACAGACTGAGAAAAATATTTTGACAATGGCATGTCGAGTAAGGGACTAATCTCTAAAATCTATAAAAAACTTCAACACTGCAACAAGAAAAAGATAAATAATCTGATTTTTAAAATGAGCAGAGGACATGAACAGACAGTTCACCAAAGAAGACATTCAGGTGGCCAACAAGCATATGAAGAAATACTTGCAAACGCTAGCCATCCAAGTGATGTAAATCAAAACAACATTGAGATACCACCTCGTCCTAACACTGATAGCAAAATTTTAAAAGAAAGAAAACAGCAAATGCTCGAGGGTGTGTGGTGAGATTGGAACTCTCATACAGGGTTGATGGGACAGTCAAACAGTCGGACCACTGGGGAAGACATATGGTCCATGCTGTGAAAGCAGAAATACCATATGACCCAGCAATCCTCTACTTGGATATACCCGAAAGGAATCAGAGTGGTAGCAGGAACAGATAGATCAATGTACACCCACGTGAACTGCAAGAAGATGAAAATAACCTGTGATGGTTAGATGTTGTGTCCAGTTGTCTAGGCCAAGACCCTCAGTACCATCTCAATAAAGCATCCCCCAAAAGGGACAGAACACAGCCTGACGAGAGCTCCGTGGGGTTTTGTCCATTTCACATCTATGAACAGACGCTGGAGAACTGCCTTTCTCTGGTCTTCTTGTTCTTGCTGGTGTGGCTCCTGCATCTGTAACAACTGCCTCTGGGTCACTGAACTTGGACCATGGTCTACCATATCATCTGCCAACCCCAGGAATCCTCACTCCGCAGTCGGCTAGAACATCTGATCTAATGATTAGCCTCCGCATCCCCTGGTCTATATTCTTCCAGCTTCCTGGCTCCCCAGCTTTCCTCTTCCCAACTCCAGGAAGCCATGAGTCAGGAAAAGCCTCCAGCGTAATAGCTGGCACATGGACTTGAACTGAACTGGACTTGTCCATTTTTACAACTGTGTGAGCCGTTGTCCTTGATATAAACCCCTCTCTTTACATACTTATATGAGTGTCACCAGTTTTGCTTTCCCAGCCTCATACACAGCCGGAATACCCATCAGTGGAAGAATAGATAAATAAACTTTGGCACATACACACAATGAAATGCTACACCACACTGAAGAATCACAGAGCATCTGTGAGACACCTCATAGCATGGATGGACCCGGAGGACATTCTGCTGAATGGAGTTATCAGTCTCAAAAAGACAACTAGGTATGAGACACTGTTATTTAAGAATTTAAGGAGAGGTTTTCACACTAAAAGAAACAAACTTCGACGGTTACTAGGGGTGAAAGGGGAAGGGAGGAGAGGGGAGGTCAAAGGCTAGAGGCTAGACAGGTATTAACTTGGATAAAAGGAGACAATACCCAAAAAGAGGAAGATGGGCAAAAAATAGTGGCAACAGGGCAAGCCATTGGGAGGTTTGATGGGCTGTTGACTGTCAAACTGCTGCTCTGCTCTGTGAGCCCTCCCCTACTTCACAATCAAGACCCGAATCAAACGCACTGCCACCAAGTCAATTCTGACCGATAGTGGCCCTACAGGACAGGGT
>NW_022103920.1:89971887-89973547 GCF_000313985.2 Echinops telfairi
AGCCCACACAACCACTATCCAGGCATCCCGAAGACTTTCATCCAGAGAAAGCAGCAACAGAAAAGGACCCCAAACTGGATGACCAGATGTCACTTGCCACAAATCCGTGAGTACTTAGAATAGCGACTATTTTGCAAGTGGGAAACACAAACTCGGAGAGGTGAACGAAAACCTGAAAGAAAATGAATAAACCTCATCAAAAGAAGGAAGAGGAGAAAGACAAAATGCCACAAACACTAAAGTCACAGCAGCGGAGAGAACGACAAGAAACGCATGAAGCGAGGAAGAGAGCCTCTTCGAGAAGCAGTGCTGGAGAAACTGGATCTCCACCAGCCAAAGGACGAAGCAGCACCCGTAGCTCACACCACGCACAAACTGAAATCAAGGCGGGTGAAAGACGTAAAGGGACACCCCAGACCCACAAGGATCATCCCTGAAAACTAAGGACACACTTAGGGGTCCTAATACAACGCATAAGTACCCTACGAAACGTCATGAAAAGCACTCACACGACAGAAGACAAAAGAGAGGCCTGGGAGTATCTAAAAATATGACATTTCTGTACATCAAGAGAGTAAACAGAGAATCCACAGGTGGGGAAAAACCATTGGCAATTATATATCCATAAAAGCTTATTTTAAAAGTCTATAGAAAACAACAAAACTTCAATAAGAAAAATACAAATAACCCAATCAAAACTGGTCACGAGACATGAATAGACAACTTACTATAGATGACATCCAGGCAGACAACAATCATATAAAGAAAGACTTGCATTCACTAGCCATAGAGAAATACAAGTCAATACAACACTGAGATAATAAGTCTTAGCAAAATCAAACAGAAAAATCTTAGCAAACCACCCCCCTCCGCCCCCCCAAAATGACAAATGCTGGAGAGGCTGTAGACCAGCAGTTCTCAACCTTCCTAATGCTGTGACCCTTTAGTACAGTTCCCCATGTGGTGGTGACCCCCAACCATAAAATTATTTTCACTGCTACTTCATCACTGTCATTTTGCTACCGTTATGAATCGGGCAACCCCTGTGAAAGGGTCATTCGACCCCCAACGGGGTCATGACCCACAGGTTGAGAACCGCTGATGTAGAGAGATTGGAACATTCATATATTGCTGGTTGGATTACAAAAGTACTGAATCATAATGTAAAACAGTATAGTGCTTCCTTAAACAAGTGCAAACACAAATACCTGATGATATACCCTAAAGAAATAAAGATTGAAACAAGAGCAGAAAAATGCACACCCATGTTGACTGCAGTTATTTCTATATCATCAAAAAGGTGGAAACAACCAAATTCCCCATTTGTAGAGGGATGGATAAATAAGCCCTGGTACATACACACGATGGAATATTACACAACCCTAAAAAATGATGCATCTGTTAAACACCACCTGCCATGCACAAAATCAGAGGGCTATGCTCAGCAAAGCTAGTCAATTTCATAAAGATAACTATTTTATGGCACCACTATTATAAAGAAAGAAAATAAAAGTGTTTTCTTTTTAAACATTTTATTAGGGGCTCATACAACTGTTATCGCAAGCCATACACACATCAATTGTGTAAAGCACATTTGTACATCATTCTCAAAACATTTTCTCTCCACTTAAACCCCCGACATTAGGTCCTCATTTTTCCC
>NW_022103920.1:89975137-89994025 GCF_000313985.2 Echinops telfairi
AAAAAAGAGTTTCAGTCTCCCTTAGGGAAAAACAAAAAGGTACGACAGTCTCAAAACCCCATAAGAGACCCTGTCCTATAAGGTCTCTATGAGTTGGCATTGACTGTGGCAGTGGGTTTGGTTTGGTTTGGGTCATAAAATAAAGCTTCCCTGTCCACAACCAAACCAGGCTGAAGAGGACAATGGGCTACTTCTAGACCAAGTCACTGAACACTAACCAACCAGACTCACCACTTGAGAGAGTGTCGATATGCCCAAACTTTGTTCCAAGCAACCTTTTGTGAGCGTTTACACTGAGGCCACCCAAAGTATATTTGAGATGGGCAGTATCTTGGTATCTGGATCCCAGGAGTCATGTTTGTTGCAAATATCAACGATTTTGTCAGTGTAGAACCGATTCTTCTTTCTCAGTTCTTTTGCAGGTCAGTATTCCCACCCCCCTCTTTTTGGTTAGTGTGTTAGGCAAGGTTCTCTAGAAAAATAAAACCAGGACACGTATGATTAGATAGAAGATAGATAGATAAATAGATTTCTACAGCGAGAAGGAACATAACAGCCAATTAGCCCATGCAGCAGTACACAGGGCTCAGTTCAACTCACTTTCATAGAACAGTTAATATACTGAAGGTCCTTCAACTCATGTGGGCTGCCAGTCCAAGGTCAAGGAAGCAGTCAGCGGTGTCTGCCCTCAGGTAAGACAAGTAGAGTCAGCCCACAGGCAGCAGACATCAGAGTGGGGCAGCAATGTCAGTAGCTTGGGAGCATAGCGAAGCAATCTACCACATCTACCCGACAGGACGTGATCAGGTGGCGAATCAGGTCTTGAAAGAGCAACATGATCCACAGGTTGACTCAGCTGGCAGGTAGTGCAACACACAGTTAAGGCAAAGAACTAGCTCAACCAGCAGCACACTGGTCTGATCACTAGGGAGAAAGAGAGAAGGGGGCTGGCCTTGGAAAGCCATTTATCTTGTCGCCCTCCAATCAAGCTGGAACCTGATGAAACTCCACCCACATGTTCCTATGGAAGCCTCGTTGGCACAATAAACCTATCACAGTGAGTGTACTTGCTTTCTTGATGGGTGTCAGAGGAGGGTAGATGTCATTGAAGGTAAGGTGCAAGGAATAGTTCCAGGAAGGTTGTCATACTTGTGGTTTCTTAGGAGCCCTGGTGGTGCAGCAGTGAAGTGCTTGCATGTGAACCCACCAGTAGCTTCACAGGAGAAAGATGCACAATCTGCTTCCATAGAGATTACAAGGTTGGAAACCCTGTGGGGTTGTTCTCTTCTGTCATGGGGTTGCTATGAATCTGAATGAACCAAGTCAACAGGTTTGGTTTGGGGATTTTTGGTGTGTGTTACTGTCTTCCCTCTTCCCCACCCCTCCACCTTTCCAGCACACAAGGACAGAAATTCACACCCTGCTCCAACTCACCAAAAGAAGTATCCATGCTAATTTTCATATCCCTTTGTCAAGTTCAACATGTTTTAGGAAAATGCGACCATTCCTGTTAGGTAGCTAGATTCAGGGAGGACGGGTGAGGTGTTGTCCCTCCTATGCCTGCAAAGGACCCCATAAGGTGGTTGGGAAGAACTCAGGCAACCATTAGACACCTATGAGAACACTCTAACTGAGCATGCTCAAATTCAAGCCCCCTAAGCCAGGTGGGAGGTACACCTGGGCAGTTCAAACTAGGCTGGGCCCATGACATCACCCAGGTGGGCTTAGCATAGCCAATGGGGTCAGCCAATAATACCTTCAACCCCACCTTCCCCAGCCAGGAGGTGGGCCAGGATAAAGGTGGGCAGCACGCTCTGGCACCCCCCACACCCACCCCCTGCGCTCTCTCATGCCCAGCGCTCTCTCTGGCCCCAGTCCTCTTGCCCTTTCTCCCTCATCCCCTTGGTCCCTGAGATCCATCCCCCAGTTCTGCATGTGTGGGTGCGTCGCTGGTCAAGGCAATGTAAAGTCTCTCGAGTGGGTAATCTGGGTTCTTAGCTTCACACAAGATAGAATACACATGAGATAGAATACACACCAAAGCCCATTTTGTAATCCAAGTGGGCTTTTTTTGAAGGACGGAGAGGTTTCCGGTTTTACAGCCTCTAAAGGGTACATGCTATTTCAGGGAAGCGTGCTGAGCTTTGAAGAAGCCCTACTGGCACTCACAACTGGTCACAAGCAACCTCCTGTGAAACAGTGTGCCCACAAGTGCGGAACGGGAGGAGGGATCCCAGGGACCAAGGGGCTGAGGGAGAAAGGGCCAGAGAGAGCACGGGCCTGCCTTTATCCTGGCCCACCCCCCTGGCTGGGGAAGGGGGGGGGGGGTTTGAAGGTATTGGTTGACCCCATTGACTATGTTAAGCCCACCTGGGTGATGTCATGGGCCCAGGCCTACTTGAGATGGCCCAGGTGTACTTCCCACCTGGCCTGAGGGGCTTGAATTTGAGCATGCTCAGTTAGGGTATCCTCATAGGTGTCCAATGGTTGCCTGAGTTCTTCCCAACCTCCTTTATGAGGGCCTTTGCAGGCATGGGAGGGACAACACACACACCCCCACTTGTCCCTGAAGCTAGCTTCCTAACATTCCTGTAACACAACAAGTCCCTGAGGGAGAAGAAACTTGGAGAGCAAGGATAAAGGTATTTCTGAGCAGCTACCAAGGCCAAGGAGGAGCCCTGGTGGCGCAGTGATGTAAGCATTGCACTGCTGACTGCAAGGTCGCAGTTCAAAACTACCAACCAGCTCCCAGGAGAATGGGGAGGCTATCTGTTCCCACAAAGATTTACAGTCTTGGAAACCCTATCTCGGGATCCCTAAACCCAAGTGGATTCCTAAGCCCAAGAGGACAGCGCTGGTTCGGTCGTAAATGTCTGGCCTTCCGTTTTAAAGACACAGGTTTGATACCCCATCCATGCCGCTCATGCACAATCGCTACCCATCTGTCAGTGGAGTTTTGTGCTATGACGCTGAACAGGTTTCAGCCGAGCTACCAGACTGACAGGAACTAGGAAGAAAGTCCTGGGGATCTACTTCCCAAAATTGGCCAAGCAAAACCCTATGGATCAACCGATGAAACGATCCCCAACACGGCCCAGGGTTTCCTTCCTGTGTGCATAGAGTTGCCATCAGTCAGATGCTGATCTTCTGGCACGTGAGGACAACAACTGGGTCCCTGGGCTCTGTTGCTTACAGACACCGCACTGAAACCATAACCACGTGTGAGGCAGGTGGCATCGTCCCTGTTTACAGACAAAGAAAGGAAGGCTCAAATTAGACAATGCATGGCATGTCCTGGGCCTCTGAGAATGAAAAGCTTGTTTGAACTGAGATCTGTCTGGTCCCAGAGACCAGACCAGGGCTTGTGGAATCCGGAGAGGGTGAAGGTTAAATTTCATATTGCTTCATGGGTCCAGCAGCCCCTCCCCACCCCTCACCCTCTGCCCTCTTCTCATCTATCACCCATTCTTATCAGCTAAAGAACAATGGCTCAGTCACAAAAGAATAAAACTCTAATGAGAATTGCATCATTGGGCAGGTACCAAAGCACTCAAATTTGCAGCCTTCCCCTTCTCTTTTAGCACAATCACCGTGCAGAGCCAAGGACTGCTAGCCTGGCTTTGACCAAAAATACAGCACAGGGGAGTGCCAGAGAAAGAAGCATTCAGAAAATGCAAGGTGAAGGAGGATGTGGGAAGGGGAGGACTCAGGGCGTTGCAGTCCCTAAACCAGAGTCAAGTTGCTTTTGGAGGTTGTGGGATGTTACCATCTTATGTTGATTTGTCCCACATGAGTAGAATAGATGCCCAGAGTCACGGAGCATCCCCTGGCTTCTTCCTGCCTTCTCTTCAAGTGCATCCATCAGTAATTGAAATCTATTATATTCCTAAAGAAAGCACGGGTAACACTTCAGCAGACACTGGGGCGGAGAGAAGGAGAATTTTGATAGCAGATCTGCTACTCACTTGAGATGAAATTAGCTTACTGCTAATGATTCTTCACATTCAGTTTCTATATTTACCAAATAGCCTGGCTTCTAGAAATCCAGGGTGTTTGGCTAAATTAACCTTCCCCTCACCCTTCCCTCTACCAATCCTTTAAGCCTCATTTCAACTCCCATCCATTTGTTCAAACTCCCTTACTACAGGCAAAAGAATGGCTCCCTTCACCACCTTTATCTGTATTTGCTCACTCAATGACTATTTCATATACATCCCACTAGCTCACTGCCATCAAGTCAATTCTGACTCATGGTGACCCTATAGGACAGGGTAGAACTGCCCCTGTTGGTTTCTGAGACAGTCAATCTTTACAAGAATAGAAAGCCTCATCTTTGTCCCATGGAGCAGCTGGTGGATTTGAACTGCTGATCTTTCACCAAATACCCACTACACCACCAGAGCTCCACATACTGGTACAGAAGTAAGAAAATGTTAAGCAGAAAGAATAACAAACAAACAAATTGTTGGACAATTTAGCAATTGACACTACACCTAATCCCAAATTCCTTCTAGTTTTGTTGATGTTGTTGTTGTTGTGTGCCATGGCACCAGCCCCGACCCATAGCGACCCTATACGCAATGGAACGAAACACTGCACAGTCCCACGCCATCCTCTCCATTGTTACTTCCAGCTTTCTAGCTTTGTCTTTCTAAAATCAATAAGTAGGCCTGTGTCATAACCTAAAGAATAATTTTCCCTGCGCTTACAAGGAGCAATGTGCTAGCAAGCCAATTCTCCGGGACAAAGGAAAATAAATAAATAAACCCAGACACACAGCACTTGCTGATTTCGTTTGCCCATTCCCATAGTGTAAATACTCCCACAACGGCAGATTTCAAGTAAACAATCTGACACCACAGAATTCAGAATAGGAAGAGAGGGATACAGTTAGGTTCCATGAGCTAGTTTGAGCTGGTCCCAGCACATGACAACATGAAGTGTTTGTAGTGAGTGTCAGAAGCTAAGGGAGGGGAGCCAAAACTAGGAGAACAGGAGAATGTCCACCCTCAAGAAAGAGAGGGCCCGAAGGAACTGCAGCAAAGGGACCATAGGTTCAATTTCCACAATGCTGCTTCAGCCGGGAGAGCACTCACAGTCAGGCCTCAAAAACCAAATGGGGCAGCCAGGGTCACAAACAGCAAACCCCACATCAGGGTATATGTTGGTGTGACTTGCTGTTGCATTGCTCCAGCACACGATGCCCTCTTACAGTACAACAGTACACACCACACCATTTCTACTCGATCTTCACAACCATGAAGATGCTCGTCGATTGTTGTGGTGCCTGTGTATTCTGAGTGTCATCCAATGTAGAAGGCTCATCTTCTGTTGTGCTAATAATTTTCCAAAGTAATCATCAGGGCTTTCTTCCTAGCCTTTCTTTTCTGAAACTTTTCGGAAACCTATCCACCGTGGGTGGGGTGATCTCGCTGGTATTTGAAATACCACTGGTGTAGCTTCCAACACCATGGCAACACACAAGCCACCACAGTATAACACATCGACAGGCGAGTGATGGCACTGGAGTCGTTGGTTTATGAAGCCATGAGAGCAGATGAGATAACCAAGGGACTCTTGAGGATGGCGAATACAAGGCCAAGCACTAAGTAAGATCTGTTGTTAGGGTTTTCGTGGCTGCTGTTGTGTTGACTCCAAATCATGGTGACCCCACGTGTGCAGAGTAGAATTGCACTCTATGGATTTTCAAGGCTGAGACCTTTTTGAAATAGATAACTAGGCCTTACTTCTGAGGCACCTCTGGGTGGATTTGAACCACCGACCTTTTGGTTAGTAGTCCAGCAGTTAGCTATTTGCACCACCTAGAGACTCTTAGAACCTGTCAACACTAAGAGATCTAGAAGAGGAGGAGTCAGCAATGGAAACTGTCAAGGGGCCACAGAGAGGAATCAAGAGACTGGTTTCTTGACAAACAAGTTGTTTGGGGAATCCCCAGTGAGGCCAAAGCTGTTTGTGCACTAAGGGGCTAGAGATGGGAGACATGACAGGAAACCATATACCCCAACATGGATTTCTTGGGGCTTATGGCCAGGGAGGCTCAGCAGTGACAGCCTGGACAGAGATTACTCCCACCAAAACATAAGCTGGTTTATGTAGGGAGACAAATAAAGAGAGACTACAGCCAAGCATTGGTGCAACCCTAGGCCACATTCCTGTATGCCCTATTCCAAGAAAAACGGGGGTCTGAGCCCAGCTGTTCCCAATGATATCTTGGGAGTGTTCGAGGCCTTGGCCATAAGCCCAAGGTGTCCTCAACACAGAACCATTTCAGGACAATCCCCAAAGCCTCTGCAGTGGCCTAGCAGGATGGCAGCCATCTCAGGGTAGGTGCAGGAATTACCCTAGACAAGTGAAGAAGCAAAGCGTGATTAACAAAATCTAGTGCTTCTAGCAGGTCAAGTAAGAGGAAAATGATTGGATTTAGCCATGCTGAGGTCATTGGTTGCCATGACAAGTGCCCGTTTCGATGGAGGACTGGAGGCAAAAGCCTAAGTAAAGTGGATTAAAGAAAAATCAGGGAGGAGAGAAAGTGGAGGCCCAGCATATAGAGAACTTGTGGGGGTGTTTCGCTACACACGGATGCAGAACATTGGAGGTGGTAGCTAGTGAATAAAAGATATCAAGAGAATATTCTTAAGGTGACAGAAATAACAGTCTGTTTGCATGCTGATGAGCATGGGGGCGGGGCAGGGAGTGATGCAGAGAAGCAACAGGGAAAGTTACTAGAGTGATGTCCTTGACTAGGCAACTGGGATGGGATCTAGTGCCACAGTGGACATCCCACCAGTGGCACCAGAATTCACCTAATGACATGGTGAAGACCCAAGAGTCCTCCATCTCTAACAACTGACACCACACACACACACATCCCTAAATGCATCAAGAATTGGATGCTATGTACCCTGGTACAGATAAAAGCTCTCAACACAGGGAATCCAGGACAGATGAACCCTCAGGACCAATCATGAGAGTAGTGATACCAGGATGCTAAGGGGAAGGTAGGGGGAGAAAGGGAGAATTGATCACAATGATTGACATATAACCCCCTCCCAGGGGGATGGACAACAGAAAAGTGGGTGAAGGGAGACAGCGGTCTGTGTAAGACATGAAAAAAATAATAATTTATAAGTTATCAAGGATTCATGAGGAAGCGAGGGTTTGGGGAGGAGGAAGCATGAGCTGATGCAAAAGCTCAAGTAGAAAGAAAATATTTTGAAAATGATGATCACAACATATGTACAAATGTACTTGACACAATGGATGGATGGATGAATTGCAACGAGAGCTGTAAGAACCCCCATTAAATGATTTAAAAACAAAAACAAAAAGAATTGGATGCTGCACCCCCAAATCTTGACTGCCTCCATTGACATGGTTCTGATCCAAGTCTAATGTATTGCTCTAAAGACAATTGCAATAGTTTCTTACTCTCCAGGTTTTTTTTAAAGATACTTTCTGTTGAAGTGTAGCATATACATAGAAAAGTCCCCAAATGTGCTTTACACAATTGATGTATGTATGGATTGTGATAAGAGTTGTATGAGCCCCTAATAAAATGATTTTTTTTTAAAAAGATAAGTCCAAAAAAAAAAAGAAAATGTTTTGAAACTGACTGTGGTAGCAATTGTACAATACTGCTTGGTGTGATTGATCTATGGAATGTTATGATATCTGTAAGAGCTCCCAATAAGATGATAGAAAATTAAATTAAAAGTAAAAAAGAAAAGTCCCTAAGCATTATGCTTACTCAGTTTTCCCAGAGTGAGCACAACACGAACACATCAAGAATAACCACAACTCAGATAAGGAAGTAGAACATGACCCACTGTGGTAGCTAGAATTTATGTCAACTTGATGGTACCTGTGTGCAGGTAGGGGTGACGTCCAATCTGTCAATCAGGTGATAGCCTGAGGACATCTCCTTGGGGGTGTGGCCTTTTGTATGGGACTGAGAGACACTGAGAACTGCTCTTCTCTTGCCTTTCACCTTTACCCTTCCGTCCTTGCTGAGACTCTGGGTCCGTGGCCCAAGGTGGACCGCCTAACACTGAGAGCTCTCAGTGCTCTGCCATGTGCACACCAACCTTGGATCCATGTGACTCTGCACACACCAGCCTGTGATCTCCCTGCTTCTCATGGCACCTTTCAGGATTATTGGCCAGCATCAGATCTATGACCAGGGCTGGGGCACCATCTTCTTCTTCTTCTTCTTCTTCTTCTTCTTCTTTCTTTCTTTCCTTCTTTCTTTCTTTCTTTCTTTTCTTACTGGGGCCTCTTACAGCTCTTATCACAATCTGTATATCCATTGGGTCAAATACATCTGTACATCATCTTTTTTCAAAACATTTTCTTTCTACTTGAGCCCGGCATCAGCTTCTCATCTTTTCCCCGTTCTTACCCCACCCTCTCAACCTCATGTCCCCTTGATAATTTATCTTTTGTTTTTTCATGTCTTACACCGACTGCTGTCTCATTTTACCCACTTTTCTGCCCCTGAGAAGGGAGCCATACGGCAATCATTGTGATCGGTTCCCCCCTACTCCACCCCCGCTACTCTTACCCTCCTAGTTTGGCTGTTCCCCTTATTGGTCCTGAGGGGTTTATCTGCTCTGGATTCCCTGTGTTGTGAGCTCTTATCTGTACCAGTATATATGTTCTGGTCTAGCCAGATTGGGAGGTTGTGTGTTTCATCGGTGCTATACTACACCCCAACTGGTTCTTCTCTTTCTTGTGACCCTTCTGACAGACAGTGTCCAATTGACTACTGATGGGCTTTGGGTCTCCACTCTGCCCTCCCTCTCATTCCCATTGGTATGCTGTTTGTTTGTTTGTTGCCTTTGATGCCTGATACCTGATCCCATATATACCTCCTCATCACACAGGCTGGTATGCTTCTTCCATGTGGGCTTTGTTGCTTCTCAGCTAGATGGCCACTTGTTTATGTTCAAGTCTTTAAGACCACAGACACTATATCTTTTGATAGCTGGGCACCATCAGCTTTCTTTACCACATTTGCTTATGCACCCATTTTTTCTGCAGCGATTGTGGGGCACCTTGTCGATGTAAAGTTTCTTCTTGATATAAAGTTCTGTCTTGTACATAGAGGAGTGTCAATGGTTTATTTTGCTAGAAAAACCCAACCTAATACACCAACATTCCCAGGAGTCCCTCCTGTGCCCTCTCGCAGTCACTCCCCACCCCCACATATTATAAAGCTAACATTAGCTAGATATCCACCACCACAGATTAGTTTTATCTGTTTTGATATTTACAGAAATGGCATCACACAGCGTGGCTTACTTTGTGTCTGGCTTCTTTCACTCAAAACTTGGTCTGTGAGGTTCATCCATGCTGCTTGTAGGAAGAGATCATTCATTCTCTCTGCTGCATGGCATTCCCTTCTCGAAGTTTCTGTATCCACTCTGTTCTTGCTGACGATTTGGAGTGCTTCCCACTAGGACTACCACGAAAAGGCTGACAGGCATATTTTCCTCACGTCTCTAGGTGTCCATGAGGAACATACACTAAGGAGTGAAATTGCTGGCTCTTAAGTTATGTGTGCAATCAGGTTGAATAGACACTGCCAGTTTTCCAGAACGACTGCACCATTCCGCACTCCCATGGCAGCATAAACAGTTCCATTGCTCCACACCCCACTGACAGTTGATTACACTCTTTTGTCATTTCAGCCATTTGTGCTAGGTTCTAACTTAACAGCCTTTTCATTAGTCTCCCTGCTTCCACGTTTGCTTCCTTCCAATCCCTCATCGAAATAAAAGTCAGAAAAAATGTTCTCAAGTACCAATCAGAGTAAGCATTTCCCTTATTAAAACATTCCAGTGGTTCCCAACTGCAGCCAAAATAAGCCCAAATTCTTAGCCAAATCCTCCAGCTCCCAACCTAATCTAGTGTCTACCTACTTGTCCAATGTCACCTTAGGCCATATCCCACGTCTTCCTCCTGCTTCTTCAGTCACACCACCCTTCTTTCTCACCCTTGAACAAGGCAAGTTCTCTCTGTTTTGTTTCCTGTCTGAAACACAACCCTACCCTCCACCCTAACTGCTTACCTGCCTGTTGTTGTGGTGGTTGTTGTTGTTGTGAGTTGCCATTGAGTTGGCCCCAACTCATGGCAACCTATGACAACAGAACAAAGCAATGCCCAGTCCTGCATCATCTTCCCAATTGCTGGTCTGCTTGAATCCATCCTTGTGGCTATTTTGCCAAGCCATCTCATCAAGGGACTGTTTTGCAACACCTTGTGATGTTCCCTCTAGTAATGGGTCTTTCCCAGCAACGTGTCCAAAGCAATGAATTGGAAAATGTTCTACTTGCCTCACTAAAGCCACTGTCGTCCACTCAACTGATCCTATAGGACAGAGTAGAACTGCCTCACAGGGTTTCCAAGACTGCAAATCACTATAGGAGCAGACAGCTCCATCATTCTCTTGTGAGCAAACTGCCAACCGTAGAGTGAGCAGTCCAAAACTTAATCTATTGAACCAACAGGGACTTCTGTTCATCCTTCCAGTCTCAATTTGTAATCACCTTCTCTGAGAAGTCATATTTTACCTTCTTATCAAGAGTTCATTTTGCCCCATAGCACTTAAGCAGAAGTGACACACAGCTTATTAATTATTAGCTTATGTCCTATCCTACCCACCTCCCCCATCCCCAAGTATGCGGTCCATGAGAGAAAAAACTTGGTTCTTGTGTTCAATACCAAGCACATAATAGGAGCATAATAAGTATATTGATTAATTTAAAGGATAGTAACCCTGCCAACGAGGATCTATGCTTAGCAGCCCTTTCAGACTAGATAAAAGCAATGAGGCAAAATGTTCTGAGATGTTCAGAGGAGAAGCATCATTTACTCATCTATTCCCCCATTGGTTAATGAGCACATGGATTGCCAAGACTCAGGAATCCACACAGTTAATGTGATGGTGAGTTAGTTAGAGTTTATTGTAACAACCTGGCCGATAAACACGTGAGGTTAATTGAAGGACAGAGAGATAAATGCCTCAGTGAGCCTCGCCATTTTAGTTCTCAGGTCCCTTCCTTTGTGATGGTCGGACCAGAGTGCAACTGCCTTAGCCAGTTCCTTGCTTCAGTTGGCAAGGCTCACTTCCTGTGAGACATCCCCAAGGAGAAGCCACATGGACCTACCCGGATGCAGCCCTGGGTGCTGGAGCAGCCGTGTGGAGACCCCTGCCAGCGCTGAGATGCTTACACATTCACTGACTCAGCTTTCCTCCTGCAGAAGACATTATTATGTTTGTTTTGCGAGATGGAGGAGGACTTTGTGGATTGGTGCCGGACATATGGATTAATGGGTTAATGTTGGACTTGTGGGCTTAGGCAGAACTGGGTTGGGATATTTTCTTGATGTACACTCACCCTTTATATGAAACTCTCTCTTATACATATGAGTTTCTGTGGATTTGTTTCTCTAACGCACCCAGACTAACACAGTTAGATTTGGAGTCAACCTGATGCACCTGCGTACAGGTAGGTATAGAGTCCAGACTATCAATCAGGTCACAGTCTGATGATACTTCTTTGGGGATGTGGCCTTCTTAGGAGAGACTCGGTGGAGAACCTCCCTCTCTGCTGCCCCTCTCCTTCCTGCTGAACTGGGCCCTGTGTTTCATGTCTAGGGCTGACCCTGGAAGCTGTCAGCCCCCTGCCATGTTCCTGCCGATTTTGAATCCACAAGACTCTGAACCCACCAGCCTGGGATGCTTCCCACTTCACCTTCCTGCTGCATCTACTGGAGGGCCTCCAGCTAGTATCTGACTGGTGGACATGGGTTAGGCTGCTTTCCTGACTAAAATTCATTATTTGACCTCAAGCTCTTTCTTACACATAAATGAGGGTCACTCGTGTTCTCTGAGAAATGTAGCCTATACAGCTCACAACTGCACAGAGGGGATGTGCCTGCACCCTCAGCAATGGAGACCACCTCAGTGGTCCCCCTCAGGTGCCTCTGGGCTCTTAATGCAGAGCAGGTGATCGTGAGGTGCCATCTGTGCCCGCCTTGGGATGCCTGCTCCTGACCCTTACTTCACAGGTGCAGCATCTGAATGAATTTTTGGTTTTCATTCAGAAGGTTTGTGGAGTTTCCAAAAAATAAGAATGACGATAAGCTGTGGTGATTGTTGTTAGCTGCTACCAAGTGGATTTCCAATGCGTGCAACTCATCTGTGCGGAGGAGAACTGCGGTTGGTTGGCAAGGTGTGTCCTTTCAGAAGTGGATTCACAGGCTAACCCTCCACGATGCCTGTGAGGGGGTTCAAATGATCAGCCTTTTGAATTAGTAGTTGAACATTTAACCATTTGCACCGCCCAAGGACTTCTGCTAGTAAGTCATCACATACAATTTTTGCAAAATTGCTAAAATAAAATTAATGGCATCCGCTCTTACTACATGGGAAAAATCAAAGTATCTCCTTCAAGTATTTGTTCTTTTTCTCTCTCTCTCTCTCTTTCTGGTTAGTGTTGGTCAAAAGGCTTGGTATCAGGCTTGTCTGAAACTACTGTGTAAAGTAGGTGCTGGGGGAATTCTAATGGTTCAAGCCCATATTGTCTTCTATGACCAAAACTGGTGGGGGTGGACGCAACTCAGTGCCATCAAGTCGACTCCAAGTGACAGCGACCTCACAAGACAGAGTAGAATTGCCTCAGTGAGATTCTGAGACTGTGACTCTTTATGGGACTAGAAAGCCTCATCTTTCTCCCATGGATTAGCTGGTGGGTTCAAACCACTGGCCTTGTGGTTAGCTGCTCAGTGTGCAGCCCACTATGCCACCAGCTCTCCTGCAGGGATGGGTTAACCAAAGCTCACTGCCAATGAATCCATTCTGATTCATAATGGCCTCATGGGACATGGTAGAACTGCCCCTGTGGGTTTCTAAGATTGTAACCCTTGTCCAGAAATAGAAAACCTCATCTTTCCCCTTCAGAGCAGCAACTGGTTTCAAATTGCTGACCTTGTGGTTAGCAGCCCAATACATAACTCCGACACCCTCAGGGCTTCTACTGCATGGATGGGCTAAGGACTGATTATTAAACGCTTTAAAGGCTTGAGCCTGTTTCCAATGCTCAAATCAGCATCTGCATTTTGCCTTTGTCTCCCCATCAGAGATCCTGAGGATCCTGGCAGCATTATAGTGATTCAACAAGTACCAAACCCAAACTCGCTGCCATGGAGTTAATGCTGACTCATAGCAACCCCCTGTGGAGTTCCAAGACTGCAACTGTTTATGGGAGTGGAAATCTCAGTCTCTCTCTTACTGAGCTGCTGGTGGTTTTGAACTGCCAACCATGAGGATTGCCCAATGCATACCCACAACACTACCAGGGCTCCTCGATTCAACAAATACTTCCCTGAAACCATGTGTCTCCCAGAACAACCAAAGGGATTCAAAAGCCGTTCTTTGCCATTTTTCTCAGAAGATGTGAGATTCAGCTTGGAAAAAGAACCACCATGTATGAAGCATCTACTCTGTGCCGAGTAAGGTGCTGAACACCTTACTTGGCTTATTTAATATTCACAGTGACCCTAAATTGTCAGTTGATGCCATGTGGATTGACTCCTGGAGACTCTTATGTGTTCCAGAGTAGAACTGCTCCTGGTGATGCTTTTGGGTAAATGTTAGACTGCTAACCTCAAGGTCTGTGGTTCAAACCCACCAGCTGCTCTGTGAGAGAAAGATGAGGCTAGCTGCTCACATAAAGGTTTACAGTCTCAGAAAATCTAGGTAGGGTTGCTGTGAGTCAGAATCAACTAGATAGCAGTAGATTCGGCCTGGGTTGGACTCTTCATGGAAAGAGATCACCAGATCATTCTTCTGCAGAACCACTGGATGGGGCTGAAGTGCCAATTTTTAGGTCAGTGAAAACCACTTGTGACATCTAACCCAAACCAAACCCACTGGTGTCAATTTTAACTCTTAGCAACCCATGTAAGCTGTAAATCTTTTTTTTCCTGTTAAATAAAAATACAAACCCTGGTATCAAGGGCTGACTTTCAATAGATCATAGCGAGGGAGCTGCTCTGCTATGTAGGAAACCCGACCTAGAAGCAGGTTGTCTACGAATGGTTTAGCACCAGGCTCCCCACAAACGTGCAGTAGCTGTAAATCTTTACAAGAGCAAAAAGCCTCTCCATTTTCTCACCGGTTTGAAATATCAACTTTGTGGTCAGCAGCCTATTGTCTATTGCACAGCACTGCCCAGCGCCTTAAAAAACAACAACAACCTACTAGCACCAAGTTGGTTTTGAGTCATAGCAAGCTTACATGGGGTTCCCAGAGCTAGAACTCTTGGTAGGAACAGGCCGTCTCCTCTTTCTCTAAAGGAAGTGATTGGTGAGTTTAAACCACCAACCGTGTGGTTAGCAACCTAACATGTCACCGCTCTGTCACCAGATAAAGTAGGCATTATCTCCACTTCGCAGGTGAGAAAGTGGAGGCTCAGAAAGGTCTAGCTAGTAAGCATCTGAATAAATTTCAAGCATAGATATCTGTTTACAGGGTCTTGTTAAGCTACACGGATAAGCTTCACCTCTGCTGGAACAAGGAAGGAAGGGCAGAAGAGGTGCTGGTTTTAGAATTGCTCACGGACCCCCAGTGCTGAGCACAGACTCATCAAAAAGGATGGGAGAAAATCTGAAATTAATTGAGATTAACACAGATTAATTGAGATTAACCTAATAGAGAGGCTAAAAACTGGGGACACGGCCTCAATACACATCAGAATTTCAAACTGCAGGTTTGCTTCTTTCCATGGTCTGTTTGGGCGCCTAACTCCCTACCACCACCGTGGATGAATTCCAATGAAAGACTCCACACTTGGATAAGGAGCTGGGCCATCGAGAAGTAGACAAGCCTGTCCCAAAGCCCCATCCCGGGATGTGTTCCACTCTGGTCATTTCCAGAAGGAGAGGTCAGAGGCAGAGCATGGGAACAGGGTCAACTCCAGAACAGAAGTACACTGGGTTCCCTAGAAACGCTATGGGTGGGAAAGAAGTTAAGGCCAAAGGTCCAGAAACCGTATTGGCTAAACAAGGGGAGTTTTCCAAGTTAAACCCATTAAGCAGGGACATTGGTGCCTTGGGAAGATTTTCCTGCTTCGATCCTTGCCATACCCTAGTCCTCCTGCAGTTTAGGCGTGTTTGCCTCTCCCTCCTCACTCCCAATTCCTTGGCTCCTACTTAGCTACTGGCTGCCCTGGGGGGGGGACCCAGCCATTAAGGCACCCTTGACCAGTCTCCTCCCTAGCCCCCAAGGAGAGGCAGCATCTTTACCATCCCCTCAGAGCCAAATTGGTCTAGTGTCCCAACAAAATCCTAAACCCAACTAAAGACAGCCTCTTCTGAAAGCAGTGAAGTTTCTCTGGGTGCTGCTTTCCTTTCAAATACAAGCTGAGTAGCATCAGTGGCAGGGAGCTTTCCATCCCTGAAAGTATTCCAAAAGAGGCTGGATGTCGATTGGAAATGGCACAAGGGACTTGGCCCAGATTTAAAATGAGGTGTAATTCAATTGCTCCCATTGAAATTCAAGAACTACTTATTTTGTCATCCTTAGGTACAAAACAGGCCTGGTTTCTTTCTTCACAATAATTGCAGGTGAATGAGGAAAATAAACACTAAAATAAAGGCAAAAGGAAATACATATTTATGAAAGGTGCTAAATGTTGCAAAGGAAAAGCAGGCAAAATGAAGGATAGAGACTGGGAGAAGAAAGAACTTTGAGAAGGGATCAAATGTGTGTCAAAAACCATTCACTATGGCTGCAGCAAGGGACCAGACTGGAGGAAGTTGGAGTGAGGAAGTTGGAGGTCAGGTGAGAGATGTTGTGGCTTGAACCACCGTGCTCTTAAATCTGCTCCCGTAAAGATTTCAGCCTAGGAACCCCTGTGGAGCAGTGATATCTCCTTTAGGGTTGCTGTGAGTCAGTGTGAACTCAATGGCACACAATAGCCAATAAAAAAACATAGGCAACCCATTAGAAAATGGAGAAAACTCAAAAGGCTAACAATACCAAGTATCAGTGAAGATCAAGAGTAACTGCAACTCATATATTATTTGAGAAAATGTAAATTGATCCAATAACTTTGGGAACACAATTTTGAGCAGTATCTAATACTACTATAAGCACATAACACACTGGTAGTTCCATAATCTGTTGTTAATTTGAGACTTATGGGTGAAGGGGTGGAGTTCAGCCTGTCAATCAGGTCACAGTTTAATGACCTCATTTGGAGGCACTAAGGAGATAAATAGCTTGCTGGAAGTGGGACACACTCAGATTCCCTGGAAGATATTGCAGCTAATTAGACACATGGAGCTATGCTAGTGCCCTGAGCTGGCGGAGCCATGTAGAGACCCCTGCCAGTGATGAGATGCTTCTACTGCCATTGGATCCACAAGACTATCCACCCACTGGCCTGTGATCTTCCTGCATTTGGCATTATTGCATGGCTGCATGAGTCTGAAGAGGAATTTATGGACTAGTATTGGACATATGGCCTAATATTGGACTTATGGACTTGATCTGGACTGGGCTGGGATGCTTTCTTAATGTACAATTAATCTTTAATATAAAGCTCTTTCTTACACACACATGAGTGCCTATGACTTTGTTTCTCTAGTGAACTCAGACTAACACACACACACAACTTCTGCTCCAGCACTTCTACTCATATGCATTTCTGCAACAGAAACATAGACATATTTGCACCAGAAGATACACATAAGAATGCTCTGAAGGGCGCGATTCTTAATAATCAAAACTAAAAACAACCCAAATGTTCAACCACAGGAAAATGGACAAAACAAATCATGACATGTTCCCACAAAGCAATACAGAGACATGAAAGCGAACGGACAGATGCTGTACATCACCGCATGGGTCCCCCTCACCAGCAGAATGTGTGTGTGTGCCTGGAGGGTGGGTGGGGGTGGGGGAGCCAGATGCAAAAGAGTATATACTCGGTGATTCCACTTATATAAAATTCAAAATTCATTTTATGTAAAATTCAAAACAGGCTAAATTAATGTTGGTGCTTAACACAAAGTCAGGAGATTGGGAACCCTCTAGGGAGGGGCCAATTGTGACTGGGCCTGGCTGCTTGGAGGTTTCTGTGATCAGGTAATGTTCTACTTCTTAATCCAGCTCCTGGTTAAACAGGTGTCCACTTCATAAAAATCCAAAAGCTGTTCCTTTATGACATGACTACCTCTCCTGGATGTACGCTCGTCCACAAAAAGTCACTCTAAGTACGTCTAGGAAGAGCTCTTGCAAGGCAGCTGCAACAAATAAACAAACTCACACCCAGCAGACGCCTCGTTCACAGGCAAAGAATCAGTGCTAAGCATCAAGTTGAAAGCGTGGAGATTTAATAAAGAAGGGTAGCTGCTAAAACTGACATGTTTGCAAATACTCATTTTTGGCGAATTCGTCAAGTTTGGGTCCTTGATAGTTTACTAACCCTGGCCCTGGCTCCCACCATTTGTTTTGACTGCAGGATGTGGCTGTATTCTGGAAGTTTGAACAGGCATCACTGCATCCCTCCCAGAGTCCTCTTCTGTGCATGTCTCTACCTGTATGCACCCAAGGAGATGTGCTATACCGAAGGTAAGTATGTGACTGCAAAACAATGAAAATGCTTCCCACAACCACCCACAAAACGAGTCTGATTATTCTATCATCATCGCTTGCACTTTACCACTGAGTGCCCATTAAAGGAGGCCAGGACAATTTGAGCAGCTGTCCTCATCATCAAAAACCGGTGTGTTGTGTAATGAAATAAATAAATATCATGGTCAGGAGGCCACCACTGTTTGGCTGTGCACCGTTATTCAGCCTCCTCCGCTGGGTGTCTGCTCCCATCCATGAAACAGTGAAGTCTATTCAATGCGGAGCTCCAAGACAGGAATGCAATACACTGTCATGAAGCTGGGAACCAATGGAGGGGCCTGAGGGGCTGGCCCCATTACCAACTGGGTGCACGGCATCACCCTCCCCCAGGGGGAATTCACTTCAGAGGACAGCACTGAAGAGAGGAAGGGGGACTGGTCTGGAAGGGGGACTGGTCTGGTCAGAGCGCATGTGAGCCAATGAGGGGGGAAGGGGAGGAAAAGGAAAGAGTGGAGCACATCCTGGCTCGCCGAGCCCTGGAGACAATGTGCCTATTCAGAACAGCAATGCACAGAGATGACCACGGGCCAGCCCCACCACGAGACACAGCGTTCCTCGTTGACCCATCACACCACTGAGGACAGCGCTGTAGACACACGGCGGGAATTGTGCCTGCCATGAGCTCACTAGGCCTAATGCCAACCTCTGGGGGCATGCATCAGAGCAGCGTGGGGAGGCAGAGCGGTGAGGTCCCCAGGGATAGAGGTGGTACCAGGGCATGGCTCCCCATCAGACTTGACTGGAAAGCACACGTGAAGGAAAACAAACAGACCCTGAACTATTCATATGGTTATATATGTATGCGTGTGTGTGTGTGTGTGTGTGTGTGTGTGTGTTGTAGTTGTAGCCATTGTATTACTTTCTGTTGTTGCCTCGTTGAACTCAGTCTGGTGATGGTACATAGCATGTCTACCTGGAAGGGATAGGCATAATAAACAAGCCAGAAGAGAGAACAACGGGATGACAGATCAGGGGAACATGGGGGTAGGGGAGGTGGGGGAAAGGAAGAGGGTGTTAACAAGCACAGGAACAAGGGAACAACAAGTGATCCAAAATCAATGTCAAGGAGGGTGTGGGAGGCCTTGCAGGGCTGGATCAAGGGCAATGTAACCGAGAGGAATGCCTAAAACCCAAATGAAGGCAGAACATGATAGTGGGGCAAG
>NW_022103920.1:89994983-89996735 GCF_000313985.2 Echinops telfairi
ATGTACGGATTGTGATGAGTTGTATGAGCCCTTAATAAAATGATTTTTTTTAAGTGAAGTCTAGACAGTGGGACTAGAGGACCAGGGTTTATGGGAACAGTGCCTGGCATGTAGTAAGCACTCAACAAATGCTGCTTCCCACCCCCGCAGCATCCTCAACCCCTCCTGTCTGATTCAGACCGCTGGAATAATTTAGCAGATTTGGGGGAGGAGAAGAGGGGGGCTTGCTGATGTAATTCATTTAAAAGTAAAGCATATTAGCATTCTATTTCCTCCATGTTTTAATGAGGACGAAAGGTCAGGCCTCTTGAACTTGCTTCGTAGACTGGACATTTTCAGGAAAATGTTTAAAAATAACCCATGCCTGTTCACTTCAGAAGGACACACAGACAAATATAAAGAGAACGGGTATTGGGACCTGACATGGGAATTCATGGGCACACCACTTTACAAAGCAAGAAAAACACAGTGAACCACCAAGTGACGATGGAATGAAAAGAGGGCTAAACAAAGTCACAGCGATATATGTTGCTTTGTTTCATTTCACATGGAAATCAAGTTCCTCTAGAGTAAACTAAATTACTTCCAATAACTAAATAGGATTACTAAGAAATAATATCTTCAAACAGCAAATATCTAAATAAATATCCTTACTTAATGGTTTGAGCATGAAACATGCTGCGTCACTTGTTCCCTTTAAAATCATTTTCCCCCCTGAGGAATACTTTTCCAACATATTCCACTAGGATTTAGTCCACATTGTTTACTGAAACATGAATTGTTTCTATCTGAACATTAAGGTACACTTATTCCTCACTGTCAACCATCTCATTATTTTGATTTACCATCACTTTGAGAGAGTTCTCAATGGTCTGAGTCCCAGGGCTCCGTGACCAAGCCCCAGGGACCCTCCACAAAACCAAAATCAAATGCACCTCGTTTGAGTCGATTCCAACTCAGAATGACGCTGCAGCACAGAGTAGAGCTGCCCTTGTGGGACTTAGAGATTGTAACTCTTTACAGCATTAGAAAGTCTAGACTTTCTCCCACTACAAGGTCAGTGGTTTCAAACTGCTGACCTTGCAGTTAGCAGCCCAAGGTGTAACCCACTGGGCTACCCTAAATTACGTATGGAGGCTCTGGAGGGTGTGGGGTGCTGGAGGCGGGACTTAAGGACCATTCAGGGGTGGTGGAGTATGGGTGAGAGGAAACTAGGGAGAGGGAAAGGGGGCTGGCCACACAGGGATGTGGGCCCAGAGTGGATGAAGGACAAGAAGGATTCCTGCTCGCCCTAAGAGGCTGTGGATTGTGGACAACACCCAACTACTACCACTGCCATCACCCCCAAACCCCATGGGCTCCGGAGTGGTGGGAAAGGCATGGTAGGGAAGGTGGGGAGGGGTGCCTGATGGGCAGTGAGCAACAGGGGTGGGTGGAGCCCTGTGTGGGAGAAGAGGCACAGCTCTCAGTTCTCAGCTAGCATGGCAATGCCATGTAAATAGCTGTCCTTTGGAACCTTTCCATGTCAGCCACTGAGAAGTGGGCAGGTCCACTAGCTCTCACTGCCCTTGAATCATTGTGGACTCAGACTGACCCATAGGACAGGGTAGAGCTGCCTCTGTGAGTTTCTGAGACTGTAACTCTTTACAGGACTAGAAAGTTTCATTCTTCTTTTTTTATTATTATTTTATTGGGGGCTCGTACAATTCTCATCACAATCCATACATACAGCCATTTTGTCAAGCACATATG
>NW_022103920.1:89998050-90060678 GCF_000313985.2 Echinops telfairi
TAAGTGCTTGAGTGGAGGCCCAATGTCCATCTGCTGCCTTAATACTAAACCTATAAATATATGCACATAGATCTGTTTCCCACACTCATATAAATAGATTTACATATGTACATTCCAGTCTTAAAACCTCTATACACACCCTTTGTCCCCTAGTTCTTTCCTCTATTTCCTTTTACTTTCCTCTTGTCTCACTGTCATGCTCAGCCTTCATTTGGGCTCCAGTGATTTCACATGGTTACACTGCCCTTACTTAATCCCTACCAGACCTCTCACACCCTCCTTGCCACTGTTTTTTCCTCGGAGTGACTGGTGGTTTGGAATTGCTGACCTTACTGTAAGCAGCCCCACACCTAACCACTCTGCACTAGGGCTCCTTATAGTCATGCAAGGGACATGAACATAGAGCCAAAAAAGGTACACATATTTTTTGAGATTTAAAAAAATATATTTATTTGATGATTCAGGAAATATGCATGAAGCATTTCTTTTCTTTTTTTAAAAAAAATTATTTTGTTGGGGGCAAATGAAGCATTTCTTAATGGCAGAAAAAACAGCTATGACCTAGAATAAGTACACTGTAATTTCATTTTTGTAATACATATGTATGTTTGTATACTCATAAAATAAATGCTGAGGAGGACAGTTATTCAAAATGTTCCTTAAAAGCTTTGACTGGTCAGATTATTGAGAGAGATATAATTCTCTATACCTTTGCTTTTTTAAACTTTCTACCATAGATATAGTACTTTTATAATTAGATAAGAAGATGCTCCTCTTTTTAAAAATTGCTTTTTTAAAAAAAATTACGGTCACTATTATGAACTGAATCTGAATGCAGATCCATAAAATCTTCCTTTCCCTGACTCTGCTCTTGCCACTGTCCCTTCTTTTATTTAGATAATTCCCATGAAACATTCAGGAACATCCTGTAATCTAAAGAAAAGTATCTGTTGCAAATGATTACACGGGCCTCTCAAAAAACAACAACAAATCTCACTGCCATCAAGTCAATTCTAGCTCACAGCTACCCTCTGGGTCAGGGTAGAAGTACCCCTCTGGATTTCGGAGACTGAAACTCTTTATGGGAGGAGAAAGCCTCACCTTTCTCCCACAGAGTGGCTGGTGGTTTCAAACCACTGACATCTGGTTAGCAGCCCAACAAGTAACTCACAACACCATCAGAGCTCCAAAACTAAATGCACTACTAAGCAGTCAATTCTGACTCGTGAAGACCCTGCAGCCCCTTTGGGCTCCTGAGACTGGCCTACTCCACATTTCAGGTCTTGAAAAGCATTTTCTACAAGCAGATATCAAATTTTATGTGTGCAAAGCTCTTCAGGGGACAATGTGGTGGTCAGCGAACTGAAGTCTATGGAAAAGCCTCTCCTGACTGTGTGACCCTGGATAAGTGGTGCCTAACAGTCAAACCCTCTGGGCCTCGCCTGGGCTACCATGAATGGGATGGTGTCTGGCATCTCTCCTGGGCCTCTGTGATTGGCTGAGAGGCTCAACAAGGCTGATCACGTTTGGTCAAAAATTTCCTATCAAAGACGTGCACAAAGGAGAAGAGAGGGACCTGGTGGAACAGCAGAATCCAGTTTGAGATGGGATTTCTTCACAGCAGAGTACTGCTTGCTAAAGGGACACTCAGGGTGAGGGAGTCTTTTGTGTATTACCCATTGTGGTGGCTAATTTCATGGCCAGCGGGGCTAGGCAGTAGTTCCCACTGGTCTAGCCAAACACTAGACTATTCCACAATATAATATAGTGTAACGTAATGTGGCCTCCCAAAAAGAGAGTTCCTGAAAAGAGTGTTTCCTTAGGGTTTCTTTGAGACGCACGCCTCTGAAAGCTTCCAGCCTGCTGCTGGACCTTCAGGTTTGGGGCTCTTGCCAACCCTCACCATCATGTGAACCATCCCTTGGAATAAAGCAATGAGAGAGGGAGAGAGAATGATAGTGATGATGATGATGATGATGATGGATGGCAGTTATATATTTATCTCATTGGTTCTTTCTCTAGAGAACCCTAAAACACCCAGCACACCAGTACTTCAAGCTCTTATGCCAGTTGCCAGTTTAATTGTACCATCCACACTTTCCTCCATTAAAAAGAGATTGTTTACATGCTTATTTGACTATTTTACCACTTTTGTCCTTATTATGCCAAATTAATGTGTCCAAATGGAAACAGGACAGGATAAGACTTAGGAACTTAATAATTAGAAAAATAAAGCTCATACCCTTTTTACAACTGTCACAAAAATGGGAATTATCATGTGTGCTCAAATCAGGGAGTCTCTCTCAACGGAAAGTTCTCTGGGTGTGTGCACTTGCAAATGGAAAAGGGGAGCATTTTGTAAGCTAAAAAAATACAGGCTCAGTTCCAGAAGCAGATCATCAAAATTGGGCCCGTCAAGGAATTGCACATATTGCACTATGAAAACATACAGAATTCTCTTTTCCATGATATTAATGGTCATCTTGTTGGATGTTGTTATAAATCTACCCACTGTAATGAAGAGGCTCTCATCTATGCTATAAACTAACCTTTAGAAATCATGAGATTGCAAGGCCCATTTAAATCAGCAAGGCTGGTCTCATGATTCATTCATTTTCCATGAGAACTCAGAAAGTGATTGATATTAACAAACATGGTGCTTTCCAAACTAGTGAATATATCTTGTTTTTTAAAATTGATGAAAGCATCCTGGTTTCAAAACTTTAAGGGTCTGATAACCAAAACTCGTTGATATATTGAGTGTTTAGCAAAGTTACGTAAGTGGCAGCCAATAAGAAATTCCATCCAAAAGTTCCTGATACCTTTGTTATAAAAGCATTTTTAATAAATCCTAGCTAATTAGAGCATCAGTTTACCGCCCAGCTTTAAAACTGGCTATTAACCCTGCATCGCGACCTAAGAATCATGCTCTGATTCGCTTCTTTTTCGATAGGCCTAAAAAGCAAGATGTGACTTGGGGTCTTAAAACACATGAAAGGGTTTCAAAAAGTGCATTTTTAAAAATAGAATGAAAAGATGATATAATTTTCCATAAACTTTTTTAACATCTCCCCCCCCCCTTCCTCTTGTATTTTAACTCTCAGGAAATGGAGTTTCCTTTCCCCACATGCAAAAATCTTGGATAACATTCACACATTAAATATTTGCACCCCTTTTCAGGAACAGCCTATAGGCGACTTTCTAAAGGAAAGTAGATAATGCTCCACAGGAAAGTGGGGAAATGGTCTATTACTGTTCTTTGCTGACAGTGTTTCAGCAACTTACTTTAAACAAACCCCAGAGAACGTGGTTCAACAAGTCCCTAGCCACATCAAGTACTGAATGATCTTCACTCCTCCCCAGACAGCCATATCCGGTGAATTCTGATTTCATGTTATTTCAACACATGTTTGCCTTTCCACCATGAGTTACCTAGCTCAGATATCTATTACCTGTTGCATGAAAGACTCCTAAGGGAGATCTCTGCCTCCAGTCCCCTTACCTCTAAACCACCCACTTTCCTCAGCCAGATAATGCATTTGTTCAATCAAGTGTTTGCTGAACCCTTACTGCTCCCTCGGCACTGGGAATTCAACTGTGAACAAGCCAGGCACACACCCTGGAGGTGATAGTCTAGCAGGGTAGATAATCAATTGCTGTGAAGAAATAACGACAAGGAACTTGTACCACACTTGCTTCTACAGAGAGCAGTCCACTACAACAGCAGGAAACTGGGTAGAGCCAAATTAGTGCATTAGAATGAAAAACAAATGCTACAAAAAATATTTTGACAGTTTATGTCTTGGGGATGATCAGCGAAGACAGGGATGAGAGGAAAACATGAGACTGAGCAGATTTCCATGAGGGACTCAATTGATATCGAATAGGTATGTACGATGTCTAGTAGATATCCAAGTGTAGATGCTAAGACACACACACGTGAATGTGCGCGCCTAGGGGCCTGTGTTACTCTGGGTACTTTAGAGAAACAAATCCACAGAAACTCATGTATAAGAGAGAGTTTTATATAAAGGTTAAGTGTGTGTCAAGAAAACATCCCAGCCCAGTGCTGCCCAAACCCACAAGTCCAACATTAACCCATATGTCCAACATCAATCCACAAACTCCTCCTCCATCTCACAAAACAGATGCAATGATGCTGACTGCAGGAGGAAAGCCGATTCAGTGAATGTGTAAGCATCTCAGCGCTGGCAGGGGTCTCCAAATGGCTGCTCCAGCACCCAGGGCACCATCAGGGTAGGTCCATGTGGCTTCTCCTCAGGGACATCTCACAGGAAGTGAGCCTTGCCAGCTAAAGCAGGAAATTGGCTAAGGCAGCTGCATCCTGGTCCGACCAAGCAAGAGACCCGAGAACTAGAACGGTAAGGTTCACTGAGCCATTTATCCCTCTGCCCTTCAATTAACCCCACATTGTGTTTATATTGGCCAGGTTGGCACAATAAACTAACTACCTCAGGGCCCAAGTCCAGGATGGAGAAAGAGAATTAGGAGTTGTTACTGAAGACTGCCCAGTCTAGGTTAAACTCAGATACCGAAAAAGTGCTTCCCCTCAGTTGCTTTCCTAACTGATTTCTGCTAAGTTCTTTTGCAGAAAAGTAGCTGTTAGGACTGCTCCAAACTGGATCCATTCAGTTCTGGGCCAGCAAGCCTGTACAGTTGAACTCAAACTCAAAAACCAACCTCACTGTCATCAAATGGATTTGATTCATAGTGACCCTGTAGGACTGGGTTGAACTGCCCCTGAATAGAAAGTCCTGCCTTTCTCCCAAGGATCAGCTGGTGGTTTCGAACTGCTGACCTTTCTGTGAGCAGCCCAACACATAATTAGTACACAACCAGGGATCCTCTCCATTAAACCCAACTACGTCCTCAAGTTGACCTGACCACGTATCCCCCTGTAAGAACTACCCCCAGAGCATGCTGAGGACACCATTTTCTTAACATAGGGTGGATGACTGTTCCACAAGCACCCTGGTCCACCTCAAACATATAGACAGGGGGCTTCGGAATAAATGTTATGAGTATGCATAACTTCCCACGCCCAACGATTCAGGGAGTCAGAGCTGAGAACCCATTTGTCTTCACGGCTCCTCAGGCACATTGCAGCAAAGCTCTTTCTCAAAGGCGAGTGTCCCAAGACTGGGTGTCTGTGCATGCGAGGGAGGGGTCTTGGGTCCGTTTGTATTACAAGGTTAGATAAGATGGAGGAGGCAGAGCAGAGAAGGCAGAAAAACAAAAAGGGAGCAGAGGAAAGAGACAAGTCCCGAGCATATGGAGAGACAACTTTCAGAGATCTGAAAGGGGAGCAGGATCCTAGAAAAGAGATGGCAAATGGAGAGTCAATGAGCTAAGAAGAAAAGCAGTATCCGAGTAATCACAGTGTACTAGAAAGAAGTATTTCCAAAAAAGAAATGTATAAAGACAGAAATACAGATCCATGGAATAGAATTGTGGATCCCCACATAAACTCATACATCTGTGACTGGTTGATTTCAACAAGGGTCTGATAAGTCCATCCACTGGGGAAAGAATCATTTCAATAAATAGTACTGGGAAATCTGGATCTCCATGTTCAAAAGAATGACCCTAGATCCGTACCTCACACCATGTACAAAAATTTGCTCAAAATGAACCAAAGACGTAGATTTAAGGACTACATCCATAAAACTCCTAGAACAAACTCTAAGAGCCTCGAGTCTTCAACAGTGGAGTCTCAGTTGTGACGCCAACAGCATGAGCAACAAAGATCAAAATAGATCAATTAGACTTCGTCAACACTGAGAACGTCTGTGCACAAAGAGCTTTAGCAACAAAGTAAAGAGACATCCTACAGAACGGGAGAAAATCTTTGGAAGGCGTATATCTGATAAGGGTTTGATGTGTAGACTATGTAAAGAAGTCCTAAAATTAAAAATAAGCCTAATTTTTTTGAAATGAGCAAATAACTTGTATAAACATTTTCCCAAAGACATACAAATGGCCAATAAGCACATGAAAAGATGGTCAAGGTCATGAGTGGCTCAAGTTGATTCAGACTCATGGCAGCCACGTGTATTAGAGTAGAGCAGTGTTCCTGAGGATGCTTAATGACTACTTTTCCAGAAGTGGATTACCAGGTCTTTCTTCTGAGGCACCTCTGGGTAACCTTGAACTTCCATACTCTCCATTAACTGCTGAGCACTTTTAACTGTTGGCACCACCAAACCACAGTGAGATATCACTCTACCACTAGGAGGGCTATTATCAGAAAAATGGAAAATAACAAATATTGGTGAGTATGTGGAGAAACTAGATGAGGATCCGTTGCTGATGGAAATGTAAAATGGTACAGCCACTGAGGAAACCAGTCTGGTGGCGCCTCTAACAGTTACAGACAGAATGATCAACTGGTCCAACAAGTCCATGGGGACTAAACAGATGTCTGTACACCAATGTTCCCAGCAGAATTAGTCACAATGGCAAAATAAATAAATAATAAAAAGTAGAAATGATGCAAGTGCCCATCGACAGATAAAAAGATAAGTAAAAATGATTACACATACATATTACATATACAGTGGAATATATTCTGCCATCAAGAGGAATGAAGTTCTGAGAGCCATATGCTGAGTGACATAAGTCAGACACAACAGGATAAACACTGCATGATTTCACCTCCACGGAATCTCTAGCAGAGGCAAATGAACAGAGACCAAAGTTTATGAGTGGTTACCAGGGGTAAGAGGGAACCCCAGTGGTGCAGTACTTTAGTGCTCAGCTGCTAACTGAAAGGTTAGTGGTTCGAACCAACCAGCCACTCCATGGGAAAAAGACGTCATGGTCTACAGTCTACTTCCATAAAGATTGACAGCTCTATGGGGTAGCTCTACTCGGTCCCTATGAGACAGACTTGGCTGGCTTGGCTGGAGGTGGGAGGGAAAGGGAGCAGAGAGAGGCCACATCCGGAGGAACACGTGTGAAGATGAGAGCTGCCGGAGGTGTGGAGTGACCACTGGGCTCTGGGGACTGCGGCCTGTTGGCGTGAGTGTGCTGTTTGCGCCAGCAGCGCTCAGCTGCTCAGGTCAGGGGCAGGCAAAGTGGGCAGGCTCAGTGGGTAAGTGACTTTTTTCTAGGTCAGCGGTTCTCAACCTGTGGGTCGTGACCCCTTTGGGGGTCGAATGACCTTTTCACAGGGGTCGCCTGATTCATAACAGTAGCAAAATAACAGTGATGAAGTCTCAACAAAAATAATTTTATGGTTGGGGTGTCACCACCACACGAGGTACTGTATGAAAGGGTCGTGGCATCAGGAAGGTTGAGAACCGCTGGTCTAGGGGAAGGCAGTGGAGGAAGAAAAGCCCAGCGCTGACAGGACGTCATAGGAAGATTAGAGTGCTGTGGCATAGAGAGACTCCGTGACAATGGAGGAGCAAGGCTGAGGCAGGGAGCTAAGCAGTGGCCTGGAGGGTGCACCAGGCTCTGGGGCGGGTGAGCTGGAGGCGAGAAGGGGCGAATCAGAGCGCAGGGTGCTCAAACTCTAGATTTGAGAGGAAGGCAATGGTGTCAACAACCACGTGAGGCAGATGGAGGGAACTCCAGGCCTTTGAGCTTAAGGAGGTCAAGAATCTGCAAGTCCTAAACAGTGACTGGATCACACTGGGGGTACTGACGCCCTGCCCAAAGAATGTCGAGAGGCCGTAGGGGGCTCGCTAGGAGGAGGAGGCGACTCGCCGGCACCCAGCATTAGCCTCCCACCGGAAGCTACCACGAGGTGGCCGCAACAACCAGCTTCTGGTCGGGTGCAAAGATGAGCCTGGGAAAGGCGAAGTCCAGTCCAGCTGCAGCGCAGTTCCTCCTGGGCCCACAGCAGCCCACCGGGGGAGGGCGCCGGGGACGGGGCCAGAAATATCTTTTCAACTGCGGCAGAATTCTTCTTCTACACGTACAGTCCAATCTCATCAGGAGCCCTTGGCTTGGAAAGCTTTCTGATTAGCAGGACTGATGGTATTGGTGTGCACGCTGAGCCACCTCGTACCTAAGAGCCATGGTGGCGCAGTGGTTAAAGCACCCCGCGGCTCACCAGAAGGCTGGCGCTGCCCACTCACCCGTGGGCCCGCGGGGAAAGGTGCGTCCGCCTCCTCCACGGGAGACTTACCGGCTTCCAACGGCTGTGGGCGGTTCTCGTCTGCCCGATCCAGTCACGGGAGTTGAGATGGATTAGGTGGCAAAGGGTTTGGGGTACAAGGGGTCACAGAAACTGGCCTCAACATGTTCGTGAAAAAAAAACCCTATCTTCTCATTCCACTTTCCATGCACTTTTGGAAGGCCCCTCCCATTTTCATCTTTTGGGCCCAGGAACAAGACGTGGGCAAGTCCACTGTAACTCACGCAGTCTGCTGCCACTCACACCATCCCCTGGCGGCTCAGAGTCGCACTGTGCCCCACGGGGTTTCCAATGCCGTTTCTTCAGGAGCGGATCGCCAGGCCTTTCTTCTGAGGCGCCTCTGAGAGGACTGGAATCTCCAACCTTTCCCTTAGCAGTCTTGTATCTTCATCAGCACGTACCCCAAGTCCTCCTCGCTTTCAGCACGCAAGCTAGCGTCATCTGCTATTGCAGGGCTTTGGCGAGCCTTCCTCCGATCCTGAAGCCTCTTTCTTCTTATAATCCAGGTGCTCGGCTAATTCGCTCAGCATACAGAAGGAACATGTATGGCGAAAGGATACAATCCTGAGGAACTCTTTCCTGATTTTAAGCCTCACAGTATCCCCTTACTCTGTTCTACCAGCTGCCTCTCGGTGCCATGCGCACAACTTGTTTAGTAGGGTAACCGTAGTTTGGTATGACACAATATGACCAGGCAATTGCATTCCTACGTAGCCACCAAGAGAAACGAAAACATATGGTCATGCTAAAACTCATAAATGTTTGTTAAGTCCCAAAGCTAGAAGCAACCTAAATGCCTATCATCTGGCTGACCAATCAATAAAACGATACATCCTACAATGGACAGAGAGATGGCCAGCTACACACGAGCACAACCCGTACAGCTGCACGGGGTCCCACACTCAGAAGGGCCGGCACTGAAGAGTTTAATGTTCTGTGGACGCTGTCTTGAAATTGCTAAGAAATAATGTATCTTTGAATTTGTGGTTTAAAAATGAAGAAGCATGTGTGAGGTCTAGGTAGCTGGTGTGGCCTGGATTGGAAATTGTAATCCCTGGGGACTCACCTGTTCCCCAGTGAGTTTGGGGTAGTGGGACAGTGAGATGTCTGGAGTGTTGGGACAGGGAAGTGTCTGGGGTGTTGCTTTAAATGGGTAATTTGTTACGCACCAGGAGAAAACAAATGCACTAGCTCACACAGAGAAGCCATCATTAACTTCGTCCAACGCCAAACAGTTGGTTACGTCTCTCTGCATTTCTGGAAGTGACTCTGAAAGGGTGACCATCCTATTTCTTGACCTGCAAACCATTCAGCATGGTCTGATGACTGCACATGACTCTGGGGGGAAACGTGTCCGGGATGAAAATCAGTTGTGTCTCACAAGCATCAGAATGGGAGGCCACCACAGCTTAAGGTCGGTAAGCCGGGTGGAAGAGCCCAGCACAACCTGGCATGCAATAGGTGCTCAGTATTGTTAGTGTGCGCTTCACCCGTATGATCGCCCTCTGCCTCACTAGCAATGGCCTGCTAACGTCAATCCGTCTAGCTTGACTTTCTAATCTGCGGTAGTCGGTTTCAAGAGGTCAGCAGAGGATCTATCTTCAAACTAGTGACTCCCTGAAGGTCTCATTATAGAGCTTTACAAGCCACCCCTTTTGCACCATCAAGTGGACATGTTAGAGGTAAGTGAGTTCACCCATAATGGTCACCTCCGTACCAAAGAGGAGTTGCCGTGGAAACTTTTGAAGGAGAAGAATTATAAATTGTCTTCTTTCCCACACACAGAGTTTACAAACAAGACAGCTCTCTGGAGGTCCACTGGCACAGATAGGAACTGGAAATACAGAGAACCCAGGACAGATGAACCCCCCAGGACCAGTGGAGAGAGTGGCGATCCCGGGAGGGTGGAGGGAAGGAGAGGGAGAAAGGGGGAATAGAGGACAAGGTCTGCATGTGGCCTCCTCCCTGGGGGACAGACAGCGGAGAAGTGGGTGAGGGAGACGTGGGATGGGGTAAGATATGATAAAATAATAATAAATTATAAATTATCGGGGGTTCGGGGGAGCCGGGAGGGAGAGGGAAAAATGAGCTGAAATCAGGGGCTCAAGTGGAAAGTGGGTGTCATAAGAATGATGAAGTCAACATATGTACTAAAGTGCTGGACACAGATGACGTATGTACAGATTGTGATGAGTTGTATGAGCCCCTAATAAAATGATTAAAAAAAAAAAAAAAAACAGCTCTCTGAAAAGACATTCTCACCGAGACCACCAGGGGGAGGTAAACACCCAAAGAAACAATCCATGGACTGTCTCTTCAAACCATCCCTCTGGAATAAAGTCCCTGGCAGTGGTAGTCCTCAGAATGGCCGAACGTCTCCCGGGGACCTTCTTGGGTGTGACAGAGGGTTCACGGGCTGGGTCAAGTTCTAGCTAATTCAGTCCAGTTCACTTCTTACATACTGTGTGCAATGAGGATGTCCCTACTCTGAAAGAACTGCCCAGTGGAGCAGACCACAGCATGAAACAACTATGCTTACACTAATAAGGACACACACGGAGTCCCTGGGTGATGCAAGCATTCAACTACTAGCCAGAAGGTTTGCACCCTCCCAGAGGGACCTTGGAGGACAGGCCTGGGGATCTGCTTCCCAGGGGCCACACAGCCCTGATAACTTCATGGAACAGTTCTACTCTGTAAACATGAGTTTATAAATGCCTCAAGGGCAACAAATAATAAAAATACATAGATGGGGGGGAGGGGCATATGCCAAGATACAGACATGAGGAAGGGATAAGGGTAAGGGAAGTGTTGCAGGTTCTAGAAAACTCAAAAAACTCAAGTTCACTGCCACTGAGTCAGTTCCATCTCACAGCAATCCTACCGGACAGCGTAGAACCGGCCTTTGTGTTTCCAGGCCTTTAAATCTTTACAGGAGTAGCCAGCCTCATCTTTCTCCCACAGAGGAGTTGGTGAGTTTGAACCTCTAACCTTGTAGTTAGCAGCTCAGTGGTAACCCACTACTCCATCAACTCCCAAGTTCTAAAAAAGGAGATCCTAAGTTAAATTCACAGCAAACCGTATGGGATAAAGGCCACTTTTGCACTCTACAGAGAACCATTCTCTAAGAACATTGGGAAGAAAGCATTTTCTTTGTCTTTGCCTTTTTCTTACTTTCCTTTTTTTTTTTTTTTCACAAATAATAATTTCATTGCTTTGGTCAAAACTAGGACCAGAAAGCCTATGCAATGGTTTAAGAGTCACAAAACTGGCTTTCACTAAGGATTCACTCGGTGCTCTGCTATAGTAGAGCTGTTTGTCTATTGTGCAAGGTTTTTCAGCGTTGACATCATTAGTTGTGTGGGTCTCGCTCGCTCTCTCTTATTGTAAATTGGATGAAGGTTTACAGAGCAGCTCCGTTTTCCATTCGACAATTCACGCACATTTTGTTTCATGTCATTGATGGCAATCCCCACAATGCAACATCATTTATCCCACCCTCCCCGTGTTTCCTGTTTGCTTTCCTCCTCCTTCCCTTAACACTCTGGATTTGGTCTTTGGGTAAATGATGCCCTTCCGATCTCAAGCGGTTGCTTACACGACTGTGTACTTACCTCACAAACTAGGCATTTTCAGAGCTGGCCCCAATGGCATCTATTTCCTTGTGCGTCATATGGGTAGAGCTCTCCGCTATTCATTCAAGCACAACCCAAGGGCTTTGCTAGCAAGAAACCCTTTTCCTCCAGGAGTGACAGAAAACACATCCTGTTTTGTATTTACAATCCTGACCTGCTTCAACATGTGATACTTAACCATGTCCTGGCTGGGAATATTTCTTTGTATTCTCTTTCTCTCTAACACACACACACACATTTTATTTTGAAGATTTGTGTACATATTGAAAAGTAGAGAAAAATAACACATTCAATCTCCATTGTCCAGCCCCAAATACCATCAATCTGTAACCAATTACATCCTTTCTATACCTTCACCCACTTTGACTAGAAGGCAATGAATTAGAGTTTGTGTGTGTGTGTGTGTGTGTGTGTCCTTTTAAAATAAAGTCCAGATATATTGCATTTCAACACATATCTCTAAAACGTAGTTTCTCTCTTTTAACATAACCACGAGTCCATCATAATACTTAAGCCCAGAGTAATTTCTTAATATCATCAAGCTTTCAGATTCAAATGTCCAACTGTCTCCTGAATGTCCTGCAGGGTTGTTCAGCTGTGTTCCACCATGTCAGAACCAGGGTCCACTGAGCTCTCCCCCTGGCACTTGATTGATAAGTCTTGACGTTATCACTTCCATTCCTTTTTTTTTTCTAACTATTGAGCGTATTGCCTTTTAAGTTATTTAAATTTCTTGTGCTAGAAGATCTGAAGCTTGCAGGAGTTCCTGAGATGACATTATAGAAGCAGGCATCTTTCTCCGGTGTAACATTTGAAATATATCCAATTTGGAGCTCAGAGGGGAGCAGCCATGCCCTCACTCCCGGCGTGCCCGGCATGACACTGGCACAGCCCCCTCAGGTCCCACAGGGCAGACCTCTGTTGTCATCTTCCCAGTCTGGGAAGTGAGCCCAGTGATGTCGACGGAGGGGATTGAAGAGGGAGGGATTGAAACCAATTGAGTATGAATTGTTGAACGTAAAAACTGGTCATTTGCTCTATATACCTTCCCCTAATTCACACTAAAAAATGGTTTAATTAAAAAAGAATATTTTCATTTTTAAAATAAATAAATTTAATCTTGAATCACACAGGACCAAAACTGGGGGAAGCCCCGGGCCAGGGAACATTGTTCAATGCCTGGCCCAACTCTTGATAGAGTCATGGCTTTCACCCTGTACTCCTTACCCAGGGTGACTGCTGAGATCCTGCCAAACATGATTCCAAGATTCTGGGCTATTATTATGACATTTAAACTTCTTAGAAAGGGCCTAATTAACAAATAATTTGAGGAGAATAAAGTCTACCAGGTATTAAGCCAGTTTCTTAACTTTAATGTATGTAAACATCTAGTAAACATGAACTTGGAGAATCCTTTCTCTCTTGCTCAGTTATGCGTGTTGGGACGTTATCTAGATCACTCCCGGAAGTGCGCTGGCCTTTCTGTTTTCTTTGTCTGCAGTGCCATCTGGTGGGTACAAGCTGTCAAGGCAGTCACATGCAGATCATTGGCGCCTGGAACTTGAGTCATCCTCTCCATGCAAAATGTAGGATTTGTTACAAAGCTGGCATCTCTGTCTTTTGATGCTGGTTTCTGGGAAGATATGCATCGTTAACTCCAAGGAGGTCAGAAGGGACCAGCTCCATCTGGGACGCTTAATGACTTCATGTGTCATTTGTGATTCTAAAGTAAGGTGACCAGACGTCCCGCTTTTGGCAGGACAGTGCCGATTTTTAACAATTTGTCCCGCGTCTCGCGGCGTGTTAAAAAAGTCCCGATTTTTTGAAAGAATACACGACAAGCTAGGGTATACGGTTTTCGGCTGCCATGTGGCTATTTCGCCAAGATATGAGTTTTATCAATGGTGTCCTGCTTTACCAATGTTAAAATCTGGTCACCTTATTCTAAAGTTTCCTTAAGTTGTACAAGGCCACTCAGGTGGCCCCAGCAGAAGTCAGTTGACTTTATGCCCTTGACCAGAGACATGTACTGTCTTCTCAGGGTAAAGTGCCTCCTTTGTTGAAACAGGTTCTAGTATTTCTGGTTTCCTTCCTTCTCCTCATTGCCCCCCACTGAGTGTCTGCCTATTACAGGCCCACAGCTTAGAGAGCATCCCCAAGCAAAATCCAGGCGTCTGACCATGCCCACCAGAACAAGCCAAGCAAATACCATGGCATCTTTGCATCTAAAATCCCAAGAGGCATTTTTGTTCTCTGCACATCTATTTTGACTTCAAAGGCCAGGGAGAATGGAAATTGGAAAGAAACAATCTGGGTATGCTAAATAGGCCAACCAAAACCCGCTACCCTCTAGTTAATTTCAACGCATGTTTGTTGTTGTTGTTGTTGGATGCCATCAAGTCACTTTTGATCCATAGTGACTGTGTGCACAACCCAACAAAACACTGCCCGGACTGCTCTATCCTCACCGTTGCTCCCAGGCCTAAGCTCCTGGTTGCAGCCACTGTGTCAGTGCAGCTCATGGGAGGCCTTTTTGCTGCCCCTCCACTTTACCAAGCATGAAGACCTTCTCCAGGAACTCGTCTCTTCTGACAACACGTCCCAAACATGTAAGACCAAGTCTCGCAGCATCCTGGCCTCTCAGGAGCACTCTGGCCATACTTCTTCCCAGACAGACTTGTTGGCCTTGTGGCAGTCCGTGGTCCTTTCACATTCTTCAAAGCACCGTCATTCAAACCATCAGTTGTTCTTCAGTCTTCCTTATTCAGTGTCCAACGTTCGCACGCATACGAGGCAAGTGAAGACATCCTGGCGTGGGGTCAGTGCATCTTAGTTTTCAACGTAACTCATAGCAACCCTCTATGGTAAATCCTTATGGGAGCAGAGGGCCCCATTTGTGTCCCTAGGGTCACCTCGGAAGGTTTGATGTACTGACTCGGGGTAGCAGCCTAATACATAACCTCCAACACACCAGGTCTCCTTGCGCTCAGTGGCAGCACATGTAACTGCTCAGGGTAGCTGGATTCAAATGCAGCCCCCATCACTTACTATTATGTGCCCCAGAAAAATGTCACATGACTCCTCTGGTTCTACTGTCTTCCTTAGCTATAATGGGGGTCGGAAAACGGCGGCTCTCAAGCCCTATGAGGCTTTTTCAGTATGCAAACGTGGCTCTGAAGTAAAACTGAAAACTGTTCAAAGGATATTATTCGGATAATGATAATTTCAGTTGTTTGTAATATATGTTTATGACTCTCAAATAACATTTAAATTGTTCTGAGGGACAAGACTGTTTCTTCCATCTCAAAAGTTTGCTGACTGTCTGAGCAGGAGAAGCTGGTAATACAGTCACTCCTCCTACACAGAGTGTGGTAAGGATCAGATCAGGACAAGCTGGACCTGGTGGTGCTGTGGGTTAGGCATTGAGCTGCTAACCTCAAAGCTGGCAGTTCAAACCCACCAGCCACTTCAAGGAAGGAAGAAGAGGCTGTCTATTTTGGTAAAGACTTACAGCCTCAAGAACACTGTACAGGATTGCTATGCATCAGAATGGACCCATGGCTGTGAATAGCCCCAAAATTACTTCTATCGCCCCATAGCAGGATCTTCATCATGCTGCCTCCTCTACCTAGAATACTCTCCTTCCTCCCCAGTACCATTCAAGTCCTGTTCCTTCTTCAAGGTCAGGTCAAGCGACACGCCACCCCACCCCCACTACCACATCTCTCCCGGGTCTCCAGCTCACACACACCTGCCTCTGCTCCAGCTTCTCCTGCAGTCAAGGACATACAAGTTTGATATTTAATTGTGTCCACTTAAATAGGGTCCTCAATTTACTAAGAAGCAAAAAAAGGGCGAGAGTGATGGTGGGACAGGAGGGAGGTAAAAGGAAACAGAGGAAAGATCTAGGAAGCAACGCTATGGATAAAGGTACAAAAATAGGGTGTATATATGTAAATATATTAATTCATAAAAATAGAGGTATTGGGTTGTGTACATTTATTTATATGGCAATACACTGAGGTAGTGGACGGACTTTGGGCCTCTGTTCAAGTCCTACCTCAACACAAAAACACTTTGTTCTAACAACCTGGCGTTCTGTGATGCTCACCCTCCCAGCACGATCACTGAAGACAAATTGAGTGTAAATGCAAATGTGATGAAGAAAGCTGATGATGCCCAGCTATCAAAAGATACAGCGACCCCCAGTAAAATGATTTTTTTAAAAGAAGATACAGTGTTTGGGGTCTTAATGACTTGAAGTTAAACAAACGGCCTTGGAGCAGAGAAGCAACAAGTTCACATGGAAGAAGCACATCAGCCTGTGCGAGAATGAGGTGTCCATGGGATCGGGTAACAGGCATCAGAAGACCCAAAACAACAACAAAAACATATGGTTGAGAACAAGGGGGGGATGAAGCAGAGACCCAAAACCCATCAGTCGACCATGGGACATCCCCTCACAGAAGGGTCACAAGAAAGGAATGAGTCGCCCAGGGTGCAGTATAGCTCTGATGAAACACACAATACTCCTCCAGTTCCTTGAGGCTTCTTCACCACCCCCACCCCCCTGCTATCATGACCCCAGTCCTGCCTTTCAGTGCTGGTTAGACCAGAGCATGTACCCTGGTACACCTAAAAGCTCATGACACACGGACTCCAGGTCAGATAAACCCCTCAGGAACAAAAAATGGCAGTAATGATCCCAGTAGGGCAGGAGGAAGGTGGGGAGAGGAGGGGAGAAAGGGGGAATTGATCACAATGATCGACACATAACCACATGCCCCCTTAGGGAGGGGAACAACAAATTGTGGGGGGGGACAGCAGTCAGTGTAAGATATGAAAATAATAATCATTTGTAATTTATCAAGGGGTCACCAAGATAGGAGGGGGGAAGGGAGGGGAAAAAGAGGAGCTGATGCCAAGGGTTCAAATAGAAAGTAAGTGTTTAGAAAATAATGATGGCGACATATGTACAAATATGTTTGATACAATTGATGTATGGGTTGTTATAAGAGCTGTAAGAGGCCCAATAAAATTACCTTTAAAAGTAATAATAAATAAATATTCAAATAATATATTCAAACAAATAACTAGGGTCCTCATACATGCCTGGGGGGCAAGGATGGTGCATCTTCCCTGACTCTACATGGCACACAGTCTGGCAAGGACCGAGCCACTAGGTGCTCAGTGACCCTGCTCAGAGGATGGATGGCGGCCAGGCACCCAGCTCACTAGCACTGGTCTGGCAGCCCTGGGACGAGGGCCACGCTGTCTACAATGAAGGCATTCCTGTTCGGGGCTGACATGTTGGTTCCAACTCCTAGCGATCCCACGGCAGAACCAAACCGTGCCGGCCCCAGCACCGTCCTCACGGTGGTGGTGTTGGCGCCCGTTGTGGGCGTGCATCTCGTCAAGGGTCGTCCTCGGTTTCTCTGCCGCTCCACGTTACCGAGCATGGTGTCTTTCGAGGACTGCTTTCTACTGATAGCAGGGCCTAAGGAGGTGAGACCGTCTCCCCAGCCTCTCCGCCGAGGCGCATTCTGGCTGTATTTCTTCCAAGACAGAGCCGTCCAGGGTACTTCCAGTATTCGGGACCAGCAACCTATTTCAAATGCATTGATTCTTCTTTGGCCTTCCTCATTCCCGGTCCAGCTTCCACGCACACAGGCGGGGACTGGAAATGCACGGCAAGCGCGCCTTCATCTGGAAACATCTTGAGAGAGGTCTGTTGCAGCAGTTTGCCCAACACCATTTGTCATTTAATTTCTTTTTTTTTTTTTAATGAACAGTAAAGGGTTTATTCAAGTCGTCATTTAATTTCTTAACTGCTGCTCCCGTGGGCCTTGACTGCACATCCAAGGTAAACGAACTCCTTGACCGTGGCAACCTTTTCTCCATCGATCCTGATAGAGCTCCCTGGGCCGATTGTGAGGATTTGGGGTTGTATTTTCTAAAATGAAGAGAAGTAGGTAAAGGGGCAACCGTGTTTCACCACAAATTATCCATTTTCCTTGCGATCTGAAATCCCTGGGTGTTGCACACAATGGACACATTCAGCTGCCAATGGAAACGTTGGAGGTTCCAGGGTCCACGCAGGTGCCTAGGAAAAAGGTCCCGGAAATCTACCTCCATTGAAAGCCTACGGAGCACAGTTCTCCTATGACACACGTGGGAACGCCAGGCGTCAAAGGTGACACAACAATGACTGTGTGTGTCACTGATGTCAGGGGACAGAAGCTGATTAGTAATATGAGAGGCGCAAAGCGAGCTCCCCTCTTTGTTGCTATGGATACCGTTATCACAGGTGGGAATGAAATGTGCCCAGAGGGTTTTGTGAGAACAACACACAATACTGAATGCAATATCAGCCTCTGCCCTTTCCTCACAGCTGTAGGTCTGACTTGGAAAGCCATTATAATGCGGCCTGACTTCAGTGGGGAGGAGTCAGGAGCACGTTCAAGGTCACTCTGCTTCCTGTCCATACACACGCCTGGAAGTGAAAGCCTTGTAGGGAGGGAGGCACCCAGAGGCAGCTTCTTGGTGTGCAATGAGGCCACCACACAGACTCTGTCTTTAGAAGACACCGGTCCCTCGTAATCACATAGTGATTACTTCCCGAGTGCTAGGCCGGGGTCAGAGCGGTGAGGGGTTCGTGGTTTATTCTTACAAACATCCCTCTGAGGGAAGCATTAGATTTATCCTACTTTTGTAGACATGCAGGGTGAGGGGACGGAGAGCAAGGGGCTTCTCTCCGGCAGCCACTGGTGGGGTACCTCATACCCCATGCCTCTGTTAGCACACCGTTTTGTACACAGTTTTCACAGTTGTCCAAGTCTTCACCCAGGCTACTGGTGTTCAGGTCAACTGCCCACCACCACCACCTAATTAGACTCGTAGCCCCTCGCCGTGGATGCAAAGGCAGGAGACCCCCACCTTTGAGACACAGCCATTCCCAATCCCCAGCCCGTGTGCAGCTGCCCCGTGTCACCTGTGCAGGCCTCTGGGCAGAGGTGGTTTACCCAAGAAGCAAGGTAAGCACGGGTCTACTGGTGCTTACGTACTAACGTGTAGCCAACAGCTTCGCGGGATGTTGTGGAAAACCTGTGAAACTGCCCACCACAGATCGGTGAGTAAAGCCCCATTAGAACCAGGCTTAGCTTGTTCACTGGCTGCTCCAACCGCGTCAGGGAGGGTAAGTTTGGACAGAGACTTTGATTCTGTAGGAAGATGCTGCGGCCTTCCGAGAGTACAGATGGCAACCACCCTTACAAATAGCATCTTTGAAGCGGTGAAAGAATGTGAACTTATCCACTACAGATTCCCCAGGAAGCCTGTGCGCACCTTGCTCATTGGGGAACCTGGCACTGCCCCGGGGCCTGCCCTCTCATTGCACCCCTGAGTGAAATGGTGAGCTCCTAAAGCCCCTTTTCCTAAGTCCCCTCAACAAAAGTAACTCCTCCTCCTCACCCCTCCAGGAGCCCCGGTGGCACTGTGAGTTAGGAGACGGGCTGCTAACTGCCAGGTGGGCAGCTCAAACCCACCAGCTGTTCAGCAGGAGGAAGATGAGGCGGTCCGTCTGCACTCACAGAGATTGCCAGTCGCAGAAACTCCAGGGAGCCAGTCTCCGCTGGCCTCTGGGTCTCTGAGAGTTGGAGTGGACTCGTAGGTAGCAGATGGGGTCTTTGCTCCTCTGGCCTCACCTGGAGCTCTGCTCGTTCATGTCTCGTTTATCCGTAATCACAGTGATTCACCATCTGTGTTAGGCCGGATTGATTAGAGAAACAAATCCAGGGACACTCGTCTATGTGTAAAAAGGAGCTTTCTATCAAGAAATAACTATATATCAAGGAAACATCCCAGCCCAGTTCAACTCAGGTCCATAAGTCTGATAATAGTCCCTAAGTCCCTCTTCAGACTCACTCAGCCACAAGCAATGATGCAGACTGCAGGAAGATCACAGGCCGGTGAGTGCAGTCATGTGGATCCAATGGTGGTGGCTCTGGTTGTAATCTGGGTCAGCCAGCAGGAAGGTGAAGGCGTGCAGGGTGTGGAGTTCCTTGGGCCCTCCGTATGAGAAGGCCATGCCCACAAGGAGGCACCATCAGGTTGATTGACAGGTTGACTACCACAGCTACACTTTTACATATCTTCAAGTTGACATGAAGTTATGTAACTACCACACCGTCCATCTCTACAAATGTGTCTTCCTCTTGGCCTGGCACCATGTAAGCACTCAGACAGGTTTACAGGTGGAAAATAAATGAGTTTGCTTGTTTGCCCCATGAACCTGGACATGGTCCACACCTTACTTCCTGTATAACCACCTCCTATTATGTGCTAGATGCTGGAGTCAGAAAGCTGAATGAACACCTGATTGTCCTGTGGAGACATGCAATTCCAATGCAGCTGAGTGAGGGATACGCATGAGGTAGCGGGAGAAGTCACAGAGCACAGGTCAGGAAGGTGGGTCGGGTAGGATGATATCCAAGCAAAATTCAAAGACGGGTAGGAGCTGGCCAGATGGAGGAGTGAAAAAAGGTATCTTAAGCAGAAGGAAAAAGAGTACTTACAAATCACAGAGGTCCATATGGGGGTGGGTAGGGGAGCTATGGGAAGACATTCTGTGTATCTTTCCACACCAGGTATCATGGAGGACAGGTTTGCACAGTTACCTTGTTTTTTAAAAAAAGAAAAGTCAGTCTGGGCCCCTCGTGTAACTGCCTATGAGAAGATTGTATCTCAGCCACATCTTTCTCACTGATTTTGAACACTTGTTTCAGGATTGCAACCATCAAGAAGAAAGCACTCTGCCAATGTGAACTCCCAGAGGTGAAAGACAGACGGGCGCAAAAACAACTGGGTGTGGCCAGTGGTTCACAGCAGCAGATGGAGTCCGGCATGCCTGTGGTCTTTCCAGGGGCCAATCCTGCCCATGGGGAAAAGATGGTGCTCAGAGATGGGGAGGGGGAGTGTTACAGATTCAACTCTGTCCCCAAATAGAAGATGTTGATGTCCCAACTGCTACACCTGAGAATGTGACTTTCTTCGAGTAATAGGGTCTGTGATGATGCTACCAGTTACCATGAGGGCATACTGAAGTTGGGTTCCTAATTCCATGTCCTTACACCAAAGGAGATGTGTCAGAGAGACAGAGAAGGTGATAGGGGGTGGGAATACACGCCAAGGAAAGCCAAGGGACGTCGGGTGCTACAGGAAGCAGGAAGAGACCAGGAAAGACCTTCCCCTAGAGCAGACAGAGCGAGCAAGGGCTTTCTAACTCTCGGAAGTCTGTTTTAGCCTCCGGGACTAGGAAACAATACATTTCTGTTCTTGCAAGTCGCCCAGCTTGTGGCACTTTGCTATGGCAGCCCTAGAAATCTCATCCACAAAGAGGCCAGTCACAGAGCAAACCTACTCCTGAAACCCAATGAAACAACCACATCCTGACAGCATTCGCTTTGTAACAAGCACTATTTGATTTTATTTCTAAATAGACTGCATGCCCATATAATTCATTGTCCGAAGAGAGAAGACTTTTGAGAGGGAAAGTGGCCACTCTTACTAATTAATTACATTGGAATCACAGCCACGGTCAGGGAGCGTCCCAGGGCAATGCAAAATGTGTGGGCATCACTCGGAAAAGGATCACAGGGTGGGAGGAATATGTGGAACAAACTCAGAATAACACACACAACAACACTAGGCGTACTCGTTAACAGAGACTGGTGGGGCCAAGGATGGCCCTTAGTCACCCTGCAGGCCTGAGACTGATCCCCTTTCCTCCCGGGACCCCATGAAGATTCATTTCAACCAAACAATAGACAGGTCTGTAAAAGAAACAATAAAATAATCAGAATAATCAACCAGTTAAGAGCAGGAGGCAGCATTGACCAGTCCAAAGTTCAAAAGCGTCGAGAAAGAAGGAGGAATGGAAACAGGGAACACGGGGAGGAAGTGTGGTGCGCGTGGTGCTACATTATGGGAATTACAGTCAATGATCTGAACCAAATGTGTATAAGTTGTTGAATGGGAAACTGATTTGCTCTATAAACCTTCACTCCATTCACAATAAAGTGTTACAAAAGAAAAAAGCATGTAGCCATCTTGTTATATGTACTCTGTTACATATACCAGGTAAATGGCATTATTATGCCCATTTTCTAGATGAGGAAATCGAATTTCAGGGAAATTATATTTTAATTTCAGAGAAGCTAAAATATGCAACTTGCTTGAGACCACACAGCAAGTAACCAAGGCAGACCACCTCAACCATAATCCTCTGTTGCCTTTTACAGAGCTCAATGTTATAGCCAAGTGCAGAATAGTTCTGTGACAGTCTGGTTACTTTAGAGAAACAAATCCACAGAAATTCATGTGTAAGAGAGAGTTTTATATGAAGGTTAAGTGCACATCAAGAAAACATCCCAACCCAGTGCTGCCCAAGGCCACAAGTCCAACATTAGCCCATATGTCCAACACCAATCCACAAAGTCCTCCTCCATCTCACTAAACAGACGCAATGATGCCAACTGCAGGTGGAAAGCCAAATCAGTGAACGTGTAAGCATTTAGCGCTGGCAGGGTTCTCCATGCAGGTGCTCCAGCAACCAGGGCTGCATCAGGGTAGGTCCATGCGGCTTCTCCTTGGGGATGTCTTGCAGGAAATGAGCCTTACCAGCTCAAGCAGGGAACTGGCTAAGGCTGCTGCACCTTGGTTCAACCATCAGAAAGCAAAAGACCTGAGAACTAGAAAGGCGAGGCTCTCCGAGCCATTTATCTCTCCGCCCTTCAATTAACCTCACATGTATTTATTGGCCAGGTTGGCACAATAAACTAACTACCTCAAGTTCCTAGAATATCAAAGATCCCAGAGACTGCAAAGTAAAATCTAAATCCATCTGAGCCTGTTACAAAGTCAGGTGGAATTACAAAGTGTTTTTCAAGAAATAAATTTTGATTGCTCTTTCAGCACAGGCAGGAATGTTCTCAAGGATTTGAGGTTCTTTTTGAACAAACAGACCAGACTGGTGCATAACTGGTCATCAGTTATATTTAAATGGACACTGCTAGAGTGCTTACCGGGGTTTCTTAAAGTAGGTTAAAGGGCACAGACACATACTTCGTTTGCTGTTAACTGATGATGCTCAGGCCAAACTATTCAAATTCTTCCAAAGACCAAAGCAGCACCTTTCCTGCTAAAAATCTGTTTCTCTTACAATAATAACACTTTTCTAACAGATAGCATTTCCTGACCTCTCAGGGCGTGCCAGGTTCTGTTCAACATGCCTGCGTGTTTAATTTTTTTATTGTAAATGGGGTGAAGATTTACAGAGCAAATCGGCTTTCCATTCAACAAGGCACACACAGTAATTCCACCCTTCCCACTTCGGCTCTGTCTTTCCCATTTCCATCCTTCCTTCTTTCCTGTCCTTTCCTGACTTTGAACCCTGTCCTTGGACACGTGTTGCCCTTTGGATCTCAAATGATTGGTTATTCTGAGGAGTGCATACTTCCCTCATACTATTGCTCACTGATTAGGCGTTTCTATTATTTGGCTGCAAAGGAAGATTCTAAAAGGTGCACAAGGATTACAGACAGCAAAAACAAATACCAAGGCACACATAGACCTAGACTATCAAATATAACAAGCAGTAAGTAGAGACACAGGCAGACAGGCAAAGGAAAACGCAATGAGTAGGCAGGCAAGATGTCTACAAACATATTTGTATGTGATGTAAACAAATACGGGTTTGTCAAAGAGCAAACGGGGTAGCCAAACCCCTAAGCCATTACCAAACACCTGGAGGGAATGTTATGCCTGTTTTACATGTATGATTTCAGTTGTTCCTGTACCTGCAAATATGAGGCTGTCTGGTTGACAATGGGAGTTTTCTTTTGTTACGGCATTGAGGTCATACCAGAATTTAGGTGGGGGCTATTGCCATACAGTCACTTCTGACTCATAGTGACCCTATAGGACAGGGTAGAAATGTACACCAGGGGCCTCCAAGGCTCTAATCTTTACTGGAGCCTCATCTTTCTCACAAGGAGTGGCTGGTGGGTTCAAACTGCTGGCCTTTCAGTTTGTAGCCCAACTTGCTACCTGGGCTCTTAGACTAGAATAGAGTGGGTCCTAAACCTAATCATTTTCTTTTTTTTTTTTTAATAGAATCAATACAGAGACATGCACAGGAGGAGAGCCGATGTCAAAAGAATATCAAGAAACTCCAGAGGCTACTGACAAGGAAGAACTTTCTCCTAAAGTGGATGCCCTGCTTTGGACTTCTAGTCTCCCAAACTGTGAGACAATAAAAGTCTATGGTTTACAGCACTCCCTTGCCGCATCTTTTGCTACAGCAGCAGTCAGTGACTAAGACAAGTGGCATGTGGGATGCAGAAGCTTAACTCTTAAATCTACATCTTCTTCGGGGTAACTTACAGGCAATGTGGTCTGACCTCTGCCTATCTCACCAGCCTAACTCATATTGCTCACACGCTGGCCCAGTCGCTATATTCCAGCCACGTGAACTGTACTTCACACCCCTTCACTCTGATCCTTTGTTTGTGCTGGAACATTCTTCTCCAACCCCCTGTAGTGCCTACCCAATTCCTATGTACCCCTCCCACTTCCACTCAAATATCACTTCCTCAGGGAAGCTTTTCCAGAGCCATTAGACCAAGTTGAGTCTCCCCTGTTGAATGCCCCAGAAAAACCAAGAGTTTCATTGAGTTCACAAACAATCACAATTTATTTAAGGCATTCTTTGATTGGAGAATCTGACTATAATGCATAGTCAGTCAACATTTGCTGCAGGTATAGCATAGATGGAGAGGGTTTCCACTGGTTTAAAAGCAATGACTGAAAAAATTAGAAAGCAAGTACATGTACAAAAGCAAAAAATAATAATAAAATATTTAAGAATTAATTTAACAAAATAAACCTAAAACTTACACTCTGAAAACTACACGAAATGGCTGAAAGACATTAAAGAAGGAGTATAAAAATGGGAAATAATCACATGTTTATGTATCCAAAAAACCAAACTCACTGCCATTGAGTGGATGTTGACCCATAGTGACCCCGCAGGACAGGATAGAACTGCTCCTGGGGGTTTTCAAGATTGTAACTCTACAGCAGTAGAAAGCCTCATCTTTCTCCCCTCAGATTCATCAAGAGAGCATATTAGACTCCAGTTTTCTGTGAGTTTCGCTATGAATTGGCATCCGTGCATGAGTTGGCTATGAGTTCTGCTTTTGGTTTTTGAATCTGAGAAACTATGGGAAATGTAACCTTAAGTGACTTCTGGGTCAAGATAAAAGGTAACTTGATTGTTTGCTGCAATCCTCTCACGTGAAAAGACTATCCTGAGTCTGCCATGTGAGGAAGCCAAGCCCCAAGGAGAGCTGATACAGGTCTTCCAGTCATCCCAAACTAGACGGGATCTAGTCATCAGTTATGTGAGTAAATCAGCCTCCAAACAATTCCAGCTCCCAGTTGAAAATCACCCAAGCTGAGGTCCTAGACATCATATCTATCCCAATTCCTTCCATCCTGAATCATAAAATGCTTGTACTTTATTTAATCCACTAAGTTTGAAGGTACGTGGTTATGCAGTGGGGTCTTTGGGTGGTACAAACAGTTACCACATCCAGCTGCTTACCAGGTTCAAGTCTGCACAAAGATACCTCAGACAAAATCCACAGACATCTACTTCAGAAAAATCAGCCATGGAAACCCCTGTGGAGCAGCACTGTGTTCTGACACATGTTGGGTCACCATGAGTCACCCTTTCTCTACGGGATCTGGGGACCGTCGCTCTGCAGCACAATAAGCAGAACAGATGTTCAAGAAGGAAACTTGAGCTTTTGATCAAACTATGGTTTAAACGAAAACATAAAGGGCTCTGGATCCCCGGTACCACCTCAACTTCATCTTATTCCAGTTCATCACATCAATCATCAAAAGGAAGAACTTGATCTCACTTTCATCATGCCAGCCCCACACAGGCCCAAGACAAAACCGTGAGTCACACAGTGTCCCTGTCACAAAGCAAGTACTATCAAGCTCCCAGGCAACAGGTCGCCCTTGAGTCCTATCAGGAAACAAATAATAAAGAGGATAATGTGAGGAGGGCTCAAGGGGACTGTTTATAAAATCGTAGGTGAAAAAGAATCCAAAGATGTATGCACTAGCCAAGGATTAATAAAACTCCCGAGAGTCACAGAACCAAGAAGAGAGCTGAAGAGAGTCAATCCCACTGGAAAGAAACAGAGCCCTCAGAACAAAACTCAATTATGTAATCCTCCAAGTCTGTGTTGGATTGGGGATCAATGCATCTGGAGGGGCGACAAGGAGATAGTCAATAAAGTAGGCAAGACCACCACTAAAGGCATCTTTTGAGGTAGTGGTCCTCAAGCAGGACAATTTTGTCCCTCTTGGCACATTTGCAATGCCTAAGGACATTTTTGGTTTTCAAAATGGAGGGAGCAGGACTCTGTCATCTGTTATAGAGAGGTCAAGTATGCTACTAAATGCTCTACACCTCACAAGGCAAGCCCCTTACAACTAAAACGTATCCAGCCCTTAATAGCAACTTGTCCACCACTCACTTACCTGTCTATTTGTCACACTATGGTGGCCTGTGTGTTGCTATGATGCTGGACGTTGTCACTGGTAGTGTAAATACCAGCAAGGCCACCCAAGGTGAACAGGTTTAAGCAGAGCGTCCAGACTAAGGACAGAGGATGAAGAAGGAATATACTGTCCGTTTCCGAGGAACTAAACACTGAAACCCTTAGGAGTCGCAGTGGAACTTTGTTAGACGCTGAAAACCCCATGAGTAGCACCAGAATACCGTCAAACCTAGGGCCAGAAGATGAACCCCTCAGGTTTAAAGTCCCTAAACATATGAATGAGGAAGGGCCACCTTCTCAGAGTACAGTCAACCATAGTAATGAGGACAGGGTCACGCTTGCAGGACCTTCATAGGCTGATGGGGCACTACTGAAAAAGAGACAAACCATCAGCAAATATCTACGGAAGTCTGACTCTAGGATAATTGAAAACCAGCAAAAATGAAATGGACTGCATATAGATTAATTTCCTAGGCATTAGTGAGCTGAAATGCACTGTTATTAGCCATTATGAATGAGATAATCGTATGGTTTATTATGCTGGGACTGAAAAATTCAAGAGAAATGGCATTACATTCATCATCAGAGAGGACATTTCAAGATCTACCTTGAAAAACAATACTGTCTGTGATAAAATAATACCTATCCACATACAAGAAAAATATATTCAATACAACTATGACTCAAATGTATGCATCAACCACGAAAGCGTCTTCAGTTGGAAATTGATCCAGCATACCTTCAAGATGCACTGATAATTATTGGTGATTGGAGTGTGAAAGTTGAAAATAAAGAAGAAGGAATAGTAGTTGGAACATACGTCTTCAGTGGTAGAAAGAAGTTGAAGATCCTGATAGAGTTTTGCAAGACCAATGACTTCTTCATTGCAAATACCCTTTTCAACAGCACAAACGACAATTGTACATGTGAACTTCTCCAGAAGGAATACACAGAAATCAAACGGACAACATCTGTGGAAAGGGAAGAGGGAACGCTAAATATCTGCAGTCAAAATGAGTCCAAGAGCCAACTGTGTAACAGATCGTTGCTCATATGTAAGTTGAAGTTGAAGAAAATGAAATCAAGCCCACAAGAGCCAAAGCGAGACCTTGAGTATATCCTACCTGAATCTTGAGAACATCTCAAGGATAGACTTGATGTCATTGAAAACTAATGGCAGAAGACCTGATGCGCTGTGGGAGGACATCAACACAGTAAGAAAGCAAAAGAACACGTGAAAGACAGGAAAGAAAGAAAAGATCACTGTCGATGTCGGAAGAGACTCTGAAACTCGCTCTTGATCATAGAGTAGCTAAAGCAAATGGAAGAAATTATGAAGTAAAAAAAAAATAAACATGCAGTATAGCACCAATGAAACATACAACTTTTCTCTAGTTCTTTAATGTTTCCTCCTCCACCCCACCCCCACTATCATGATCCCAATTCTACATTGCAAATCCGGCTGGACTTTAGGATATACACTGGTACAGTTAAGAGCTGTTAACATAGGGGATTCAGGACAGATAAACCCCTCAGGACCAATAATGAAAGTAGTGATACCAGGAGGGGAAGGGGAAGGCTGGGGAGATAGGGGAAACTGATCACAATGATCTACATATAACCCCCTCCCTGGGGAACAGACAACAGAAAAGTGGGTGAAGGAAGATGTCGGACAGTGTAAGACATGAAAAAAATAATAACTTATAAATTATCAAGATTTGTGAGGGAGGGAGGGAAGGGAAGGGAAAATGAGGAGCTGATTGATACTAAGGGCTCAAGTAGAAAGAAAATGTCTTGAGAATGATGATGGCAACACATATACTTGACACAATGGATGTATGGATGGATTGTGATAAGAGTTGTATGAGCCCCCAATAAAATGATTTAAAACAAAAAAAAACTGAACAGAGCATTTCAAAGGGCAGCTCAAGAAGATAAAGTAACATCTTGAAATGCACACAATATATATAATGTACAAATGTACATAATGAAATGTACAAAGTCCTTGAGTTAGAAAACCAAAAGGAATAATGCACTCAACATATCTTAAATGGAAGGAACTCAAGAAAAAATTCAAGCCTTGAGTTGCAATATCAAGCAACTCTATGGACAAAATATTGAACGATACAGGATGCATACATAGAAAATGGAAGGAGGCACTGTATCAAAAATAACCAGTTGACATTCAACAATTTCAAGAGATAGCATATGATCAAGAACCAATGGTACTGAAAGAAGTCCAAGCTGTACTGAAGCATTAGCAAAAACATGACTCCACGAATTGACAGAATCTCTATTGAAATGTTTCAACAACAATATATCACTGGAGGAAACACAGGTCCCCTTTAAAGATGGAGGAATTAAGCCATTAAAACAAGGTCAAGTAACTGGCCCAGGTTCTGGTAAAAAATAGAATTGGGAATCAAAAGCCGGCACTCCAAGCATCCATGCTCTCTGGCACTGAATCTCAGTGGCTCTCATCAATCAGAAACTGGAAATGGCACATGAACGTCCTTCATAATCTACTTTGTCTGAATTACCCCTAGACTGGGATTCTAATTTCTGGTGACACAGGAGGGGCTACACCAGAAGACAATGCTTTCCCCAGTCTCTGGGGAGGTGAAAAGTTTTGGGAAACAGCATTTAAAGACACACTATGGTTAGCCCCATACATATGGAAGAGTAAGTGGTCTAAACAAGGTTGGCTTTTCATGGGTCTCTTTGGTGACATCAGGTTCCAGCAGCCAAGTAGGAGTCCTGCACCTAAGTATGTTTCCTCTCTTGGTGTCTGCCATACACACCTCTGCTGCCCCCTTCCTAGAGCAGGTAAGTACGAAATTGAATGAAGCCTCTTTCTTGACCAGCACTGTCTCTCAATTTGCCAGTCCATATCCCTGGCAACAGCAAACAAAGAGAGTCTTCTAAGATATGAATCTGACCTTAACACTCACTGTCTTGAACCTTGAACGGCTCCAGTTTCCCTTGTCATGAAATACAAATCCCTCCTCGCCATCGATTTTAGATCACTTGTTGTTCCCTTATCCCTGGGTTTGTTAACAAACACCCACTTCCTTTCCCTGACCAAGATGCCTGGTAGGGCTTGATCAAAGACAATGTAACCGAGAGGAATTAATGAAACCCAAATGAAGGCCAAACATGATAGTAGGACAAGAGGAGAGTAAAAGGAAAGAGAGGAAAGAAATAAGAGGCAAAAGGCATTTATAGAGATCTATATACTGGCATGTACATATGTAAATATGTTTATATATAACGATAGGGAAATAGATCTATGTGCATATATTTATAGGTTTAGTATTAAGGTAGCAGATGGACATTAGGCCTCCACTCCTTCAACACAAGAACACTTTGTTCTATTAAACTGGCATTCCATGATGCTCACCTTCCCAACACGATCACTGAAGACAAAGTGGGTGCATAAGCAAATGTGGTGAAGAAAGCTGATAGGGCCCAGCTATCAAAAGATACAGTCTTGAAAACAAACAAGTGGTCATCTGGCTGAGAAGCAGCAAAGTCCACATGGAAGAAGCACACCAGCCTATGTGATTATGAGGTGTTGATGGAATCAGGTATCAGGCATCAAAGACCCAGAACAAAAAATCATATCAATGTGAATGAGAGGAAGTGCAGAGTAGAGACCCAAAGCCCATCTGTAGACAATTGGACATCCCCTTACAGAAGGGTCACAAGGAAGATGAGCCAGTCGGGGTGCAGTATAGCACCGATGAAACATACAACTTTCCTCTAATTCTTTAATACTTCCTCCTCACCACCCCCATCATGATCCCAATTCTACCTTACAAATTCAGATAGACCAGAGGATGTACACTGGTACAGATGAGAGCTGGAAACACAGGGAATTCAGGACAGATAAACCCCTCAGGGCCAAAATGAGAGTAGCAATACCAGGAAGGTAAGGGGAATGTGGGGGGAAAAGGGGGAAACGATCACAATGATCTACATATAACCCCCTCTCTAGGGGAGGGACAACAGAAAAGTGGATGCAAGGAGACCGGTCAGTGTAAGACATGAAAAAATAATAATTTATAAATTATCAAGGGTTAGTGAGAGAGGGAGGAGGGGAAATGAGGTGGTGATAAAAAGGGCTCAAGTAGAAAAAATGTTTTGAAAATGATGATGGCAACAAATGTACAAATGTGCTTGACACAATGGATGCATGTATGTATTGTGGTAAGAGCTGTATGAGCCAATACAATTATTTTTAAAAAAAGAAAAGAAATACAAATCCCTTACTGGACTCACAGCACTCTGTGAGCAGGCCTCTCTCTCCAGCATCAGGGAGGACTTGCAGTTATTTCCCTGATGGGAGGATCACATTTTCTGATCATCTTTCCATTGTGACTTGTCTTCTCACGACTGTAAGCCCCTTGAAGGCATGTTTCATGCATCTCTGAATCCCCAAGGCCAAGCACAGGCCTGATCAAGAGTAAGATATCCACCCACATTGAAGGAATGGAATGAGGCTAGTTCTAGCTGCTGTTGGAATTCCTTCACCTGACCAGAACACAGGAACTCAAGCAGCCATGCTGGACCAGACCCAGAGACAGAACAGACTGAGTTCCAAGGCCAGGTAACATGACACAGCTTGAGAATCCACAGAATTCCACTCCTTGCACCAAGGTACCAGCAGTCCCAAGGGTCGAAGACACCAACAAAGACAGCTACTTCGACTACATGCCAAAGGGGCCAAGAAGGAAAACGGAGCTCTCAGAAAGAAAACCAGAGACAGTGTCAGGAGAAGAAACAGAGAGAGAGGTGCCTCTGCAGAAGCAACGCCCTCCCGGGTGCTGTTTGAAGGCAAAGCCACAAACTATCTCATCCTGTTTGCAAGGGCAGAAGCCACCATCAGGGCTAGCAGACAGAGACGTCGTTCCTTCAGCTCAGGATTCCTTAAAAAGAAAAAGGAAGACTACTGTCCGTAGCCTCGGGAAGCTGTCTGTTATTTGGACAAACTCCCAGAAGTCCAGTTCCAAGCAGCACGGAAATAAAGCAGCCCAACATCACCCCCTCAGAAGACGAGGCTAGAAAATCTAAAGAAAGAAAAGCCCAATTATGGGCTTTCATCTCATTCATTTTCCGGAGGGTTTCTCTCGGACGCTTCTTGAATGCAAACCCAGCTGACACACGGCCACGGCTGAGAGCTCTAATTGAGCTGCTGATGGACAACTGGTAATTCGAAAGCTAAGCATTTCCGACAGCTGCTATTAGTGGCTGCCCTGTCTGGTCTCTGGTAATACGCTCATCAATCTCGCTGCACTTCCAGGTCCAGAGATCTGAAGCTATAAAAGGACCTGGCATGGGTCCCTGGAGTGAGTCTTTCCATACTTTCTTCGGGACACATTCTGTCACCAGTCTCCCTTCCCTGAGGCAGTACCTAGCCCACGCCTAGCCCAGGGCTCCAGTGCTGGTCTGGGAATTGTCACCGAGGGTCAGTCCTTGCCCACAGCTCTCAAATTCAGGGCTTGACTCTTGCAATTGGCCCTCTCTCTTGCATTATTAGCTTGCCCTGTCTTTATTATTAGGTCACTCTCATCAGCACACAGATGTCTGATTCCATCATAACAACACCCCCACCCCCGACCCACTCATTTGATGTCATGGTCTCACATCGATTCTACTCCCTTGTATAGCAAAACGCCACAAAATGCGTGCCCATCAGTATTGCCTCTTCTTCAGTCAAGGGCGGATGGATCACCCAATAAGCAAAATAAGCACTACAGATTACTAAGTAAGCATAAGTAAACTGATGCTTATCTTTCTTACTGGATACACCATTCATGTTACTCACTCACTCACTCACTCACCTCCATCGAGTGGTTTCCGGCTCGCCGTGACCCTATAGAATGGAGCAGAGCTGTCCTTGGGGCTCCCAAGACTGTCACTCTTCATGAGGGTTGACAGCCTCCTCTCTCTCCCACCGAGCAGTCGGTGGTTTCGGATTGCAAGCGGGTAAGAAGGTGCTGTATGGTTGGGAAAGAGACAGATACCAGCCATACCTAGAAGCCAAATCTTTGGTGTTATCAGGGGGGTGGAGGGATGTGAAATGACTCACTACAAATTACATTTGTTCTGGTTTTTCAGATGTTCTGCTTTGTTTTTGATAGAAGTTTTTCTCTGTTTTGCTTTGTCGGTGTTGTTGTTTTTTAACACTGTATTAGGAGCTCTTACAGATATTCTTACAATCCATAGTTCCATCCCGCCTGTCCCCACCTCTCTTCCCACATTCTCAGGAAGTCAATACTCCCCCCCTTTCTGTTTCTGAGAAGATAGTCTTTCTTGAATTCCGTGCATCAAAAGATCTTGGTTGTGCCCATGTACATACATAGGACTAGCAAGATTGATGAGGTTAAAATGGGGCCAAAATAGTGGGAGGAGGAAGTTTTAAAGAAGTAGAGGATAGTTGTGTGGTTCATCAGTTCTTTACTGCACCCTGGTTATACCATCCTTCCGTGTGGCCCTTCTGTGAGGGACCGTCCAATGGCCTCACAGACGGGCTCTGGGTCTCCACCTTGCCTGTGTTTCTTCACGTCAGTTTGATTGCTTGTGAACTTCTGCTGCCTTTTCCAGTTGACACCTTGTTTTTTGCTTGGTGCTTTTCTTTCTTTCTTTCTTCTTCTTTGTTCAATGGTTTTCGTATATGAAATCCAGGATAAAGCTGCACTCTTTTGACCTCGGCCACAGGTGCTGCAGGGGAGGCAAGGCAGCAGGACAGGTGTCCACACTGCCTGTCACCCACGTCCTCCAGCCACGCCTCTATGATGTTCGCCTGCCCCAAGCTCACCTGCACCCCCGCTCTGGACCCAGGTCTGCGTATAGACCAGTTTAAGCATCAGTGTTATCCCCACCAAAGGCTAGGGCTGGAGAGGGCGCAGCAGTGTTTGTTGGGGGCCAGGCTGGTGTGTCTCTGCTGATCCGAAGGGAGTTTCAGACCAGTGCAATCAGCAGAGCCGTGGGACCTGTTGCCAAGTGTCTTGGTGTGGGTGCTGAGGCTGGTCTGGGGCTGGTATTGGAAGTCTTCGGCAGCCTCGTCATTGGTTATGCCAGAAACCCTTCGCTGAAGCAGCAGCTCTCCCCATCTGTCATCCTGGGCTTTGCCTTGTCTGAAGCCAGGGTCTCTTGTTTGATGGTCGCTTTCTTTATTTGGTTTGCCACGTAACAAAATGAACCGCTAGCGATATTGGCATTCATATTAATGGCGACTTGAGTCAGGCACCCCTTAGTCCTCGAAATAACCTCCTTGGTTTGCAACACTTTAAAAAGGTCTTGGGCAGCAGATTTACCCAATGCAACATGTCTTTTGATCTCTTGACTGCTGCTTCCATGAGCACTGATTGTGGGTCCAAAAGACACAAAATCCACGACAACTTCAACCTTTTCTCCATTTATCATGATGTTCCCTATGGGTCCAGTTGGGAGAATTTTAGCCTTCTTTACATGGAGCTTTAATCTATACAAAAGCTGCAATCCTGGCACACCCCTTTTCTGATTTTGAACCTTGGGGTATTCCCTCATTCTGTTTGCACAACTACCTCTTGATCCATGTACACGTTCTGCGTGAGCAATGTGAAATGTTCAGGAATTCCCAGTCTTCCCAAGGCTTTCTGTAGTCTGTTAATGCCTTGACATAGTCCACAAAGCACAAGGACGCATCAAGAGCCATCTGACAGCAGCAGTGCTATCCCTTGCTCCACGTCCTCTTCTGAATCTGGCGCGAGTCTCGGGCAGCTCCCTGTCAATGTGCTGCTGCAACCTTTGTTGGATCATCTTCGTTCTCAAGTACCCTCCCTGCTTCAACTTCTAGACAATCTGTGACACATGGGATCACTACCCTCTTCTAGAAACTCCGTACCTCCATTCTTCCCCACCTAGCTGACCACTCCTCCCAGGGTCCTCTGCTACAGCTCCTCCTCTCTCTGACCCATAATCCTGGAAAACCCGAGGCTTAGTCCTTGAAAGTGTTTGCTTCTCCATCTATATTCACTACACAGGTGACCTTGCCCTGTCTCACAGCTCTGTGTAATATGTACATGCTAACAACACCCATTTTACATTTCCAAGTCTCATAACTCACTGCCATTGGGTCAATGTTGACGCACAGCGACCCTATAGGACAGTTAGAACTTCCCACTCATAAAATGTACATGCTAATAACACCCATTTTACATTTCCAAGTCTCATAACTCTGCCATTGGGTCAATGTTGATGCACAGAGACCCTATAGGACAGGTTAGAACATCCCACTGTGGGGTTCTGAGACTGTTAATGGGAGTAGAAAGCCCAGCTGGTAGCTTTGAAATGCAGACCTTGCAGATTGCCCAACTCACAACCGCTGCGCCACCAGCGCTCCTCTCCAGGTCTACTAGCTCCCTCACACAACTACCTTTATTGGTAACCTCAATGTGGATTCAGAGCCTTGAGCTATCCCAAAGAGAAGGAATGTCTCCCCCTTGGAGAACCCGTCCTCCTCCAAGTCTCCTTCATGTGAAAATGACATCTCCCTTTCTCTGGGTGCTCGGGTCAAAAATGTTGGCGTCACTCTTGACTCTTTCTTTTTGCATCCAAAGCAGCGCTGTCCTCATTACTCAGGACCCAAGTCCAATCCACAGCCGTCTCTGGCCTGTGCTATTGCAAGGACTTCAGGTGCTTTCCCTCCATCCCTTTTCTTACTTCCCTCCCTCCCCCACCAGTGTGTTCTCCAATTACTCAAGAGCCAGAGAGACTGCTCATAGATGTGTCCTGGGAGAAACTTTCCAGCTCTGCTCAGTAGCCCCTTACCCAGACCATAGCATTTCATTTCATCATAAGATCCAATATCATTACTGTCACTCTTGGCCCTATACTAACCTGCACCCCTCGCTCACCTCCTCCCACTGTCTGGCTCACTTACTCCCACCAGCCATCTGGCCTCCTTGTTCCTTGAATGCCCTCCGTGTGCCCTCAAACCTTTACAATTACTTTTCTCTCATCCTGGAAAACTATGCCCCCGCCTACCTTACCCTTCCCCAGTGGCCACAGATTACCTCAGTTACACAAGTCTTCCAATAAGAGGCTTTTCCTGACCACCTTACCCAAAATATGTACCACACCCCAGCCCTTTAGCCCTACATATTCTGCCTTACATATGACCGTGTGCTTCGTTATTTGTGTGTGTGTGTGCTTCGTTATTTGAATACCTGTTGAATGTCTGTACCCACCACTAGAATGTCAGCTCCGTGACAGAAGGAATTTTGCTTCCTCTCCTGTCACATTCCCAGAGCCTAGCAGAAGACCAGAGCCCGGCAGAAGACCAGAGCCTGGCAGAAGACCAGAGCCCAGCAGAAGGCCCTCTGAATGTTTAGTGAGCACGACCACAGGGAGCCCCTCGGTTAATGCACTCTGCTACTGGATGGGGATTCAAGTCCGACTAGAGGCACCTTGGAGGCATGGTGGGGTGATCAACTTTTGAAAAAGCAGTCGTGGAAAATACAGTTCTATTCTGACACCCAGGAGTCCTCATGTGTCATATCAGACTTGGTAGCAACTGGGTTAACTGGCCATATGCCAACCACTGATTATAAAGCTCTACATGAATTAGCTCATTTAACCTTCCAAAAAGCGGATGAGTAAGGGCTTGGATGAGTACATAGTAGCACATTATCATTCTCATGTCACAGACAGGAAGTAATAGATTGTGCCCGAGATCATGATTAGAGAATGGCCAGACCAGGATTTATATCCAGCTCTTCTGTCTCCCGTTCTTCTCAGCCCTACACTGTATCTCCCTCATAGAGCCCCATGTCCCGCCTGGCAGAGTGCAAAAGGCTCCATTCAGCCAAGGGGTCTGGACTCGCCACCCAGCATCATGGCTGCCCACCAGCTCGCTGTGCATCCTCCTTGCCTTGAAAGTTGGTCTCATCTGGAAGTCAACTATGTCCACCTCATCTCTTCTGTACTCTTTAGATCCTAATTCTCATCTTGGCCCACCTGCTTAGTTCCTGTTTCCTGAATGAGGCTTTTCCAAAGCCCTTCCCAGTAGACCAAAGGCTTCTCATCACAGGCTAGGAAACCTTCTAGTGCTGGCCATCTGAATATCTGGACAGAGCCTATGCCAGGCGCCTCTGGATAGCTTCTGTCTGCTCACTGAGTGAGTATGGCCTTGGATGAAAGCCCAGTAAGTACCTCCCAATCCAACCTGTGGACAGCTAGCCTTGCCAGTTACCAGTCTACAGTTCATTCCCCATTCCTAAGGCATGTGCAATGTGCCAGGTGCTATATAAAGTGCCTCCCATGATTACCTTATCAAGCTCGCTCTACAAATTTCAAAAACGTAATGGCATCGACATCAAGAAACATGCTAGGTGTCGGAGTATGAATGTGAGCCGGGCCCTTTGAGTCTGGGCCTGTGCTGTCAGCCACCACTCTGCCCTCATTGCCGTCAAGCAGGCCTTTCCCTCTCTGTGGACACGTCTGTTTCCGTGCATGGTCTCAAAGACACCCCAAAACCAAATCAAACCCGCTGTCATCTAGTCAATGTCACTTCACGGCAGCCCTTTCTGTGTCAGAGCAAAGCAGTGCTCCACGGGGTTTTCAATGCAGCAGACTGCCAGGCCTTTCATCAAAGGTGCCTCTGGGTAGGCTTTCAGTTCACCAGTGCATCGCCCAGGAACTCCGCAAAGACAATAAAACCCAACAGCCAAACCCCACTGACACTAAGGCAATTCCAACTCAGAGCAGCCCGGTGGGATAGAATAGAACTTGCCCCGTTGGGTCTCCAAGGCAGTAAATCTTTACAAAAGCAAAATGTCCTGTCTTTCTCCTGAGGCGCAACAGGTGGGTTCAAACCATCGACCTTCCAGTTAGCAGCCAAGCACTTAACCCACTGCACCACCAGGATCCTTCAGAGATAATAGTGGGTAGGATATTCTGAAACATTATTCTGGCAGCGTGAGTGTGACACACACACACACACAGCACCAGGGGATGAGGTCTGGCCAGCAAATGTCTCCGCTAAGAATTAACCAACAGCTGCCTTAGGGCTTCTGAGGCTGTTCACATTTACATTTAATACTAACAATTATGCTATTATCTTTGACACTAATGACATGAGTTTGTACAGTTATCACAGTTCAAAACACGAACTTCTCTTGGTATTACTGAAAATCACTGGGGACTTGCATCTGACCGAGACTCGAGTCATTACATCGCCTGCAGGAGCTCCCAGTAGTGAACAAGCATCACAAGAGGAGCAGAAAGCATTTAGAGAGCACTCTCTGGGTCCTAGGTTCTCAGCCCTGTGGATAGAGCCCTGGAACGACTAATCAAAGGCTGGGGTTTGTGTCCCAGCTCTTCCAATGATTTGCTACAAAAACTCACTGCCAACAAGTCAATTCCAACTCATATCGACCATATGGGACAGAAGAGAACTGCTCTATAGGGTTTGCAAGTCTGTAAGTCTTCACAGAAGCAGACTGCCTCGTCTGTCTTCCATGAAGCAGGCTCTGGGTTCAAGCGGATGCCTTTTCATAGCGACCCAAAGCTTAACTCCCTGCACCACCATGGCTCTTTATATGCTGCATAACCTGGAGGAAATCACTCTTTCTCTCCATTTCGGTTTTCTCGTTTGTGAAGAAAGAACGAGACCAGCTGGCTTCTATTGAGCTCTCTTCTAGGATTGGCATTCAATGGGTGTGGCCAAGAGGCTGCCCATTGCACATAGTGGGAATCGGGTGAAAGGTCTCTTTTGGTGGCTCCTGTCACAGAAAACAACTGCATTTGAACGATGGAGCTGGCAAAGAATACTGAATGTGCCATCACGATGGCTCTCCACACCGAGCGTCAAGCTTAGCAGTTGAAATAGATAACACAATGTATACGGATTATATACATCAAGGCTGAAGTTATGGGTAAAACCATGCCCACAGGTACCAGAAACATCTTGGCAGGTGGGAGGGGAAAATGAGCTGATACCAAAGGCTCAAGTAGAAAGAAAATGTTTGGAAAACGATGATGGCAACATATGTACAAAGGTGCTTGACACAATGGATGTGTGTATGGATTGTGATAAGAGCTGTAAGAGCCCCCAATAAAATAATTTTTTTAAATTGGAGGACTTAAACCCCAAAGGATCAGACAGGTCCCTACACAAGAGTAGGCATGTTGTTGTTGTTGTTGTTGTTTGTTTATTTGTTTGTTAGGTGCCATCAGTTAGTTCTGACTCATGCCAACCCTATGTGCATGGAATAAGATTCTGCCCGGCCCTGCACCATCCTCCTAACTGCCGTTATGTTGGAGCTTTTTGTCCCAACCACCCTATCAGGCCATGTCGTCAAGGTCTCCCTCTCTTTTGCTGCACTTCTCCTTTACCAAACATGACGTCCTTTCCCTAAGACTAGTCTCTCCGGATAACACATCCAAAGTACGTGAGAAAAAGTCTCACCATTTGTGGTAGTTACGTAATCACATGTCAACTAGAGGATGTTATGAGTGAAAAGGCGGAGTCTGGCCTGTCAATGGGGTCACAGCCAAGGAGGCCTCTGTGTGGGTGTGGCCTTTTCATGAGGATTCTGGGAACTTCCTCTTTTTCTCCTTGGAGGAGGGCCACACTCTCTCTCTCTCTGCTTGACATTCCTGATGACAAGCCAGATGGAGTCACACTAATGGCACCCAGAGCCCTGGAGATGCTTCCACCACCACTGGATCCACAGGCCTGTGATCTTCCTGCATTCTACATCATTGCATGTGCTGTGTGAGTCTAAAGAGGAATTACGTAATGGACTAGGATCAGATATAGGAGATAATATCGAACTCATGGACTTGATCTGGACTGGGCTGGGATATTTTCTCAATATACAATTGCTCTTTGATATAAAGGTCTCTCTTACACATGTCTAAATGTCTCTGGATTTGTTTCTCTGGTCAACCTCGACCAACACACCATTCTGATTCTAAAGAACATTCATGTACTTCTTCCAAGGCAGAGCTGTGTGTTCTTTTGGCCACGGTACTTTCAGTACTCTTCCCCAGCTCCACAAGTCAAATGTACTGATTCTTCTCTGCTCTTCCTTATCCAATGCCCAGCTTTCACCTACAAATGAGGCTATTGGAAATATCAAGGCTTGGGCCAGGTGCACTTTAGTCCTCAAAGTAGCATCCCTTTCCTTCAACACTTCTAAGAGATCTTGTGCAGCAGATTTACCCCATGCAATGCATCATTTGATTTCTTGACTGCTACTTCCACGAGCATTGGCTGTGTATCCAAGCAAGATGAAATCCTTGACAACTTCCTTTTTTTCTCTTTCATGTTACCTATTGGTCCAGTTGTGAGGATGTTGAACAGGCAGGAGAAACAGGAAATACAAGGAAAGCTGGCCCTATGCACCAGACAAATTATGAAAACCAAGCCCCGAGGTTAGTGGAAGCTGGCTTGAGGTTGCTGCTTCATGGGACACCAAGCCACTAGCTTAAAACCACAGACCGAACTCTGCCACTGGGTCAATTCTGACTCATGGAGACCCTATAGGGCAGGGTAGAACTGACGCTGTGTGTTTGAGACGGTAACTGTTTACAGGAATAGAAAGCCTCCTCTTTCTCCCAACGCTATGGCTTCGGGCTCCTTAGAACATGACCACAACGAGGGCCTCTCCCAGGCTCTCGAATGGCCAAGGGATTCTGGCTGTGGCGTTAAAAGACTCCTGTTTCCTACCTCTATTCCTTGACTGGCTCAGTTACTTCTTCACAGTATGTTCCTCCACCTTGCTGTTTCCGTGAGGGAGGTCCCGGGAGCACTCAAAGGGCCTTGCTTTCACACTTGAGAACAGAGGCCTGAAACGTGCCCCGTGGGCCGTATAAAGCCCGCGAAGCCATCAACACCAGCTAACAGCGCAAGGTCCAGACATGGGGGCGAGTTCATTAAATGTCTGACTAGTCAGGTCCCCAAACGATGGTCTCAATATCCAGATGGCTCTTGGCAGATAAAAGCCCCCCTGCCCCTGCTTCAGAATAAGTTGAGATGGCTTCAGGATGTCATTCAAAGCTGTTTTCACTTCCCTAAGTGACCATGGCCGCAGCAGCGGCAGCTCTAGCGAGCTGGGCAGCTGCTTCTCCAAAGGGAAACTGACAAAGGGCCTTTAAAGGATTTTAGGCAGGGGAACCTTATGTTTGTTCATTATAGAAGGTGGGATTTACCGGGACAAGCTTGGGTTGTGCTAATAAGGGTCCACTCACAGCTGTTTTTGAGAAAGCCTCTTCTGCCGCGGGTTGCGACACAACTGCACATGTGCACTTCACCCCCTATTCCAGGAATCAGGGTTCCAGTCCCCTCCGAGGTTTGGCTGCCTATTCTTGGTACCCTTGGAAGGCTCTATAGTGGTAGGATTCACCTTTACTCAGTGGTGGCACCTGTGACTAGCAGTAAGCCACTTAAAAGCAGGAGGTTCTGCCAAACTAAAGGAGAGAAACTATAAAGGCGGAGTCCTTAAGCACAAGCGGGAGGCTCTCCTCTGTTTTCATAGCATTGCTCTTCCGGCCCCACATCCCTTCGGCTTAGACAGGGGTCATTTAAACTCTCAGGTTAGGGCCAGTTTGCAAGCCCAGTCCCTGCCTGTCTCGCTTTCAATAACCAGCTCACGTCAGCTTTTCTGAGAAAATGTCCTTGGTAGAATGGACCACTCTTGCCTAATCCCTAGTGCCGTTGTCTGAAACTACCTGCCATTGGTTGAGAGAAAGATGAGGCTTTCCACTCTCATAAAGATGTACAGTCCTGCACACCCACAGAGGCAGTTCTGCCCTGTCCGATAGGATGGTAATGAAATGGAGGGCAGTGAGCCTGGCTTTTGAGTTTCACCCTGTAGAGAAAAACCATCATCTTCTCTACATCAATTTATTGCATATAGTGGTTTAAATTCCCCCTTCAAGGCACTGTGAGTCCCTCAAGGCAGTGACTGCAGTATTAAAGCCAAACCATTATTCCCTAACAAATAGACTGACTTCCATGGTCAATAATATGGCAGACTTAGAAGTCAATAGAAAACCCTCCTGGTACAGAGCACATACAATGCTAGTACTACATTTAAAATGTGTTTCTTTTCAGTCACATGACTGAGTAGGTGAAAGGGAAAAATGCTCAGAGGTTAGGAACAATCAAAGCCATCAGTTGTAGTAGTTACATAGTTTCATGTCAACTAGAAGATATATAAAAATGTAGGGGTGGAGTTTGCCTGTCCATTAGGTCACAACCTGATGGTGCCTCCTTGTGGGCATGGCCTTCTCATAAGGAGGGCCCTAGGATCCTCCCCTTCTCTCTCTGCCTTCACCTTCCTGCTGGCTGACCCTCACTGCAGCCAGTGCCATCTCCATTGGATCCACACGACTTTGCATCCTCCGGCCGGTGATCTTCCTGCATTCTGCATCCTTGCTTGGGACTAATGAGTCTGAAGAGGAACTTATGGTCAAGTATTGAACTTACTTGAGTTTGACTGGGCTGGGACGTTTTCTTGATATATATAATTGCTTCTTGATAGAAAGCTCTTTCTTACACATATGTGAGTGTCACTGAATTTGTTTCTCTAGTCAACCTGGCCTAACACACAAATCCAGAGAGATAAGCAGATACTGGAACTGGCATTTTCTCGGGAGGCATCTGTCAATCCCTGGTGGGTTAGGGACTGATTTTAATGGGCCACATGAGCATGGGAGGACAGGAAGTAAAGTCTGACACCAGGGTGGGGTGGAAGGTCAGATTAGTGATCTCACCTTCTCCTGAAAGTAGAACCATCAAAAACTCAACATCCTTGGTGGATACATTAGCTATGTTTGCAGCCATCTCCACAGTATAGAAAAATAGTAGACGTCTTGGATGATTTTACCTTGAGTAGAGTTCAGGGTAAAGGGGAGGAGGGGCGGGGATTTTCCCTAAAGAATTCTGACTCGTGACCTTTTACAAACATGACTTCACAACTGGGATTTCTGCTACCATGAGTCAAAATTTACTTTAAGCCAGTCCTTGTTAACAAAGTCTCGAGGTACTTGACAGAAGCAAATACAAAACCTGTCTGTAAAAACACTTGAAATCAGGCTTCAAATCACTTCCAGAGAAAAAGTTCCCAAGGACATGACCCAATAATTAAATTAAGTAAAGATATGTAGCAACAAGCAAGCCTGTATAAGCATGAGCCAGCAGAGACTGTACTTACCAGAATGATCAAATACAGACCATGTTTGATATGTTTAAATAAAACAACCTATTGACAGCATGATCATAGAAAATGAGACTACCAACAAACGATAAAGCAAACTTAAAAAAAAAAACATAGAGAAATGAAAAATGCTAGACTTGAAATTGGAACCCTGGTGGTATCGTGGTTTGGGCTTTGGGCTGCTAACCACAAGATCAGCCGTTTGCAAGCCACCTGCTGCTCCGAGGGAGAAAGATGAGTTACAGTCTTGGAAACGCACAGGGGCAGTCCTGCTCTGTCCCATAGGGTCTCCATGAGTCAGCATCCACTCGATGGCAGTGTGTGAGTGTACTTGACATGTGAAACCTCAACCATGATTATAATTCGGACAGACCTAAAGACAGAATTCATGAGCTGGAAAATCGAAAATACTTGTGCAAAACCCTGCAATAAACCCAGATAATGTAAAAAAGAGTTTGTGAGTGATGGAAGACAAAATGAACAGGGCCACTGTCCATCTATATGGATTTCCAGGAAGCGTTATAGGGAATATGAGGGGTGGCAAAATGTAAACAGATAATGTCTAAGAGTGTTACATAATTCATAAAATATAAATCCTTAATTCCAAACAGATCAGTGACTCTTAATCAGGTCAGAATGAACAAAAGGAAAGCCACCTATACAGAGTAAAGTCTTAATTAATCCCATCATATTTTACCCTGGGGCAGGGTGGACAAAGGCACTGTATTGAAAGTAAAAAGATATTGTTCTTGTATCACCGTTTATTATCTGTAAGACCGTGTAAGTCACTCTCCCTTTCTCAGCCCTCATTTTAAAAAAGCGTTGGATTCTCTGAGCTCATAGGTCCCTTTTAGCCTGAGAGGATTTGGTTTATTCATCTATGCATCTCCTTAACTTACTTTTGGCCCTTGTCTGATGTTTTCTCTCAGAAATATAACAACAGAGAGAATATATCACCATGCCTTCCTCTAGGGCTACGACTTCCTCTGCTACATGCCACGCAGTATAAGAATCCATTATCCTCAAAGGACAAGAGAATTGTAATCATCCAACTTATGATAAAATGAAAGCAACAAGAAATCAGTAATAAAACTTGCAGAATCTATCCCAGCTCCGTTTGTTCCACAATGGAAGAGAATGCACACATTTTTAGCAGAAAATAAGAAGACAATAATTAGAGTGTAGATAATTATGGAAAGATCCCCTGGCACATCAGTTTAGGACCCGCCAGACATAATTTGGCAATGAGGAGTAAACAAGAAGAGCAGACCCCCCCAAGCAATTCTGTTTCCTCAAATCAGGACATGCGAATATCACAAATGTGAGCATAGTCAATGCTGATCAAAGGGCATGTTGTCAAATTTGGTACAACCCAGAAATCTGAGACATAGAGATCTCATCGGATAGTCACACTGGGAGACATAAAAAGAAAGAAAGGTCCTAGGATAATAGAAAGAATGAACCCCTCAATCAGCCAGCTTGCATTCAAGTGCTGACTCTACCATATATAAGGGTGAGTTATAAAATATTGCTACGAGCTTCCACTTCATACATAACCAAAAACGCAAACCGCCACCCCAAAAAAACCCACACTGTCAAGTTCATTCCAACCCCACAAGACAGAGTGTAACTACTCCCCGGGTTGATGAGGCTGTCAATCTTCATGGAAGCAGCCTTTGTCGTCTTTCTCCAGTGGAGCAGCATGCATGGGTTTACTCCAAATCAAATGTCTTTCAACATGTCTCCGCATTCAGTGGATGACTGCAGACAAGCTGTCTCGGTAATACACCTGTCTTAGTCTCGGTAAACTGAAAACCAATCACACTGCCATCATGTTGATTCCAACTCATACCCACCCTATAAGGGCCGAGTGGAACTGCTTTATAGGGTTTCTGAAACTACACATCTTTCTGATGGCCAGCAGCTTCATCTTTGTCCTGCAGAGCAGCTGGTAGGTTTGAGCCACTGACCTTGAGGCTAGCAGTCCAATGCTTAAGCCACTGCCCCACCAGAGTTCCTATTGTCCCATTCGGTGGATTCAAAAAGTAGGTCTAACCAAGACAGTGGCTTCCAGGGGCATCTGATGTACCAGCAAAACTCAAGGCAAAGAGATCAACCAGAAGGTTATGGCAACTATGTTTGACAACTAGATATGAGACCACTGTTTAAATTTTTTAAATGGAAAGGTTTTCATACCAAAAGAAACAGATTTTGATGGTAAACAGATTTTTACCAGGAGTGGGAGGAGAAGGAAGGGCAGAGGGACGTAGAAGGTAGACAGGCATTAACTTCATGAACAAGAGATAATATCCTACAAGTGGGAAGCGAGAGGGAAGAGGGCGTCAGGGCAAGTTATTGGGTGAGTTGACAAGTTGGTTCAATGATTGAGTATAAAAATGATGATCTGATATGTAAACTCCTATCTAAGTCACAATTTTAAAGTTTGAAAAAATAGAAGAAGAGTACTTATGTAAGACTGGAGTCAAAGAAGTTTGGTTTTGCTACAATCTCAGTATTAAAGAGCACAGGCTATGTAGTTAGAATTAAGTATGAATCAGACTTGCTGTTTGTGTGATGTTAATCATAACTCTGCCAACTAAGAACAGCCATGTACCACCACCCACAGAACCAAGAATGGATTGGGAGGCAGTCATTCATAAGGGGATGCCTCTTGGCTTAAAATCAGGAAAGGTATACATGGGTCAGGGTTCTATCCTCTCACCACATGTATTCCTATGTGCTGAGCAAATGACCAGAAAAGCTGGATTATGGTCAGAGGAATTGGGAATCAGGATTGGAGGAAGGCTTACTAACAGCCTGTGACATGAGAGGACACAACCTTGCTTGCTGAAAGTGAGGAGGACTTGAAGCACTTGCTGATGAAGCTCAAGGATTGCAGCCTTCAATAAGGATGATAAACCAATGTAAAGAGAACAAAAATCCTCACAATGGACCAATTGGTAACGTCCCAAACAAGCTCACATCGAGTTGATAGGTAGCATCACGAGAAATGGAGAAGAGATTGAAGCTGTCGAGGATTCCGTCTGACTTGGATCCACAATCAATGGTCATGGAGGCAGCAGTTTAGGCTTCATCTCCAGTACTTTGGACATGTTGTCAGAAAGGACCAAAAAGAAAACCCAGCTCACTGCCACCGAGCCAATACCAGAATGAAGCAACCCTACAGCAAAGGGTAGAACTGCCCCCTAAGGGTATCTCCCGAGGTCTTTCTCCCAAACAGTGGCTGGTGGCTTCGAACTTCAGAACTTGCTGATTGCAGCCCAAAGCATAACTACTATGCCACCAGGGATCCTCAACAGAAGTCAGTCCCTGGGAAAGTACATCATGATTGGTAAAGTAGAGGTGCAGTGAAAACAAGGAAGACTCTACAAGACGGATCGACACCGTGGCTGCAATGATGGGCTTGAACGTAACACCAGTTGTGAGAATGGTGCAGAACCAGGTAGGGCTTCCCTCGGTTGTACATAGGGTTGTTATGAGACCACACTGACTCGATGGCACCTAACAACAAGACATGCTAATGGGCTCCCTTCACCTTCACAGCTGCCCCCTGGTCTTCACAACAACCTCGTGATGCCATTATAGTGCCCAATTATCAGATGTAAACGTTGAGTCCCAATTTAAACAAATTGTTCAGTAAACGACTGGACGCAGCCAGTTAAGGGCAGAGTCAGAGAGACGGACCCAGGACTCTGATTCCAAGTCCCTTGCTCTTCTTATCTATTAACAAGCAGTCCTCAAATTTAGGCTTATTTCATCATCACCTGTTAAAACCCAGCTGAGCCCCACCTCCAGCTTCGGATTCAGTAGGCTGGGAGTCGTCAAATTGGTTTTGACTCATAGTGGCCCTGTGTGACAGATTACAAGTGCCTCATCGTGCTTTCTTGGCCGTAATCTGGAACATAAGATTACAGAAAATACGACGCAGCAATTCCATGCTGAAGTATATGAAAGCAAGTCAAAAGATAGTGCTGTAAAATCATAGACATGTTTACTAAATAAAAATATCAAAGTGCAAAGTTAATGTTGCTCAACACATCCTCCTTCTACTTCTATATACTTCGGAAATCCATGCTGTCATCCCTCTAGAGCTCTTCTTCGCTCTTCTATTCACACCATGGCAGTTTGGGGATCCTTGAGGAACATAAATCGTGTTTCCTTGAAATATTCTTTGGCCTTGGGAAACAGAAAGAAATCTGAAAGGGCAAGATCAGGGTTGTAGGCATAAAGTTTCCCAGCAGAAACTTTCTTAGGATAGCCTTTGTTACCTTCCAAGAATGAGCAGTGGGAGCAGAGGAGGGGGGGTGATTTCTTTTTTTTAAAATCATTTTATTGGGGGCTCATACAATTCTTATCACAATCCGTACAAACATACATTGTGTCAAGCACATTTGTACATTTGTTGCCATCATCATTCTCAAAACATTTGCTTTCTACTTGAGCCCTTAATATCAGCTCCTATTTTTCCCTCTCCCTCCTCATTGCCCTCCCATAAACACTTGATAATTGATAATTTATAAATTATTATTTTCTCATATCTTACACTGTCTGACGTCTCCCTTCACTCACTTTCTGTCCTACAGAAAGGATGTTATATGGAGATACCTATAATCAATTCCCCCTTTCCACCCCACCCTCCCGATATTGCCACTCGCACCACTGGTCCTGAAGGGATCATCCGCCCTGGATTCCCTGTGTTTCCAGTTCCTATCTGTACCAGTGTATATCCTCTGGTCTAGCCAGATTTTTAAGGTAGAATTGGGGTCATGATAGTGGGGGCGGAGAAAGCATTTAAAAACTAGAAGAAAGTTGTATGTTTCATCGTTGCTACCCTGCACGCTGACTTGATGCAACATCCCTGGTCTTTTTTTCACCGGTGCACTTTTCCATTTTCTTTCTTTTTTATTATTATTCCTTAATAATGAACCCTCAAGATCGTCCTCTGCCCTTTGAGAAAATGTATCACGATTATCCCTCTTTGTCCATAACTTTCTGAATTTACCTCTCTGCCTTGAACTTTGCTCCCCCAGCCCTCAGAAGTCATTGTTTGGATTGAACCCTTTTTTCCCCTTTTCGTAGGTACACTGAGATGCTTAAGAAAGAAAACTCCCTGCCATGGAGTCATTTCTGACTTGTAGCAATCCTGTAGGACAGAGCAGAACTGCCCTGTGGGTTTCTGAGACTTTAACTCTTAATGGGATTGAAAGCCTCCTCTTCCTCCTATAGAGCAACTGGTGGTTTCAAAGTGCTTCCTTTTGGGTTAACAGCCCAAAGCATAACCACCGTGCCACAGCTAAGTATATATTACTGAGGGAACTTGTCTGCAGCATCCACTGATTCCAGAGACACATGTTCAAGTATGTTTTGTTTGGACTCGATCCATACATGTATGAACTGAAATCCTAGTAGCAATACTATCTGACTTACCCTAATAGACCCTGTGGTAATTATATAATCTGTTGTCAATTTGAGAGGATTTATGAGTGAAGGGGTAGCGTTTAGCCTGTCTGTCAATCAGGTCATAGACAAGGAGGCCTCTGTGTGGGCATTGCTTTCTACTGAAGATTCTGGGAACTCCTCTATTCCTTCTTGGAGGCCGGAGACTCTCCCTCTGCTCACTCCCTGCAAGACATCCCTGAGGGAAGCCACATGGAGCTACCCTGATGCAACCAGAGTCGTGGGAGCTGGAGAAGCCATGTGAATACCCTTGCCAGCACTGAGATGCTTACAATGCCACTGGATCCACAAGACTTTCCTGTGATCTTCCTGCATTCAGCGTCATTGCATGTGTTGCATGAGTCTGAAGAGGACACTATAGATTGTTATCAGACATATGGGCTAATATTGGATTTATGGATGTGCAAATGTGCTGGACACAATGGAAGGATGTATGGATTGTGAGAAGCATTGTACAAACCCCCAATGAAATTATATATATATATAGGATTTATGGGCTTGATCTTGACTGGGCTGGGATGTTTCCTCAATATTCAACTGTTCTGGTGTATAAATCTTTTTCTTATACACATATGAGTGTCTATGGATTTGTTTCCTAGTCTACCCAGACTAACACATACCCAAAAAGAACAGGCCATAGTCATTGACCTAAAGACTGATCCATCCCGTACAATGCTATTTCTTGAATAATTTTTTTAAGTTCTCTTGAGCTTTTAGTAGCCTGAAATATTTTTAGAATCCTAGATCTGACTTTCAGGTCTTCTAAAAACATAGCCTAACCAAACCAAACCCACCACCATCGAGTCTATTCCGACCCCTACAGGCCCTGTATAGGGCAGAGTAGAACCATTCCTTAGGGTTTCTGCGACTGTGATTCTTTACAGTAGCCGAGAACACCATCTTTCTCCCTCAAACTATCTGGTGGGTTTGAACTGCCAAGCTTATGTGGTTGGCAGCCCAGTGCTTAGCCAATAACGCCAACAAGTCCTCTTCTGATTTCCTGTATTTTCCCTGAATTTGTTCCACTTCTCAATTCATATACTTTATGAATTGAGGGGCCAGGAGCCAGGAGATCATTAACATTCATATCACTTTCTGTCTCCCATTAACCACATTTTACACGATAGTTTTCTATTAATGCAAACACTCGGACATTTATTGAAAATGTGCACCTTTTGCTATGCTCTCTACTTAAAATGATTATTTTCTTTTTAATTCCGGGTTACCAATGACTCAGAAATGACATCATCCAGAGCTGTCATTGTATAAAATATTTGTGGAAATGTAATTGTTGAGGACTAAGGACACATTCAGCTTCTGAGCTATGTGACCTTGCATGGGAGTTTGGAAACAAAGAAACATGGTCTGTAGGGGGATGCAATGATCATGGAAAACTATGACATGGCTCTCTAGTGAAATGTTTCTGAAAACAATAAGGGGTTGGTCTGAGAAAGTACATCACAGGGGAATCTCTTCCGAGAACTGGCAACAGGAGGCTGGGAGAAAGACAGGAGAGAGATCGCCAATTATTTGAAGGATGGCCCCATGGAAAAGGTGACCATGCCTTAAGTTGAACATTACAGCACAGCGACGTGTCAGAAACTTTACTCCAAGATACCAAACCGAACATTGCCATCAACTCACCGCGACCCTGTGGGTTTCCGAGACTGTCACCCTCTTGACAGGAATAGAAGGCCCATCTTTCCCCCAAGGGACAACCCTTACTACCTTAGAATAATGAGCAGGAGCATTGTCGTGATAGGAACAAAAATTCCTTGGTGCAACTTTCTGGGCTTTTTCCACACCAAAGAAATCTTCAATTCTCTTAAAACTTCTTTATAACATTTTATAAACCTCTTTATAATATGAGTCTCTCCCTACCTGAAGGAAGGAAGGAGCCCAGGTGTCATACAAGGTGGACAATTCAAAACCACCAGCCGCTTCAAGGAAGAAAGAGGAGGCTTTCTACTCCCATAAAGCATGACAATCTCAGAAACCCCCGGTCAGTTCTACTCTGCCCTGTAGGGTCACTGTGAGTCAGAACCGACTCGCTGGGTGCATTTGGACCCACCTCATAAGAGTATGATGAGGGTTTCATGAATTTATGCATGGAAAGCATTTTGAAAGTGCCTACCATGTAACAAGCAATAAATAATGGGGACTGTTAATTTCATCACTCACACTAGCATTGTTTTTCAATAGCTGTTATCTATCAGTTCGATGACGTTGATGACTCTCCAGGTTCTTTGTGCCCATGTGCTCCACATGTCTAGGGGGGAGGTGGGGAGGGGTACTCCTAGGAGTCCTTAGGGTTTTCTTAGCTGAGACAGGGAGGCAGGGAGATGTACACACACACACCCTTGTCAAAAAACTGCTGAGTGGGTGTAACCTGGGTGAAGAGACAGGATTGAATTGGCCTTTTTTTCAGGTTACTTACCCGCCCCCACCCACCCACCCACACCCCTTTTCTTGCAATACCTCCACCAGCATACCCATATCAGTCTCCTGTATTTTGTTTATGCACATCTAACAATATGCAACAAACAGCCTGGTGGCAGCACTTGGCTGCTTGTGAAAAGTTGGCTGTGCCAACCCACCCAGAGGCCCCCAGCAAGAAAGGTCTGGCGACCCGCTCCTGTCACAATTTCAGCCTAGAAACCCCTCTGGGGCAATTCTCCTCGGTTCCTTAGGGCTGCCATGAGTCAGAGTCAACTAGAGGACCCCTAGCAACCACAAATCATATGCAAATTTATAAAGAGGGGGCAGAATGGGAGTGAGTGAGAGAGGAAGAGTGCTTCAAAAACACAAGGCCATGCAGCTCCTTGTCAGGGCATCTTGCTTTCTCCCTTAGAAGACCTCCGCTGAGAGTCCCGTGTTTCCTCGAGGGCTGGCCATTTCAGTTGGAGAGTTCATTTCACACTTTCTTGGAACCCCACGGGACTGGATCAGAGATCCATCTTTACATTTACAGCAAGTATTTCGACGTCTTTTGCTTAGAATCCAGCGCACAAGCAATTCCACATTATGTTGTGTGGTATCCTAGATCACACACAGTGTAAATCACATTATGTTGTGTGGTATCCTAGATCACACACAGTGTGAATCACATTACGTTGTGTGGTATCCTAGATCACACACACTGTGAATCAGGGCCTCAAACTCATGCAACAACAGCAAAACACAAGCAAACAAACAACCAAGGAGTCCATTCTGACTTGTATCAACCCTGAAGGACAGAGTAGACCTGCCCCTGTGGGGTTCTGAGACTGTAAGTCATAATGAGAGTAGAAAGCCGAAAGCCTCATTTTCTCTCTTGGAGCTGCAGGTGGTTTTGAACTGCAGACCAGGGTTCCCATACAGTGGGAAAAGGGGAAACCAAACAAACAGAACCAGCTGCCATTGAGTTAGTTCCGGCTCATGGTGACCGTGTGTGTGTGTGTGTGTGTGTGTGTGTGTGTGTGTGTGTGTGTGTAGAACTCCATGGCATAGGGTTTTCCATGGCTGAGTTTTGGAAGTACAGCTATACTTTAAAGAGAGCATGGGTTTGGTTCACAATAAAGCCCAGACTGAAATTAAAGCCAGTCACACAGATTTTTTTGGTTCTCCAGTGCATGTCAAAGTTCCACGTATACTCTACTGCAGTCTGTTAAGTGTGAAGGAGTAACAGTAATAAGGAAAAGTTGGAGATATTATCAGAATTACCAAAATGTGACACAAAGACACAAAGTGAGCACATACAGGTGAACAGTGTCTCCAACAGAACACGAGCAGCCATATGTAGTCATCGCTGCACAGTTCACAATAGTAAGAAGCTAGAATCAGCCCAGATTTCCATCAATAGAAGACTAGATAAAGAAACTCAAGTACATACACACAATGGAATACTATGCACCCCTGAAAAGCAGGGATGAAACCATGAAATAGCTCATGACATAGAAGAACCTGGAAACCATTAGGCTGAGTGAAGTTAGTCAATCACAAAAGGACAAAAAATAGTATGAGTCCACTATTATAAGGATAAAAGTATAGGGTTGGTGTATTTATTTCAGTCAAAAAGTCTGAAATAAACTCAGCTTACATGTTTCAGGTGGTATTCTTCTACCCTAGTCTCCTAAGCAACAAGGTAGAGATCTAACCTAGTGCCCGTGAACCACTGCTTACCCCCTTTATATATACGTCTTAAACTACTTCCACAGAGGAGACCTCACCTCAGCTGGGGTCAGTTTTGCAAGACAGGAGGAGAGGGAGAAGACCATTCAGTTGCTGCCATACAACATTGTGTTAAGATCACCCAAGTCAACAGACACTCCTACCAGGATAATAATCGAACCTTACTGGAAATTCAAGTCAAGGTGAGGAAAAGGTGGCATTACTGTTGGTGGGTACACCAGGAGGAGTAACCTCCCATCGGGAACAAAATGCTTAATAATACTTACATAGAACTCAAGGGGAGAATGTGCCCAGTACTATGTTCCCAATTGGACCCTTTTGACCTGGTTCCTCTCCAGCCCTTGGTGACCCCGGCCGTGTGCTATCGACCATTGGGACTTAAGACTGACCTTTCAAGCTGCTCCACATTCTTCATAGGCCACATGAGAAGGATTCGATGTGGAAACCCCACTACATAAACTGGGCTTTTTACCTCAAACTCACTTATAGCAGATTCATGTAAATGACATACTCTCATGGACTTAAGGCTAAAATGCCCTACTATGAGAAGAAGCCACTGGCTGGCGACCCAAGATTATGGAATTGGCAATCATTGGACTTTGGTTTGGATCTCAATGAATGGTGACCTGGAACTATCATATATTTACTATTTTAATGGCTTCCCTGATTTCTTATGACATGTAAACTTGTAAGCATGGCTGTACCTTTATTAATGATGGTTATTGAGAGTTTTGTGCTATCGCCAACCCCCGTTGCTTGTGTAAATAGTGTCTAGTCACTCAAGAGTTTAATCTGTGCAAGTCAACGATTCATGTATTGTGGTCTGAAACTGGCCTATACTTGTATAATTTCCTTTTCTAAACTGTGTTTTAAATTTTTTACCATTGACTAAATTAATGACACTATCAATAGAATTACCTTTATGCCCCAAGAAGATGTTCTCAACATAAAATTATAATGATGTCTCTAAAACGAAACAGAGGCATATATAAATCTGTGTTAGTCTGGATAGACTAGAGAAACAAATTCATGGATACACATATGTGTATAAGAAAGAGATTTATATACAAGAGCAATTGAACTTTGAGAAAACATCCCAACCCAGTCCAGATCAAGTCCATAAGTCCAATATTAGCCCATATGTCTGATACCAATCTATAAAGTCCTCTTCAGACTCACAAAATACATGCATTGATGCCGAGTGTAGAAGATCACAGCCCAGTGAGTAGAAAGTCTTTGGATCCAGTGGCATTGGAAACATCTCAGAGCTGGCAGGAGTCTCTGCATCAGGGTGGATCCATGTGTCTTGTCAGCTGCTATGTCTCCCAGGGTGTGCACAGAGTCTCCCACCTCCAAAGAGGAAGTACCAGATTTCCCAGAATTATCAAGAGAAGGCCATGCCCACACAGAGACCTCATTGGCTATGATCTGATTGACAAGCTAGACTCCACCCATATACTCTTAATCCTCAAATTGACAAACGATTATATATCTACCACAAAATCATATATATATATGTATATAGTGATATATATAGTTATATTTATAACTGGATTTGGGCTCACACTTAATCCTGACCTCAATCTGAGAACTAGTAGTTCTTATGACATGGCCCTGCTCTGTGCTCACCCTCATGAAGAGATCGTTGAAGATAAGTTGGTATAGCAAAGCCTGGTGAAGAAACCAGAAAGATGGTACCCGGCTACCAGAAAGAATAGCGGCTGGGGCCTTAACAGCTTGTCTTCAAACAAGCAGCCATCTAAGTGAAGTGTCAACTAAATTCACTTGAAAGAAGTACACCAGGTCGTAGGATCCAAGGATTATAAATAATAAAGCCCAAGTCCAAAGGAGAAATAGTATCGGAGCTTAAAATGTGAACACTCGGTTTGCAGAAGGCTACAGATGACAGTGGAAGCCCAAAATCCATTTGTAGGGTTCCCATATGGATAAAGTCTCGGTGAACCCTCTTTGACCATAGTCAAGGGAGGTAAATAGATTTGCTGTCAGACATATAGCATTATAGAGTCAATTATGGCTGATACAGCTGGGTTAAAATATAATACCCTATCATCTGATTTCCCTGTGACTCATTTTCAAAATTGCTTCATTTTTAAAATATTTCCTGTTTTCTCTTTTATCGAAGTTTTTCTATGTTTTGTCTAGTCATTGTTGTTTGGGTTTTTGTTTGCTTGCTTGCTTGCTTTATATGATTGGGTTTTGTTTGGTATGATTTTTTGCATAAAAATCCAGGATAGGTAGATAGATGTACAGAGACTGTAACTGATAGGAGCGTGTCAGGGGAGAGTGAGGGGAAATAAAGCACCACCAACAATGACTATGAGAATAAAATGTTCTGAAATTGATTATGGTGATGGTGGCACAACTCTTCTTAATATGACTGAACGATTAAATTGTATAATGAGTGAAGCATATGCCAATAAAACTACTTTAAAAAAGAAAAGTACTACCAGAAGACTTGTTTAACACAGGGTTGTCGCAAACTTTCAATTAGTAGAATATGCACTATCTACAAAGCACAATAAAACAGAAAACAATAAAATTAGGCATGCCTGTAGACTATCAGGCCTTTCTTCTGAGGTACCTGTCAGTGAACTTCAATCTCCAACCTTTCGGTTAGCAGCCAAGCCTACTAGTGCCACTGGAGCCAAGCCTACTAGTGCCACTAAGTGAAATCCTAAGAGACTCTTCTCTCCCCACAAGTCCAGGATAAATAGATCATTTCCCGGTTGCTGTTGTTTTTCTGCTATTGCTGATGGGCAAGACTTTTTTTAGCACATTCTTTCGCAAGCATCCTAGCTGTAGGCAGCAATTTCAGTTCCAAGTCCTCCATTAAAATGAGGCTGAGGCCTCATCTCCCATCCCCATATCTGTTCAGACCTGATTGCCCAGGTCCGCAGCTCTACCCCCACACCTTTCACTCCCAAGAGGTTCCCATAAATTCCTGTAAGCTCCGTTAGGCATCTAAAAAGACATTTACTGCACGTTGTCCATTTTTCTGAGTCTTTTCTAAGAAGAGTGTTTCTCAAGATATCTATTCCATTGTAAAGGTCAGATGGAAGTCAGAAGCCTATTAGTACAGCTCTGTATCCCATTAGATGCTATCCTTCCCTCAGGTAGTGTATCAATAAGTCATCACGTTTGTATAGCTCAGTATTATTTTCAAAGTGCCTTTCATGTCCATTATAGTCTGTAGTAAAGTCAACAGCCCCAGCAGGGAGACTGGTATTATTATCTTCGTTTTTAAAGAAAAGGAGCACAGGCCTTAGCCCAGAGGAACCGAAAGGCCAACTAGATGCAAAGCCAAGGCTAACATCCCAGCTTCATCCACCTTCTTTCCCAGCATCATCAGTTCCCATCATAGCAATGCACCGATTCATGCCATGCCCCCCATCAGTTCTTTGAGTGCCTACAATCAAAATGAAACAAACCCCCTCCTACTCCCCCAAGTCTCCTAGGTGGGTGGGGAAGGTAAGTACATTTTGCTCATTGGACTTTTCTCCAACACCATGCACTCAAGTTTGAAGTGATATAGAGAGAACAATAAGGAAAAAGACTGGTTTTGCCAGAAGGCATTGATTATCTCATATTAGGGAAGGAGGGGGGAAAGCTGGCTACAGAGTTCCTCTTGTGCAGCAAAACATACTGATGTCTACAATAAAACCCTTCTATAATGCAAATAGTGAAATCCAAAAAAAGAAATCCAATTGCATCCAATGCTGGGGTTGCAGTAGTGTGAGGTTAGGGAAGGGTTCCAGCTAGTGCATCATGGGCATGCATAAGGGTATAAGGTGCTCTTGGCAGAGGCAGGGAGTCGGGAGACCTAGCTCTGACCTGCGGTCACAACACGTTTGCAAGGAGGGCGTAACCTGGGCGGGGGGAGAAGGGAAGAGCCAGGCTGGCACCGGGCTCAGACAGAGCGGTAACTGACCACCCAGCTGATGCTGGCAGTCCCATGCACTCCTTGTGGCGGAAGTCACAGAGGGTCCTGAGGGGAGTCCAGAATGCTCTCCATTCACCTGAGGAAATCCCAGATGATCACAGAAGGTCGGCTCCTCCCACATCAGCTTCCCCTACTCCACAGGGGACTAAAATTAAAAACCAGCGGGGTGTTTGTAACCTGCACACCGAATGTTGTAGCAACTTGGTTCATAAATAATATTGTAACCAAGCTGCCCCTCCTTGGTGAGTGGATCAACAATCTGTGGCACATCCATACCCAAACCAAGAATCCACTACCCTCAAGTTGATGCTGACTCACAGGGATGTTCTAGGACAGAGCCGAGTTGCCCACGGGGTTTTCGAGGTTGTAAACTCCATGCAAGCAGACTGCCACCTCTGTCTCCTGTGGTGGGTTCAAACCAGGGACCTGTCGGTCAGCGGCTGCGCATGTTGACCACTGCACCGCCAACGGAATTCCACAAAACAAGGATGACAGGCATTGTGGCGATACGAAAAAGATGTGGAGAGACCTTAAAGGGGAAAAAAAGAGCACATAGCCTGCCTAAAAACCTGCATATTAAAGAGTTCAATGCCACGAGATTTTGGAACAGGCAGAACTATAGAGACATTGTGCAGCCAAAATATACTGATCATCATGAGGGTGGCATATGAGGATGGCACTATCCTTGGGACCAAGCACGGTCCCTACTGTGATATATGAAGTTGTCGTAACCCGCCACAGTCAGCCCCAGTGTAACCATGTGTTAGTTAGCCAAAGCTTAGCCATTTTGTCGATAGAGCCCAACTGTATTCATTAACGTAAGTGTAGCCATTTTGTATTCCAAAAATTCGTGGAAATTTTCCATTATCTTTCCATTTGATTTGTCCGTGAGCTTTCCAAAGCCTTCTTCCATATTCTCAAAAACAAAATAAATTAAATGTAAAGGAAAAAGTACCTATCAATAATTGCTATGACATATATAACTTTGAAATAACAAAGCAAAAACAACCAGAATCTGCATGTGTAGGTATATATGTACATATAAGTCTGGTTGTGCATTAAAAAAAAAGGTTGCTGTCAAGTTGATCCTGACTCATAGAGTAGAACTGCCCCATAGGGTTTCCCAGGCTGCACCCCTTTAGGAAGCAGACTGCTGTATCTTTCTCCCACAGAGTGGCTGATGGGTTCCCACCACAGACCTTTCAGTTAGGAGTGCTTAACCACTGTGCCGCCAGGGCTCCATCTATGTGTCTAGGGATACACGTGTGTGTATAGATAGGTGCATGCATGTGTATATGCATCTGTGTGACCATGTAAACCTGTTGTGTTGGTATATAGTAGGAGCCATTGAGTAGGTTCCAACTCATGGTGCCTCAGTGTCAAAGAGAAGGAACCATCACCCGGTCCTGCACCAAGGTCACATTGCTTCTGCTTGAGTCCACTGTTACAGCCACTGTGTCAAACCATCTCATCAAGGGTCCTCTTACTTTTATCTGACCTTCTCTTTTACCAAGTATGATGTATTTTTCCAGGGACTGGTCTCTCCTAGCAATAAACCCAAAGTACGGGAGCAGAAGCCTCAGCATTCTCGCTACCAAGGAGCATTTGTCTGGACTTCCTCCAAGACAGATTTATTTGTTCCTCTGACCGTCCACAGTATTTTCATGATTCTTTGCCAACACCATGATTCAAATGCATCAATTCTTCTGCAGTTTTCCTGAATCATCACATATTCATGTGATTGGATTTCCAGGTCCTCCGAAGGATTAGCATCCTAGGCTCCTGGGACATCTCAGTCAATGGGCATCATAACCATAAGAAGTGATGCTCCACATCCTGGTTTATTGGGTAGCATCTGGAGTCATAAAACCTTGTGAGCAGCCATCTAAGATACAACTGGTCTCTACTTGTCCACAGCAAAAAAAGAAAGAAAGAAACCAAAAAATCAAAAAGGAAAGTAGGCTGCATGAACCAGAAACCTGTCTACCCTGAACCAGAAGAATTGGATGGTGTCCAGCTATGGCTACCGGCCATTCTGATAAGGCAAGACTCGATGGACCTTAGTCCGGGGTCAGAAGGGTCTTTATCCATGGGTATTTCCCCTTCGCTTTTTTATTCAACTGAAACGGTTTTAAAATGGGTCAAAAGGGAGGTCAAAGGATGTTACATTTCTACCTAACTGTCTTCCATAATTGACTTTACAATCTATCGATGGCTCAGAATCCAAGAATATTTACCGCCGAATTATGTGTCAGAATGTGGAAAGACCCTCAAACCAATCACTGGTGAGGGAAGAGGTAAATTATGCTTCATACTACAAACATAGAATAGTACCAATTAAAGAAAATGATGTTTTAAAATAGTGATATAAAGACAGGATTAAATAGTATTGCATGAAAAGCATTCATTATAAATGTATCTCTACATAGAAACATAGGCATGTATGTGCCGATACACCTGAACAAACATGGCCAGGGTATTCAGGCAGGCACTATCTTTGGCTGGGGAACTTATTATACATCGTTCTTTGCACTTTTCCACATTGCTTAGCATTTTTGCCCTAAGCCTGAATTATCTTTAGCAAAATAATTAAGCCATTTTCAACTCATACTGAAAGACTAGGATAAGTAGATATCCACTGACAGATGATATTCTTGGTCCATTCTAGCTACGAAACTCAGATTCATTCTCCACGGACCCCATCATGAGGAGCTCTGGAAGGGCCACAGGGAAGCACTTGGCTGCTAACTGAAAGGTCAGCGGTTTGGACTTGCCTGCCCACTCTGCAGGAGAAAAGGTCTGGCGATCTGCGTTGTAAAGATTTCAGCCTAGGAAACTCTAGAGGGCAGTTCTGTCAAATTATTCCTCAGCAAAGAAGGGTTCGCCTAATAGTTTGGGATTTGCATCAAGTCTGTACTTTCCACTGAACTAGTGCATGGACTTCATTAAAACAAGAAGGAAGAGAAGAATTCTGACTGGCTGACCCCTGAACCGTAATCAATACTTTCCTTGGGATATTACTTCCAGTGACAACATTATTCACAGATCCAACACAGATGTTGATGTGGTAAAGATGACCAAAAACTCCATGCCATCGAGTTGATTCCGACTCATAGCAACCCTATAGGACAAGCTAGAACTGCTCCTGTGGGTTTCTGAGACTGTCGCTCTTTACAAAAGCCTGGTCTTTCTTCAGTGGAGGGGCTGGTAGTTTTGGACTGCTGACCTTGAGGTTGGTAGCCTGATGCGCAACCACTATGACATCAAGGTTCCCACAGTCAAGATGACAATGACCTGAAACACTGTCAGATGATGCGCAAAAGTGCTTCCAGGAAGACAATGATACTAGTGGTAAAAAATAATGTAAATAAAGATTGAAGACAATTGCCTTATAGAACATAAGGATGGAACAAAGTAATTATTTAATTGATATCTTTCATATAGCTCTAGATTTTCAAATAGCTCCCCACCATGGAGTCAATGCTGACTCATAATGCACGCACACGCACGCACACGCGCGCACACACACACACCCCACCCTGGTGGATTCCTGAGACTGTAACGGTTTACCGGAATAGAAAGTCCCTTCATTTTTATTGGGGGCTCTTACAGCTCTTATAACATACAACATATAACAATTGTCCATACAACAATTGTATCAAGCATATCTGTACATATGTTGCCATCATCATTTCCAAAATACTTTCTACTTGAGACCTTGGTATAAGCTCCTCTTTCCCCTCCCTGCCCCACACTTCCTCCCTCATGTATCCTTGATCAATTATACATTGTCATTGTTATTCCACTGTTCATTATCTCCCTTCACCCACATTTCTGTTATTCATCCATCCCTTTCCGCGGGGAGGGGGTGCCTATATATACAATCTTGTGATGGGTTCCCCCTTTCTCACCCTTCTTGCTCCCTGACTACCCCCCTACACTCATATCACTACTCCCACTACTGTTCCTGGGGGGTTCTCTGTCCTGAGTTCCGTGTGAATTCTTATATGTACCAATGTGTGTGCTCCAGTCTCGCCAGATTTGTAAGGTGGAACTGGGCCATGTCAGTAGGGAGGAGGAAGCATTCAGGAACTAGAGGAATCATGTGTATTTCTTCCATGCTATACTACACCTTGGTTGAATCATCCCTTCCTAATACCCCTTCTGTGGGGGGGATATCCAATTGTCTACAGATGGGCTTTGGGTCTCCACTCCAACCCCCTCATTCACATCTTCCTCCTGAGGAGCTGCTGGTGATTTTGAACTGCAAACCATGGGGATCACAGCCCAACTCAGAACCAGTACACCAGCAGGGATCCATTAAGTGTGACAAAATTAATGAATGTGGAAAGTACATGTTTTATTTTTCTAGTTCCTTAAAAGCTTCTTTTTAAAATTTTACATTGTATTGACATATAATTCACATATCACACAATTCCATGGTTTAACTCTTTATGAAAAAGGGTTGTGCAATCATCACACATTCAACTTTAGAACATTCTCTTCTTCCTTGTGCCCATTGTTATCAGCTCATTTCCTCCCAGTCTACCCTGCCTATTAATCCAGTTACTATCTCTATAGATCTATTTATCCTGGATTTCATATAAAGAAAAATTGATATATTCAAATAGGACATTTTAAAAGGAGGTTTTGAGGAATCTTCTCAAAGGGTGTTTTGGGGGAGAGGGACCAGCCCTGTATTGGGACCATGTCCTTACTCAGCCTTTCTTAGAAGTATGTGGTATGCGGCCTGGGTTCTCCATTTACCAGGCCCCCAAGGCCCGGCCCATTTTTCCTAGACTCTGTGGAGCCTGAGAGTACGGGCCTGTGAGGGGCTGGGGAGCAAAGCACGAGTGCCTCCGGCCCTTCCCCAGGGGGACCTCGCAATGAGTAAGGCGGTGGAAAAACTGACGGAGTGGAAAAAGCAAAAGCTCACACTGCTTTCGCACTCACTCCAAGGCGGGGCTTCTCCAAGACCACGTGGTGAGAGAAAATCGGGACAGAAGCAGCCCTCTTCCACCCTACCCCTGTCCCCAACTCCCCTACACCCCCACCCCCACCCCCACTCCCCCCACACACACACACATCTGCATTGCCACTATTGCTGAGCCCAAGCCTGAACCTGAACCCGAGCCCACGCTGAGCCTGACCCTAAACCTGAGCCCTCGGCAAGGCTCACCCCTCACTCAGAACGCTTCCCCACCATTTCCAGGGTCTCCTCTTGCCTTGTTGAGAGCTCGGGTGCCACCTGTCTTACCTTCTCGTTGTCATTTGATGCCAGCAGCAATGGGCATCTTCTACCCCCAACTCATGATGTTTGCCGTCATGAAGAGAAACCCACTTAGCCCTGTCAGGCCTGGCAAGTGGCAGGGACGTCTGTGTCTCCCACAGCAAGAGGACACGGGAGGGGACCAGGGAGAAGCAGTGGGAACTCAGCTTTCCCTGGCCAGGGCTGGGCCAACATGCAGTCAGGGAAGCCCGGCCCCCGTCCTGCCAGCACTAGGTGAGCTGTGTGACCTGGACCCTGCCCTTAGGCTCTCTGGGTCTCCGTTTCCTCATCTGCCAAGCGGGCAGGGAAGCGCTTGCTTTTGCCTGTTGGGAAGGCTGCTGGAGCTGATGGAGGAAGGAGGGACCCAGAATCACACCCAGCCACGTGCCTTCCAGGGAGACGCGGGGTTCGGATTCGTTTCACACTCCAGAGTGGACTGTGGAAGAGAGTGATGCCCAAAACCTATTGGCAGGGTCTACACGTGGATGAGGCCTCCTCCGGTGAATCCCCTCGGACCATAGCTGAGGGATGTGAGTAACCTAGTTATCTGCCAGGGAGCATTATAAAGCCAATTACAGCAGGCACAGTTAGGTTACAGTGTAATATCTTTTCATTTGATCTCCCTTTTGACCCATTTTAAAGTTGTTTCATTTTTTTTTAAGGGGAAGGGGAAATAGGTGGATTGAGCCTCTGGTCACTCCCCTCTGGCCATGGACCAGGGATGTGCATAGCCTTGCTGCCAGGCAGATGCAGTTAGATAAAAATACAAACGCTTATCATTTGATCTACCTTTTGACCGACTTCCATTTTTCCCTAGTTTTTCATATTTTCTGCTTTCTTTTAGATGGAGGTTTTTCTCTGTTTTACTTTGGGATTTTTTTAAATCATTTTATTGTGGCTCATACAATTCTTATCACAATCCATACATACATACATACATACATACATTGTGTCAAGCACATTTGTGCATATGTTGCCGTCATCATTCTCAAAACATTTGCCTTCTACTTGAACCCTTAATATCAGCTCCTCATTTTCCCCCTCCCTCCCCGCTCCCCCCCTCCCTCATGAGCCCTTCATAATTCATAAATTATTATTATGTTG
>NW_022103920.1:90060778-90078372 GCF_000313985.2 Echinops telfairi
CCCCCTCCCCTCCCCTTCCCCACCTCCAACCCCAGCAGCCCAGAGGAACCTGAATTGGGGGCGCCAGGAGTCAGGATAGGATCAGGGAGGCACACACACCACACACACACACACCAGTAGCACGCCAGCATGCCCCATCTCCACCAACGCAAGAGCGCAACTGGGCTGCGAGAGCCTTGAAGTGCATGGGGAGAGGGCAGAGAAGGGCTGATGGGTGAGCAGAGGCTTGGGCTCTGCTGCCAGGAAACGCTGAGCATCTTTGACGGAGATCAGAGAATGTTCCCAAGACCCCTCTCCAGCTATCTAGAAGTCAGCGATCCAGCGCTTGCTTGCACTGTGGATGAACAAAAGCCCAGGGCTGCTCAGTGACTGGCCTGTAGGACAGAGTAGAACGGCCCCAGTGGGTGTCCGCGGAGGGGGGGGGGGAGAGGCAGGGAGAGCATGCGCCCACAGCTTTCACCTGCAGAGCAGAGTGAGGGGCTCCTGCCTTGGCAGCCAAGCGTGTAACATTACCCCCCTACCCCACCCCCAGAGCTCTTGATGAGAGGATTGGGGCATGCACAGTATTAATGAATCTTTATAGCTAGAAGGGATGGAGAATATTGTCTGGCTTTAATATTTTGATAAAGAGAATTCAGGCTTGTGGCAAAAATGCCATGCAAGGTGGAAAAGTAGAAAGATTAAGTACGGCAACCTTGCCCACCAAAAATGAAAAGAACAAAAATCAAACTCACTGCCATCGAGTCCCCTCTGACTCCGACTCCCGGCGACCCACTAGGACAGAGGAGAAGGGCTGGCTTGGTTTCCAAGACTACAAATCTCCACAGGAGTAGAAAGCCTGGTGGTTTGGAAGTGTTGGTTGTGCAGCTAATCGTCCAACACGTAGCGCACTCCGCACCAGGGTTCCTTCTCAGTCCAAGCGAGCTCCGGTTCGCATTTGGTACAAACATCTTTCAAGCATCTCTGGAAGCATATATGCACATACATATCCACCGAGGGCCCTTAAGGAATGGCCAACCCCCACACCAAACCTGCTGTCTTCCAGTAGAGTCTAACTCATATTGACCCCCTAGAACTGTTCCTTAAGGTTTCCAAGTCTGTAACTGCTCACAGGAACTGACAGCTCCCCAACCTTGTGGTAAATAGCCTAATGCTTAGTTCACGGCACCACCAGCTCCCTTGGGGGAACGGAGCAAAGCCCAACTCACTGCCGATGCTGACTCTGTAGAACAGAGTAAAACTGCTGCTGTGAGTTTCTGAGATTGTAAATCTTTAAGGGAGTGGAAAGCCTCACCTTTCTCCCAAGAAGTGGCTGGTGGTTTCAAACTGCTGACCTTGGGATTGATTAGCAGCCCAACACATAACCCACTGTGCCACCGGAGGAATAGGAGTGAGAAGTGGTCCTTTCCGTCCGAATTGACTTGGCAGTAATCAGCTGGTTTTTCTGGTCTGGTTACCTCAAATGCTAGTTGTGAGATTCAATTGGATGCTGTGAACACTGCAGGGGTGGGGGTGGCTTTGGAACTAAAGATCTGTACCCCAGCTCTTCCAGTCCACTAGGTGAGAGGCGGTGGTTGATTTATCTGCAAAGCTAGCCAGTATTTACTAATTGACTGCCATGTCTCAAAGCCTGTTGTCCTAAAGGGTCTTGCATCGGCAACCTGATTATTTGAGGCCAGTACCATTGCCATTCTCCAGACAAGGAAATGGGCTCCAAGAAGTTAAGTTCATGGATCCAGAAAGTGTCAAAGCCAAGGATGGAGATTCCAGGGCCTTTTTCCCCTGCCACCATGCCACCTGGAAGAATTCGTAATGAACCAGCTGAGTGTCCAACGAGCTGCAAGTGATCTGCAAGTGCTGAAGGGTGACAGCCATAACAAATGGGACAATAAGATCGTTCTACTTCAGAAAGCTGTCCTACGATCAAATGATGGAGGGACTCTATAGGGACTTCCTAAGCTGTAAAGTTCTGTCGAGTTGTGAAGAATTCCTTCCTTAAGGCTTCTACCCAGGAGGAGCAAATACATCACTGGTAACGCATGACTCTCAGGGGTACTGTCTTTGGTCGCAATGACTCTAGAAACTACCAAGAAGGAGAATCCAACGAAAGAGGTTCCGAGACTGGCCGGCCACTTGACTGGATTTGCCTCTGGAGGGGGAGGCAGTGTGTCAGGGAGGGCAGTTCCTAGAGGTAACACCATATCCACAGGGATACATCAGTTGCCCATCACACGTCTGCTCTCATCAGCATTGCCTGTCACTGTGCTAAGTTGGGAGAAGGCTGGCTGTGTCTGTTTAAATTAACTCAGAAGAGGGGCACACATCAGGAGATGCTGTGAAGAGTGAAGATTAAGGTACTAATGGCATCACCACTTCATCCACCCACCCACTCATCTTAAAAATGAATAAATGAACTCGGATCTCTCTGACTCTCTCTGGCTCCCCTCTCTTCCCCCTCTCCCTTGTTCCCTTGCCCTCCTTCCCTTCCCCCTCTCTCCACGTGGACCACCAAGCTGGGCTGAGAGAGGGATGTGGACACCAAGGTTTGAAAAGACTCCAGCTCAGTGTACCATCTGTCCATCTGGTCACGGCATTCTCCACGGGAGATCTTCCCTTTACAACAATGATTGGGGGAACTATGTAAGAGAGCCTCATCATTGATTACCACTTCCTCTGAGAAGACTCGTCTATCATCAGCATGCATACAAAAGAGCCTGAAGACATAACTGCTGGCTTGTGAATGATTCACCCAAGAAGCACCTTCTTGACAAGCACACACAAAAAAGATACAAACATACAAAAGATTGAACAAGTTCACGGGGGAATTCTACCAGGTGGACCGAGTCTATGAGAGGCCTCCCTTCATTTCAGTGGTCTCTAATTAATATCAGAGAGGTCTTTAGCACCAACCTGATAGCAGCATGTCTTTCCTTGACTGAAAACCACAATGCCTTAGGCTGTCAGGAGACTAAACCTCTTGGCTCATTCCTGTGCACAAGCAAGATACTTTGCTGGAACTTAACAATGAAAAATCACACCAGGAAAATGATGATTTGTTCGTTTGAGATAAATTGCCATAAACTATGAAAAAAAAAAAGAATAGATGAGTGGGTGAAGAGAGACAAGGGACAGTGTAAGACATGAAATAACAATAATAATATATAATTGAAGAATATATACTATATAAAAGATCCATAAGGGTGGGGACGGAAGGGAAAAAAGAGAAGCTGATACCAAGGGCTCAAGTAGAAAGAAAATGTTTTGGAAATGTTGATGGCAACATATGTACAAGTGTGCTTAATACAATTGAATTATGGGCTGTTATAAGATTTGTAAGAACCCCAATAAAATGATTATTATTTTTTTTAATGAAGAAAACTTTTTTAAAAAGAATAGATGGACTTTCAGATGTTGAACCATCCCTGCATCCCTGGAACGAATCCCACCTGATCATGATGGATAATATGTTTTATATGCTTTTGTGAGGCATCAAGTATGTCCTGATGGAAGAAGCACATCAGCCTTGTGATCCAAAGATTGTAAATAATATAAACCAAATTGAAAGAAGGCAATGGTATCAGAGGCTAAACTGTGAACACCTGGTCTGCAGAAGGCTATGGATGACTGTGGAAGCCCAAAATCCATTTGCAGGTCCCCACGTGGATGAAGCCTCCGATGAATGCCCTCCGACCACAGTTGAGGCATGTGAGTACCCCTGCGATTAGACAGAGAGTGATGTAAAGTTGATCATGGCAGATGTAGTTATGTCAGAATGTACTATCTTATCATTTGAACGCCCTTTTGACCCACTTTAAAGCTGTTTCGGTTAAAAAAAAATGTGAAGCAGAAATACGTGTGGATTAAGCCCGTGGTATATCCCCTTTGACCATGGACCAGGGATGGGAATAGTCTTGCTATCATGCAGAGAACATTGGAAAGTGGATTGTTGCAGATGCAGTTTTAGGTTATAATTTAGTACCCTATCATTTGCTCTTGCTTATGATCCATTTAGATTTGTTCTAGTTTTTATTATTTTCTGCTTTCTTTTCTATTGAGAATATTATCTGTTTGACTTTGTTACTCTTATTGGTTTTTTGTTTTGTTTTTTAATGTTTTCCTGCATATAGAATCCAGCATGCGTACATCTCTAGAGACAGTAAATGAATTGATGGTTCTTTGGGAGTATGGCAGGGGAGGTTGTGGGAAAATGGGGAGCTAATAACACTGAGTATAAGAATGAAGACAATATTCTAAAACTGATTGTGGTGATGATTGTATAACTAATCTTGATGTAATTTAACTGCTGGATTGTATGACATGTGAGTTATACACCCATAAAATGGCTGAAAGAAAAATAAAGAGTTGGGTCTTATTTTCACATACATCAGTCCTTTTCAGTCAGCTAAAAGGTACCACAAAGAAATAATAATTTAAAACAAAAGCCTACCAGAGAAGCATCTCAGGCAAAGGATCATAATTATCCTGACAGTTTTAAAAATTGGCACAAGGGGTGACTGCTACAGGGCTGCGGAGGTGAAGGGAGGAGAGCCAGGCAACGAGAGCTGTCTCAAATCTGGAATCTTCCATTCTGCCCCAGAGCAACCCTGTGGGACAAAGTAGAACCTGCCTTGCAAAGGTCCCTAGACTGGAATCTGTCTGGAAACAGATGGCCTGGCCTTCCTTGTCCTGCAGACTTCATGTAGTGCTGTGGAGTCAGCTCCACGCATCCCCATCCTCTGGACGACAGAAGACACTGCCCATTCTGGCACCGTCCTCACAGCTGTTGGTGCTGCGCGTGAGCCCATTGTTACGACCACCAAGTCAATCCATCTCAAGGGTCTTTCTCTTTTTTGCTGACCCTCTCTTTTATGAAGCATGGTATATGTTCCCAGGGACTGGTCTCTCCTGATAATATGCCCAAAGTACATGAGATCAAGTCTCACTGTCTCCTGTAAGGCATGTTCTAGCTATATACTTCCTCCAAGACACATTTGTTTGTCAAAACTTGGCAGGCGGGGTCTAGGAATCTCTATTTTACAGGCCTCCGGGTTGTGATGCATTATGGTGGTAATAATTCATTGGGAAACACAGTTAAAGTAGCAAGGACAGGCCCTCTCCTACATCATCAGGCCTGGGCCTCGGTCTTCTCCATTAGCAATCCTGATGATTCTGTCTGATCCACACCAAGGGGGAGGGGAGGGGAGCGTGAGGCTCACAACAGGTGTCACTGTCATAGGGGGGTTACAACAAAATGACTTTCTCTAAAATTTGTGTGCAATGGGTGGTTCAGCAGAAATGTTTGGGGATTTCATTTGGTTTTGCTTTTTAAATAAAAAGACCCCTGTAGTTCGTTATTCAGGACCCCTAGTGGCATAGTGGCTATGCATTGCGCTGCTAACTACAGGGACAGCAGTTCGAAACCACCTTGGTTGAAAGCTATGAGACTTTCTACTCCTATTTACAGTAAAAGAAAAAAAGAGAGAGAGAGAGTTACAGTCTTGGAAATTCACAGGGCATTCTATCCTGTCCCATAGGGTCACTAGGAGCATCAATAGACTCGATGGCAGTAGATTTGGTTTTGCTTTGGTAGTTAGTTATAACAAAAAGATATTTTTGTAAGTAAGCCTAGCTTACATGTACTAATATACCTGCAAGACTAAAACTCTGTGTGAACATACTTGCTGAACCTTTTAAAAGGCTCTGGTCAGAATTGTCATGATGACCCAATTGCAATGACACTAGGAATCACATGATTTCATCTGACCCAGCTACAAGCATGCACTATTGGTTTCCTTGCTGCTGGAATTTTTACACTCCCTGATTTTGTCAAATTTTCTGGTAGTTTAGCTGTTATATTCTGGTACTTAGTGCTCATATTTGTGAACCTCTATCAATAACTTTTTTGATAATGAAGTAGCAATTAAAGGAAAAGAAACGGAAAAACCAAGAAAGGCTTCTGCTCTGTTACTACTAATGTTGTTGACTAGTAATGTTGGAATTCAATATAGAGTTCATAAAACAATTTTGCTGTTAGTATTTTATAATATAAGAAATACTATATTGTTTAAACTATCTACATTTTATAAACGATCTACATTGTACTATGTTTAAACACACTACATTTAGCCTATCCATTGTTTAAATGTATGCTGTTTGATGATTAAAATGGATAGTAAACACTCCTAAAGATTCTGCATGGTCTGGTATGGGAGAGAGCTCATGGTGGTGGGCGGGGGGGAGAAGGTGACAACAGGAGTCCCTGCACTGGTTGGTACACCAAGCACAGTGTCACTGCTCATTGACTAATTGTCTAGCCAACCCAGCTAGAGGCCAATTTGATGAGGATTTACATGGAAACCCAAAAACAAACAATGAAAATGAGTGAGACAAGACGGTGAGACAGTCGTTCAAAAATTCACATTGTTGTTGTTGTTGTCATTAGGTGCTATCAAGTCGCTTCCAATTCCTAGCCACCCTATGTACAACAGGACAAGGCACTGCCATCTACACAATGACTGTTATGCCCGAGCCCACTATTGCAGCCATTGTGTCAACCATTGTGTCAATACATCTCACTGCGTGTCTGCCTCTTGTTCACTGGCCCTCTGTGCTACCAAGCATGCTGTTCTTTTGGTCTATATGGTCTCTCCTGATAACATATCCAAAGTATATGAGAAGAATCAAAACAGCATTGTTGCACTTTAAATCTAGTCCAAATATTAAATAAAACAGCAGACCAAAAAGAAAGAAAGAAAGAAAGAGAAAATACCAAGAGCCCCAATCATTTTAATGCATAGATTGTGAGCCAAAAAAGACTTTCAGTGCTAATACCAAAGTCTCTCCTTGTCCTAACAAAAGCCAGGAGGCTCAGACAATCAGCTGAGCAATAGATAGCTATGCCAACTCATTTGTTTGCTTCACTTCGTTCTTTATTGGAGGTGGTTTTCATGGAAAACGAACTAAGCTCTTTTGTCCTATCTGCCAGTGAGTGGAACCCCAAACTCTGAAAACAAACAGGCATGCAAAAGACCCAAGCTTATTGCATCTACACGTCTCACTGGATCTTCACAATGGGAGGTGGAGGGAGAAAACCAATCTCTGAGGCTCAAAGCACTGAAAAGTCCAAGGAGAGGCCCCAACCTGATTCTGCTCCCCGAGTTTGATATTTCTTTTAAAGTTCTCTGACTTCAGTTCCCACCATTGTGATACCCACAGGGGCCATTTCCCTCTTACTACTCTGATGCCCACTTCTCCAGACCAAAGCCCTCTCCCCAGTTCACCTCACCTTAGCTGACCCAAAGAAAATTCCCAAAGGCCTTCACTAAACAATAAACAAGAAGACTAGCAAATGGGAGATAAACACCCAGCATTTGAGACAAGCAGCATAGAGAAATGGTAAGAGCTAGGGCCAGACTCCAAAAAGAAATTTAAAAAAACAGACTCACTGTCATCAATCTCATGCTGACTCAGAGTGACCCTATAGGACAGGGTAGAACTTCCCCCTGTGAGTTTCTGAGACTTTACGGGAGTAGAAAGCCTTGTCTTTCTCCCGAAGAGCAGCAGGTGGTTTGGAGCTGCTTGCCTTGTGGTTAGCAGCCTAACTCTAACCATTATGCGATCAAGGCTCCTGACTGCGTTTCAATGCTGGCTTTGTCAAAAATGATAAACGTAAAAAGTACCCAACCTTTAATGTCCTAAAATACCCTCTGGAGATTATATAGAGATATAAAAATAGATATAGATGATATATAGATATATGCACACATACATTATATATAATGTATATTACATATATATTAGTAGACTGGTTTATAAAGTATAAATCTTAGATTGCAGCATAGTTTCATTTGTTGCTGGGATTCACAAAATCTGTGCTATTCCTCTCTATCTGGAGAAGCCAGTCTAGTCCACCCAGCTTCATAATACTAGAGGCAACTCAATTCATTTTCACAAACGGTAAAACTGAACTTCACCTGTATTTCCAATTATCAAAACCTACCATCCTTCAAAGATTTAAGCTCAACTACCACACTTTTAAAAAAAAGAATAAAAATATGGGATCTAATAACTTTGTGTAAGTATCCTAAGGGATATAAAAGTCAGACTGTCATTTTTTAAATTATAAGATGAAAGGGGAGGAATGAAAACTTAATTCTTGTATAATCTAAAAGTTAAATATATATGTATGTATATATATTCACTGACTCCAGAACAGAAATTAATTGAAAGTTGATTTCCAGAAATTGGCTTTTGGGGATATTATAAATGTGTGAATTAATTCCAAGATCTGAATCCTCTGCCCACATCACCAAAAGCATAAGAACTAAAAACACAGTAATATGGATGCATTTGTTTGTATTTCAACTGTTAGCTCCCACATACGCAACAGTTAAGACTAAAGAATTGTAAAATGCAAGCCCACATTTGAGCCTCTAAAACTTGGTTGAACATAAAGAATCTGTGTAAAAACTAAATATGCCTCCTATTTAAAATCTGAAATTCAGAAGCCTCTAGATCCTTTGACAGTGCCTTACACTTGTACAGTACAAATCACTTTCACCTCCATTCTTTCCTTTGAACTTCAGGGCATAAGTGATAGTGCAACTGTATCTGTAGCAGATAGTATAGGCCTGGGGGTAGGAATCTAAGTATCTTGCCCAGGGATGCAGAACTTTGCAGAACCCAAGCACCTAACTCTAAATCTGATTCTCTTTCCATTAATACCCCAAAGACATGTCCTGCAAATGAGAGGATCTAGCATAGTTTACAATGATAAATTCCCTTTTAATGGAAAAGGTGTATTTATCTTCTTTTTAACTAAAAAGAAGCTGATTAAACAAAATAAAAAGTTAAAGGGTACACTTGTATTTTTTTCTGAAGAATTGTGTCATGGAGCTAGCGATATGCATATTCTCCTCTCTGGGTGAGTCGAAGTGCAAATCAATCCCTCTCTCCACCACCCTCACCCTCTCTGCTTAGGAGAGCCACCATTGTCCGCTGCGCCTCCTGAATGTTTCTGAAACTCAACTCGACATCAGAGTAAGCACTACAGCCCTGACTGGGTCAAGAGGTAGTCTCCGATGAAACCAGAGGGCCAGTGGGTGTTTTTAGTAAGCTTTTAGTATGAGATCTTTTTTTTTTTTATTCAATCTCTCAGGAGATTTTAAAAGTCAGGAATTTTCCCTCCAGTTACATAAAATAGGCACTGTCCTGATAAAAGCCATGGGATGTCACACATTTACAAACTTAAAAGTATAACACTTTCACTGTTTCCTCTGCTGTAGGTTAAAAGATCTGGTGGGGTAGAGTACTGAATATTTCTATAGCAGCTTGCAGTTTGCCAAGTACTTTTACACGCAATGTGCCTGAGATGTCCCATCTACCTGGAAAAAATTAGTAGTGTGATCATCCCTACGTAATAAATGACAAGATTGAGGCTCACAGAGTAGCTCGCCTAAGATCACAGGGAAATCAACAGATGGAGATCCAAATTCACATGACTCAAACCTACTTGCTCTTACTACTTCTTCTCCCAGATTTCCTACCCTTAAAAAACAACCCTTCCTTCAACAGCCCCCTCCTACGAGGGGGCATGGGGTCCAAACACTGATTCTCATCTTCACACGTGGAACCAACAAGTCGGAATCTCCTTCCACTCCCCCAGTTCCCTTGGGAGGAGAAGGGAAGGAGAGCTTCCTTCATCCTTGTTTCTCCAAGGCAGCAAGGAAGAGATTTCCCCACGGTGCAGGAGTCGAGAATCCTTAGGATGCAAACTGCCTTGCCAGTTACTGTTTAAATACCTTAGAAAGATGATCCTTCTGGAAAGAAAAGGAAAAAATCCTACTGAGCTCGAGTTTAGACTTGGGTTTTAAAAAGGAGAAGGGGGAGTTATGGGCAAGGAGACAAGAAAAGCAAAATCTTGTTGGAAGACAGAGTTCTTTCTGCTCTCGGGGAAGGTCTCCGGACAGTTCCCCGGGCTCCTGACGCGAGATAGAGGGGACTCACCAGCGGCGCTGCGGCTTCGGGGCACGTAGGGCTGGGACATACTGTCCGCGCGCTTCAGCACCGGGGACAGCTCCGGACTCGCCAACTTCGCTAGCCCTTCCCGGTTCTCGGGGCTCCCGGGCCGAGGCTGCGGCGGCTCCCAGGCTGCGGGCGGGGCGGGTGTCTCTCGGCGCCCCCGGGTCTTGGGGTGCACCGCTGAGTCTCGGCGAGCAGCAGCAGCAGCCGGAGGCGCCTCTGGCTGCGGTGGCGACGATCCCAGTTGCACCACCGCGTTGCGGGACCGCGCCAGCGCCGAGGAGACCGAGCCCATCTCTGCGGGACCCGGCCGGGCCCAGGTGAGCGACGGTGGCTCCCCGTGGGACCCGCGCCCGTGCCTGCCAAATGCTCGCCCGCTGCTCACGCCAGGTGCTCCGGGCCGTCTGCTCCCTCGTACTCCGCGGGTGGCAGCGCCTCCTCGGCAGCCGGAGGAGGAGGCTACGGGCAGGGCTGCGCGCCCACCTTAGCTGGACAGCGGGTAGGTAGCCCAGGCAACAGTCCGGAGTGGACGGCGACACTTTAGGGTAGTTCTGTTCTAGGTTGTCTAGAGGCTTTACTGGGGGAAAGGGGGATACTTTCTGCTCTATTTTAAACACCTGATTCACCTGGGGCCAAGGGCCTGGCCAGTCCTTCCTGCTCCTCCCAGCACGTCTGGGCCACCACGGTCCCCCAGGAGGGTGGGAGGTTTCCAGGGCAGAGGAGGGGCTGGGGCTTGTTTGCTCCTCGGTGACTGCCTTGAGCCACTACCCTTGCTCTCATGGAGGCTATTCTCCCGAGTGGCCCTGCCCTCTGCTGACCTCCAGGTTGGCGTGCCAATCCTGCTGCCCAACTTGCCCCCCTCGTGTGCCACCCCCACCCTTGGCGCGACCTCTTTATGGGCACCCAATGGGTCCCTGCTCCTGCAGGGGGTAAAACCCAGAGAGACCGGTGAACAAGATGAGGAGAAGGCGCCTCTCAGCTGGTTCTCTGGTGGAGAGCAAGAAGGGAGGCGCCGGCTGACCCTGGGGACACTGGAGAGAGGAAGCCAGAGCAGCCAGAGGTCCTATTAATAGGCCGCTCTGAAGCCACTGGCCCTCATCTCTTCTTGAACTGCCTTGAACAGGTCACACAATGGCGCGTGCACGCGCACATGGGCACACACATATATACACACACACTGGCCTGATTCAAATCCGTTCCGGCTCCTGCGCTTGCTGTTGTTAAGTGCCATCGAGTTGGTTCTGACCCCTAGCGACCCTGTGAACAAAGAATGAACCACCGACCTGGTCCTGCGCGGTCCTCACAAGTGTTTCCATGGCTGAGCCCATTGTTGCAGCCACTGTGTCAGTCCATCTTGTCGAGGAATATCGAGGCTACAGGACAAAGTAGAACTGCTCCGTGGGGGTTCTGAAACTGTTCATCTTTACAGAGGTGCCCTGGTGACCGAGTGACTTACACGTTGGGCTGCTGGGCTAACTGTAAGGTCAGCGGTTTGAAACCACTAGTGGCTCCTCGGGAAAAAGAGGCTTTCTCCTCCTGCTTAAAAAAAAAAATTACAGGGCATTTCTACCCTGTCCTACAAAGTTGGTATGAGCTAGAATCGACTTGATGGCCGTGAGTTTGGTTTGTCTTTGCTTGTTTTATTAATCTTTGCAGAAGAAGCGAGACCAGTCCCTGGAGGAAGACGGTGCTTGGTAAAGTAGGAGGATAGCGAAAAGGAGCAAGACCCTCATCGAGGTGGACTGACAAAGTGGCTGCAACGATGGGCGACCGTGAGAATGGCCCAGGACTGCGCAGTGTGGTGTGTTGTTCTGTTGTACATATGCTCCTCTGGCGTGAGAAGTGATCAGTGGCACCTAACAACTACAGGAGACCGCCCATCTTCTGGTACGTCCGAACCTCCAACCTATGGTTAGCAATCCACTAGGCCACCAGGCCTCCGTGGAAAGGGAGTGGTGCTTAATCTGGGGACAGTTGCAAGAAGGGCAGCCTGGAGTGTTCTAGCTAAAAGCTTGTTGCCCGAAGAGGTTTTTTTTTTTTTAGGTCAGTCCCAGGACACATGGCCAGTTATCTAGTGGGAGAGCTAGGTCTTGAACCGACAACTCCTCTTTCTGGATCCAGTTTCTATCTACTCTGCTTCCCATTGACAAAGTTTTCAGGCATTGGGTTACAAAGAAAGACAGTTGTGTATTATAGGAGTTCTCTGATATTCGTGTATCTGTGAAGAGAGTGGCTAACCAGGGAGTTCTCAGCTGGCCTGGGATTACTGCCCATGATATTACTCTTGACTCTGTCATCAGTCAAATAGCATACCAATAAGTAAATGCAAAGTAGCATTCTCATGGAAGTGGCTTCTAGAACCAAGCAGACCAACAAACCCCAAAATGAGACAGGAAAAGAGGATAGGGATTTGGAGTCCACAAATGGTGTTTAGAGAAGAGATGAGTCATAGGCTGACCTGGGCGAGGCAGTTTCTTACCCAGTACAGTCTTGTCTCAGCACTTCTCTTGAGACAGACAGAAGCTGAAAGCATGAACCCTGAACCAACATTACTCAGAGGACCCTCCTCCATGGTCCCCCGATGATCCCTCACACCATGCAAGGGTGTCCTTTCACCTAGGCCAAAGTCAGGCAAAAAATAAAAACAAAAAACTATGTATCAGGGCCTACCAGGCTATGAATTTCTTAATATATTTCTTATCACTTTTTAGTCTTCTCCCGCTTATCTGAAGAACTGAGAGGCCCTAGTACACATATTTACTCTGATCGAAGGCCCTAGAAGAAGGGAAGCTTCCTGGGCAGGAATATCCTCGTCCTGCATCTGACTTGATTCTCTTTCCAAGCAGACATGGGCATCAGTGTCAGGGATGCCGAAATGAGTGCTGAAAGAGAGAAGAGCGTCTGGTTCTCAGCACCATACTCTACTCAGCTCTACTTGTGGTGATAATGCATGTATACGTCTCTTTGCGATGTTAATAAGCTACTGCCCCGAGCTCCCATAGTCTACCTGCCAACCTGGCTGGCCCAGGCCTTCTCCCTAAACCCACACACACCCCCAGGCCTTCCATATCTGGTTACTAAGGCGTTGGCATTTGGTACAGCAGGGGCTTCCAGCCCAAGAGCCAGTATCTGATTCACAGAAACCCAGAACTTGTCCTTTTTATTAATTTGTTTGTTTGTTGTAGCTTTATGAAACTTTACAGAGGAAATTCATTTTCTCATTCAATAATTCATAGACATTTTGTTTCATGGCATTGGTTGCATGCAGGCCATGCTCCTTTGACCTGTTTTGCATGCCGCCGCACCCCACCCCCACGCCCCGTAGAGTGAGCGCAGTGAGTATCCTTCACCTTTCCTTGCCCTTAACTTAGTTCCCATTATTTTTACCCATCTGTCAAGCACCTAATGGAGCCCTGGTAGCTAGTGGTTATCATTGGGCTTCTAGCTGCAAAGTCGGAAGTTCTAAACCATTAGCTGTTCCTTGGGAGAAAGAGGGGCGTTCTACCCATGTAAAGAGTTACAATCTGGAAAACTCACAGGGGCAGTTCTACCCTGTCCTATAGGGTCACTACGAGTCAGCATCAACTCAATGCCAGTGAGTTTGGTTTGGGTGATTAAGCACCTACTGAATGCTATGCACTTGACAAACTGTAGTACCTTTAACCTTCCTAATGGCTGTTCAGAATAAAAGTCCCCTATTTTACAGATGACCAAGCAAACACAAGAAAAAGTTAAATGATTGTCCAAGGTCACTTCAGTAGTGAGTAGCAGAGTCGGGTTTCAAATCCAGCTCTCCCTGGCTTCCACAGGCAGTCCACATTCCCTTTGCTCCCTTCCCAAACAAGTTACACCCCAGAGCTCAGTTCTTCCGTGACGAAGGATGCCCTGAAAGGGCTTTGCTCCCCTGGGGATAACACCTTCTGCTGTTTCCTACTCTTGTGTTTGGGAAAAGCCTGCTCCCCTGGCACACCACACGCGCACACACACACACCCCTCTGGGAAGGAAATGTGGCCCCTAAGCGTTAGCTTGCTGCTAATCAGCCTCTGCCAGCTCTCACGCCAGTGGAAAGAGATGCACCAGGAAAAGCAAAAAGGCTTTCTGCTCTCATCGTCCACCTACGTTTGGAAAAAACGGGTTTGTGTGTGGTCAGCTGCCGCTTGGTCAGAGGACATGCTAGCTGTGGGCAATCTCATCTCATGGCCTGTGCCTTTCTCCTTCCCAGGCTTCTGGCCTCATCCATCAAGGGCAGGCGCACTCCTGTCAGAGTGCCACCAGTGTGTGCTCAGCAGGGTCTGCTCAAAGGGGCACTCGCAAGACCTTCTGATCACCCACCAACATCTGGCAGGAACTTGGAATTCACCAATCAGGAGTCCTTGCTGGTGGTTTACTATCTTGATGATTGTCGACCTTTTAATATATAACTATCTCTAAGAGAAGCTCAGTTAGCTAATACTTTTCATGGAGATTCGTCTTGATGGTGCTGGTGGATAATTTAGACTGCTAACCTCAAGGCCAGTGGTTCAAACCCATCAGCCGCTGCTCAGGAGAAAGATGAACCTACCTGGTTCCTGTTCCTGTAAAGATTTACAGTCTCAGAAACGGGGCTGCTGTGAATGGAATTAACTTGATGGCAGTGTACATGAAGGAAGGTGGGCGGAAGGGCAAGAATACTCTTGCTGTAAGAAGCCTAGATGTTTTTTATATTTTATCTTACCTAACCCTTACAAAAATCCCACAACATAGACGTTATTGTCTTTCTTTTACAGATGTGAAAATTGATGCTCAGAGAGATGAGATGGTTTCCTCAAGACCCCAGATACCCTAGAGATTAGTCTCAAGATCAGTAAGAACCAACTTGGAAATGAAGGTCCAATGCAGATAATTGCCTCCAAAAGTAACCTTAGCAACCTCAGACTCCAACTCCCACTTTGGACGGGTGGGGGAAATTAGAGTCAACCAGTGTACTAATGACAGCAGAGCCAGGACCAAGTCCAAATCACCCTAGTGCTCATCTCATACAACCATACAGCCACAGTTACCACTTCTCGTCCATTTCCTAATTCTTTCTGTGAACCTTACTCTACCTACTCTAAGCTAAAAACTCAAACTCACTGCCATCGAGTCAATTCCCACTCATAGCAACCCTACAGGACAAGGTAGAACTGTCCTCTGTGGGTTTCTGAGACTTAACTCTTTAGAGGACTAGAAAGCCAAGTCTTTCTCCTGAGGAGTGGCTGGTGGTTTCAAACTGCTCACCTGGAGGTTACAGCCCAATGAGTAGCTCACTACACCACCAGGGTTCCTCTGCTAAGGGAGGGTAAATAATTCCCAAGAAAAGTTCAAAGGACTACAGCAAAAGCCCCTCGCTTGGGAAATCCAATCATAACAAGTCACATCAAAACATGCAAAACCAAAGAGATATCCCAACTGGGGTCATTGAACATTGATTGGACACAAATTATTTTTAGGATGTGTATGTGATGAAATATTAACACATTATAATGCGTAATGCTGACTGCCTGAATGGGACCACAGGCATTGAATAGAAGTAAATGCATGCAATTTGGGTCAGAGAGGGATCTGCTCCAGAAAAGTCCAAAGGATGAGAAATGGTTGGATGTAGAGGCCTGGTTTTGTGACCCCATTGCCAAGCCAATGGCTTAGCAAAAATATAAAAATAATAAATCATAGTTATTGTCCTTAAAAACAATAAGAGAGTATGATATCACTATTATAAATAGCCAAGAAAAGGTGTTCACAATACAAGAAACATACTTTGATGATTACCAAGGATAGAAAGGGAGGGAAAAGCATTCTGGGAGGGAGGGCAAATGTTAACTTAGGCTAGAGGCAAGACAATACACAAGAGGAAGCGGGTGAAAAAATAGTGGAGTCAGGGCAATGCAGAGAAGTTTGCAAGAGTTCAAGGCAACAGACACAAAGGTTGTTATTTACACAATCTTGCAACAGTGGTGACCTAAGAGTAAATTAGATAGATAGATAGATAGATAGATAGACAGACAGACAGACAGACAGACAGACAGATAGATAGATAGATAGAACAACTGCTATGACATGTACATGAAATGCTAATAAAACTGTTTTCTAAAAAAAGAAAGATCAATTGTGAGAAGGAATGTGGGGGTATACCCACAAGTATATGAAGATTAGTCAGATCATAGTTGTATATGCATACTTATCTCTGCTGCAAATATTTCCATAAATGTGGTGAAGTACACAGGAGGCAGAATTATGAATAATTCCTAGAAATAACAAAACTCCTCGAGGTAATGAGTTGCTGGACCTGGGGGATCAGGACTATAATCTCAGGGAACACCAAGGTCAATTGGCATAACAAAGCCCCCCAAAACAATGTTCTACCTCCCTCTTGGGTGAGTAGCGACTGGGCCTTAGAAGCTCATGAGCAGCCATCTAAGGTGCAGTCATTGGTCTCTCTCCATCTGGAGGAAAGACAAGCGATGAAAACTGAAAGACATGTGAAAACAATTCATTGAATGGACTAATAGACCACACAAATATCAATATGACCTGGGGACCAGAAGAGTCAGATGGTGCCGGGCTACCACTAACAACTGCTCTGAAAGGGGTCAACAGTGGGAGATCCTGGGTAGAGTGGAAGGGAAATGCAGAAGAGAGCTCAAGGTCATCAAAGGGACCAGGCTTACTGGTTGGAAAGAGACTGACGTGACCCTTCCAGGTCTGGAACTGAACTCACCCCTGTGGTAAAAGCATCAACCATTTAGGAGCAAAAAAGTTGTATTTACCAAGGGCAAAACAAATGGGAGAGGAAAGAAGGAGGCAAGGAATGCAGGGAAGAAGTAGGATATGCAATGTTCCATTGAGGGGATTGCAATCGATGACACACAGTGGTCTGAAGAATTGGATATAAAACTGATGACCTCCTCTGTAAACCTTTACCTAGCTCACACACACAAGATTCAATAAAACAAATAAAAAGCAATGCTAGTTTTCTGCTATAATTGTCATTGTTTCATTTGTCCTCACAGTGGCTCATAACTTTGAACAACTACAGGTATTTGTCACCTTTGAAAATTAGGAAGGTAAAAGGTATTAGTCACCTTCTTGCAAAAGAGAACAAAAGCTGAGAAACCTAATATGGATTGCCCAAACTTAAGTGGGGGTTAGAGACACAAGTCCAGCTCTCGAGTTCTTCTGACTCCAACCAAGTTTCTATCTAGCACAAAAGTCAAAAAATCATTTGAGTTCTATCTTTAGGCCATCTACTCCAACTTCCCAAACAGTGGAAGGCATCCTTCTATAGATCTGTAACAAAAATTAAAATATGAATACATAAATCAAATTAATGCCTTAGTAATAGCAGTTCACTAATATTTTTACACAGAGCATTCATTTTCTGATTATTAAAGTGAGCTACAGTCATGGGATAAAATTTGGAAATTACAGAAAAGCATAAAAAAAGAAAATGTTAGTATTAAAGTAGCAGGTGGACACTGGGCCTCCACTCAAGTACTCCCTCAATGCAAGAACACTTTTTTCTATTAAACTGACATTCCATGATGCTCACCTTCCC
>NW_022103920.1:90079146-90080680 GCF_000313985.2 Echinops telfairi
TGTTTTGAGAATGATGAAGGCAATGAATGTACAAATGTGCTTTGCACAATTGATGTATGTATGGATTGTGATAAGAGTGGTATGAGCCCCGTATGCTTTGAATCATCTCTGAGTTGCTTCAAATACCTCATACAATGTAAAAGCTATAAAAAGACCTCCTTATCCTCTCTCGTGGCCTTTTAGGGATTGCTTTGATCACTTAATTGCTTTTCAGGGTTATTTTTTTAGATTATTTTTTATCTAAAAATGGTTTTATGTGGAACCCATGTTTTAAGTTTTCCACACACAGAAAAAAAGCTTTATTTCAAAACAAAACAGAAGTCTGTTCTACAGGTCAAGTAGAGATTGGTAAAATCTCCAGTTTCCTTCAGGCATGGAAATGAACTTACACCACCCCACAACCACCTCACCACCCCTTGGTTCAATGTTCAGCCAAACGGCTGGTCTATAAGGTGAACAAAATCACCAGGGAAGTCGCAATCCTAGAGCAATCAACCATTCCAGATTACAAAGGCAGCATTTGCCCCAAGACAAAACTCAAAAGGGTTAGGAAAGAAAAAGAAATGGGAAACGCAGGGAGGAATGTGATAAGGGATGTGATATTGTGCAGATTGCAATGAACGAGATGAAACAAGATGTGTGTGAACTTTTGAGTGGAAAACGAATAAGCTTACAAATATTCTAGAGCATAAGAAAAGGTTAAAAAGTAAAGAATGATAAATTGGAGGAGATTTTCTCTTGTTTTTGTGTTGAAATCAGTGTCACTTCATTTTGCACTGTCGTTCTAGTCTAGAGAACAGTATTCAAGCGGTGCTCTAGGCTCTCCATAGGGTCCTGGCACTGGCTTATACGCAGGAGGATCAGAAAGGAGAAAAGGGAAGATCAGAGAGCATTGAAAGAGGTAGAATTGAAAACTGTTTCGAATGTTTCCTTTCAAATTTGCTCATGTATATAGGTGTCCATTTTCTCTTACACCATAAATTATACTTCTTACTGCAGATTGGAGTCAAAATATGTTTGAAAACACTTCTCTAGTACAGGAGTCGGTAAATTTTCTATAAAGGAACAAATGGTAAATCTCCTGGCTTTGAATGCCATATCATTTTTCTCACAACTACTCTACCATTGCATGCAAGAAGCCAAGCGTATTTACAAATGAATGAGCATGGCCAGGTTCCAGTAAAACTTTATTGATGGACACTAAAATGTAAATTTTGTTCATTTTTCTTGTATCGCAAAATAGTCTTCTTCTTCTGATGTTTTCCCAAACGAGTTAAAAATGTAGACTCATTCTCACTGACTCACTCTCACTCACTCCCTCACTCTAATTCAGTCACTCTCATTCACTCACTCACTCACTCACTCTCTCACTCACTCTCATTCACTGACTCACTGACTCACTCGCTCACTCTCATTCACTGACTCACTCACTCTCTCTTACTCACTCATTCACTCACTCACTCTCTCTCTAATTCACTCACTCACTCACTCACTCTCATTCACTGATTCACTCACTCTCTCACTCACTCTCACT
>NW_022103920.1:90081952-90085154 GCF_000313985.2 Echinops telfairi
AACTTGCTGCAACTTAGAAGTCAATACATATGTCATATAATTCCATAATTCAATCAAGTCCAACATAATTTTGCAATTTCTTCCACAATCATACATGTTTTCCAAAACATATTTTTCCTTCCTGGACTTCTTGACATCATCTCCTCTTGTCTCCCCCCATCCCTCTATATCCCCCTTCCTCCAAACTCCTGCTATACTTTCTTTCCCTGTGGGCTCAGAATCCCTGGGTTTCATTACTGAAAAATAAGGCAACAAATTACATTTTCAAGAGGGTGAGCCCCAATGGTGATGCACCTCTGAGATACACCTTAATATAAATGAGCATAAACAGAATATAACAGAACGGCCATCACAGAATGGCTGGACTAATATGGATCTCAATACTGCATGCAGGGTGTTGATGTACCAAGACCTTGTTTGTTCACCAACCAAAAGTACACTGCTCTTGGTACGGCCGTCTTCTTCTACCTCAGCCACCGTGTGTTTTCTGGCTTAAGTACTCAGCTTACAAGTGTGTCTTGGGAAGAGTCCAGTTCACCTAGTGGAGTTCCCAGTTGGGGTCTCACTGATGCAGCCACTGGAGTATGATGTGTACCTCAAAGATCCAGGACTCAGTGGTCTGTGGTATCCGGCCTGGGTTCCCTGATACTCCCAGATGTCCTAGGTCAATTCTGCCCTCCCTCTGCACACCACTGAAGACCTCCCTACCTAGTGATCGAAAGGGCACCCTCAGACTCTCCTCCCTGCACCTGGTGGTCAGCCCTTCCTCCCCTCCCCCCAATAGACATGCACCTATGTTTGCCCTAACTTGACCATTCCCTCTCCCCTCTCCTGTGCTGCCTCTCCATCAGTAAGCCTCATCCCTCTGACAGGGCCACCTCTCTCTCTCCAATGGAAAAGTTTCTGGTGGGGAGGAGGAAGGTGAGGTTCAAGAAATATATATAATTTGAGAAGTACCTTTAAGTTTACCATTGATTTGATGTGTTGTGGGATGAAACATTAAATTTATTTTGAGATTTCAAATATTATTTTTAAAGGGATTAAGCTTTTCTTTGGGGGATGGGGAGGAGATTCTGGCCATCAAAAATTGTTTTTTGTTTTGTTTTTAATATATATCATATCATTCCATAGTTCAATTACATCAAGTAGAATTGTACAATTACTACCACAGTTTCCAAACATTCTTTTTCTACATGAACTCTTTGGCATCATCTCCCCTTTCTTTCTTTCTTTTTTTTTTTTCTCCCCTGGTTCAATTTTGAAACTTCTTTATTATTTTGTTATAGTACATCATAGATAAACCCCATGGGGTTTAAGGTAATCTTATTGCTAGTAACTTTATCATATCACTGGTAAAACACTGTTGTGCAAAGGATTTTATACATGTGTAGGACATTTTATTAGTCTCTAATACATGAATTGTTAACTTGTACATCTTCATAACATGGGTGATTGGACATTAATTACTCAAGTCATGGGAGTTGACTATATGACACAATACGTGGCGTTATATTCATTTTGAAGGCAGGTCCACGCCTACTATGTGTCACCAAAAAGCAGAGAGAGCTGGCAAACAGCAACCATATGTTGGGCCGGGGTCATTACTCATGCAGCACGCTCAAAGCAATAGATTCAAGCCCACCCACATCTCCCCTTTCTATTGTCTTTCTAAAGGTGCATGAATTTTTATAAATTAAGAAACACTCCCCACAGCAATACAAATCAGCATGTGACTTTTCTATGTAATGAAACTGCAAGTCTATGAAGACAGCCATTGCACTCCATCGTCCTTCCCTTTTGCACGTTGACTGATACCAGATCCGTCAGCTCTTTCCCATAAGTTGGGCTTCTCTGGCTTCTGGGAAGCCAGAAGTCAGAAGCCTGTTGATGCAGTACACACAAGACAACTTCCCAGATTTAGAAAACAAAAAACTGAACACTTAGTGTGTTAGGCTAGTTTGGTGAGAAGTATCTGGAGTTTTAAACGCTTGCACCCCGCTATTTAAGATACAACTATTGGTTTCTACTTCTCTGGAGCAAAAGAGAATGAAGGACACCCAAGAGTCAAAGAAGAAAATAGTGCATAGGTCTGTCAGCAGACCGAGCCTTCTAACCTGAGATGAGAGGAACTGAATGGTGCTCAGTTACCACCACCAACTATTCTGCCCATGGACACAAGATAAAAGCCCAGATAGGATGGGAGAAAATGTGTAACCAATTTCAAATTCCTAAAGAGGCTAGATGTGCTGGACTGATAGAGACTAAAGGAACCCCCAAGACTATCTCCCTAAGATACCCGTGCAACTTGGCACTAAATCTACTCCTGGAGTCACGTTTCAGCCAAACAAGAGGTTGGCTTGTGAGATAAGCAATATCATCTGTGAGTAGTGTGTTCCCATAAACAATCAACTCTATGGGACCAGACAATCAATAGATCCAAAAGCAAAGATATGAAGGCAAGGGACAGAAGAGAAGTTAAAGTGATGAAATAGATATCTATTATTCCAACAAACCTGTGATTATTATTGTAAATTTCCCTGAAAATTAACCCCCATTGTCTGTGTAAATTGCTTCCAGCAATTAAAGGATTGATTCTGTACAAGTGAATAATTCAGGTACTGTGATATGCAAGTAGACTGCATTGGCTCAAGATGCCTTTCTCAACGGGGCTTTAAAAAATTAGTACCCGGGGCTAATCAAAGACAATATTAATGCAGGGCTGTTGTGCCCCAGGGGGATGATCAATAAGACTCTGCCATAAATTAACAAGGAGGTTTTAAAATTAACAAGGAGCCAAAGGCAGATAACAAACAAAACATAGATGCAGGAAAGGTTTGGGGCTCATACTAAATCCTACCTCCTACTTAAGAAAAATTAGTTCTTACATCAGGTCCATCCTTAATACTCGCTCTTAGGAAGGGAACACAAAAGATATGGGTGCTATAGCAAAATGTGGCAAAGAATTTAGATGGTGACTGGCTATCAGATAAAATAGTGTCTGGGATCTTAAAAGCTTCTCTCCAAACAAGCAGCCCTCTAAGTGAGATGTCAACTAGTTCACACGGAAGAAGCCCATCATCATCAGTCACTGAAGGATTGTAAATCATATAATCTGAAGTCGAAGGAGGGATTAGTATCAGAGCCTAAATTGTGATAATCTGATTTGCAGAAGGTTATGGATGACAGTGGGAGCCCAAGATAC
>NW_022103920.1:90087113-90094035 GCF_000313985.2 Echinops telfairi
GACTTTCGTCATAAGGGAAGTTTCTTATAATGGGAAGAAATAACACTCAGAACCAACAAATATAGAAGAAATCATTGAACACAATTTGAGCAAGGATAAAAAAAAAAGAAAGAACTAGGGGGCAAAGGGCATTTATAGAGGTCTAAATAAAGGCATGTACATATGCAAATATATTTATATATAACAATAGGGAAATAGATCTATATACATATGTTTATATGTTAAGTAACAAGGTAGCAGACTAGGCCTCTACTCAAGTACTCCCTCAAAGCAAGAGCACTTGGTTTTAATAACCTGGCATTGTGTGGTGTTCACCTTCCCAACGTGATCGCTGAAGACAAAATGGGTACATAAGTAAATGTGGTGAAGAAAGCCAATGGCACCTGGCTATCAAAAGATATAGTGCTGGGGTCTTAAAGGCTTGAAGATAAACAAGTGGCCATCTAGCTGAGAAGCAACAAAGTCCACATGGAAGGAAGCACACGAGCCTGTGTGATCACAAGGTGTCGATGTGATCAAGTATCAGGGATCAATGACCCAGAGCAAAAAATCTTATCAATGTAAATGAAGGGAAGTGAGGAGTGGAGACCCACAGCCCATGTATAGAAGGATCACAAGGAAGAAAGGAGCCAGTCAGGGTGCAGTATAGCACCATTGAAACATACAACTTTGCTCTAGTTCTTTAATGCTTCCTCCCCCACCCCCACTATCATGACCCCAATTCTACCTTACAAGTCCAGCTAGACCAGAGGATATATACTGGTACAGGTAAGAGCTAGAAACATGGGGAATTCAGGATAAACCCCTCAGGACCAATTAAGAAGAGTAGTGATAGAGACCAGGAGGGTAAAGGGAATGCAGGGGAAGAAAGAGAGAACCGATCACAAGGATCTACATATGACCCCCTCCCAGAGGGGCAGACAGCAGAAAAGTGGGTGAAGGGAGACATCAGTCAGTGTCAGACATGAAAAAATAATAACAATTTAAAAATGATCCAGGGTTCGTGAGGGAAGGAGAGAAAAAAATGAGGAGCTGATACAAAGGGCTCAACTAGAAAGAAAATGTTTTGAAAAGGATGATGGCAACAAATGTACAAGTGTGCTTGACACAATGGATTGTGATAAGAACTGCATGAGCCCCCAATAAAATGATTTTTAAAAAGAAAGAAAGGTGGAGAGTGGGTCTGAAGGAAAACTCCAGACTGTCTGTATTCATTTGCCAATACTTCTAGTCTTCCTTTTCCTTTGCTCCTTCTAGCCTCCAAGCTTCTCAAGCCAGTTTCCATTCCTCTCGGGCTAACTAGTGAAAAACACCGGACGTGAAGTTGGGGTGGGGAGACAGCTCCACAAGACGAACAACTAGAATTCTATATCCCAAACTTGCCCGTCAATGGTTTCTCTAACCCAGGAGTCTTCTGAGACGCACCCAAACTGTGGAAGGAAACCTTTACCCACTGTAAAAGTCTGAAATTTTACTTTGTTGTCCCTCTTACTAATGTATGAGGGGGAAATCAAAAGGTATTACTGCAAAATCATAGAAACCCTTCTTAAGCAAAAATATCAAATTGTAAGACTATCATTTCTCAACATGCCTTCCCTCTGGATCTAGGCAGTTCTGAAGATGATGTTTTTATCTCTCCATCCTTTCCCCGGAAAGTTCTCTGACCTACACTGTGTTAGACAGGGTTCTCTAGAGAGACAAAAACAGATTGCTAATAATTTTATATATATTTATACAGATAGATAGGTAACATAAGAAATAAACAGTTAATTAAATTATAAAGCAGTACAAATGGCTCACGGCAACTCACTCTCATGAGACAGTTGGGAGACACAGGCAGTCCTTCAAGTCTTGAGGGCCGCCGGTCGTCCTCTGTAGAGCAATTCAGGCTATCCGGCCACAGGCAGCAAACAGCAAGGCAGGTCACCAACAGTCAGCCACGTAACAGGGTCCGGCAGTCCCCAGCTCAAGAGATGTAAATCCCAGTAGTGTGGCGAAGCAGGTCTTGAAGGAACCTCAAATTACAGCGACACGGTCCATGGGTTAGGTGTCCCACAGATACTGTAGCTTGCAAATTGAGGCACCGAACAAGCAAGGCAGCCGCACACCGGTCCGATGATTAGAGACAAGAGAGGCGAGGCTCGCCAAGCCATTTATCTCTCCGCCCTTCAATTAATCCCACATGTGTTTATTGGCCAGGTTGGCCCAATAAACTAACTACCTCATATACTTTACAGCACCACGGCAAAACAGCAGTGTGGGCATTCTTGAGAACTCAAATTGTGTGCCTTTTCCATGTTCTCTGGGCTTGGGGAACAAAAAGCCGTTCTGAAGGGGCAAGATCAGGGCTATGGAGCGTAGTTTCCCAATGAAATCCTTCCAGCTTTCAGTTTTTACAACCTTCAAAGAATAAGCAGATGCATTGTTGTGATGGGGGAAATGTCCTGGCTCAAATTTCCTGGGCTTTTCTAGTCAATGCATTCTTTCCCTCACTAAAAACTTCTTCAGAATAAACTCCCAGGATTATCTCACATCCTTTGAAAAAGCCTATCAAGATGACTTCTTTGATGTTCTGATACCTTCTGAGCTGTCCTTTCTGCCTGGGATTTAACTTAAGTGACCAGATTTTAACATTGGTAAAGTGGGACACCATTGACTGGTGGTCCTTGATTAAAAATGTGGTCTTCCCGTTCTCCCGCCGTTCCCTAGCTTGTCGAGCATTCTTTCCAAAAATCGGGACTTTTTTCAAACGCCAAGGGACGCGGGACAAATTGTTCAAAAGCGGGACATCTGGTCACCTTAATTTTAACTGGCCCTGCAGAGGCCCCGAGAAGCCACGCTTTTGGTTGGACTTTTTTTTCTAGGCATCCTAACAAAACTTAGACAAGTGTGTTCCTCAGAGAACTTGTCTGCAATCATCCACTGATTGCAAAGTCCTGTTGAAACACGTTTTGTCCGGGATAGGCCTGTGCGTGTATGAAGTGGGCTCACAGTCGCAGTCATGTTTTACATCTTACCATGCTGCTCTGGCAATCATATCTGATCTTTGTTTTCTGGAAGGGACAGACAGTCGCACATTTTTCTTTAAGCTAGGAAAAGACGAACGGCATTCTCCTTCTGCCCCATAGACACGAATGAAAACCAAATGACTCCCAAAATAAAATGACTCTAACTACATTGTTTATTTAAACAAGTTGTTTGAAGAACAATGTGGCAGATCAGGACCTATAATATTATCTGCTGCATAGTCACTGTGAAAATGAAATGGGCTGATGAATGGGGAAGACCTAATAATTACACATAATAAACTCGCTTCTTCAGAACTGGCTATTAAAATCTCAGCTATGTTGTGTGCTCGTGGGCACGAAAACAGAAACTCAGAAAGTGGAGGAAAGAGAACTAGGAGGGGTAGTAGACACAGTGAGCAAGAGGCAGGCCCGGAGAGACCAGCCCTGGGAGAGAGAGTGCATCAGGAGGAGGAGCCTGGGAGGAAAACTGTGTTGGCCTGAGGGGAGTCCACCGAGGACGGTGACCGGAAGATAAATAGGAGGTGATCCACACAAAAATCTGACACAGGAAGTTGGAGCTCTTCTCAGTGTGCCTAAAATATTTTATGATTACAAGTTAAAGTATAAACTAAAACTAACTTTTAACCCCTTTTAAGGGTCTTTGCATGTACTAGCTTGTATTGTTCTTATTTTACTATCTTTGGAGCACTTTAAAGAGTTTTAAACTGACAGCTCTTCCTCCAGAGACGGACATAGCAGGACAGATGACAAGGCATCTGCTGTTTCTCTTGCTGTTGGTGGCTGATGGATGGGGTATCATGAGCCAGGCTACACCGGCCAGGACTGAACTCCTCAGTGTCTGCATGGATGCCAAGCACCACAAGGAAAAGCCAGGCCCTGATCACTCGTTGCACGACCAGTGTAGCCCCTGTAAGAAGAATGCCTGCTGCTCCAACAACAACCAGCCAGGAAGTCCACAAGAGCCTTTCCTACCTGGACAGATTCAACTGGGACCACAACGAGAAGATGCAGCCTGCCTGTGAGCGCCACTTCATCCAGGACGCCTGCTTCTATGAGTGCTCCCCAAACTTGGGACCCTGGATCCAACAGGTGGACCAGAGCTGATGCAAAGAGAGGGTGCTGAACGTGTCCCTGTGCCAAGAGGACCGTCAGAGATGGTGGGAGGATTGCCACTCGTCTTATACCTGCAAGACCAACTGGCACAGGGCTGGAACTGGACTTCAGGGTATAACCAGTGCCCAGCAGGAGCTACTTGTCTGTGCATGGATTTCTACTTCCCCACACCTAGGGCCCTGTGTGAGGACATCTGGAGGACTCCTACAAGTTAAGCAGCTGGGCCAAGGGACCAGCCAGTTGCATGCAGATGTGGTTCAACCCAGCTCACGTGGCCAAGTTCTATGCTGAGGCCATGAGTGCAGCTGCAGCCCCCTGGGCCCTTGCTCTCCTGCTCAGCCCAGTCCTGCTGCTCTGGCTGTTGGGCTGATGGCCTGCTGCCTGCCGGTACCCTCACAGCACAGGCCTGGCCTGGCCCCCGGCTCTCAGTGATCAGTGTGTGCCCCATAGCAGGGCCCAATGAACTCAAGTTTAAATAAATAGTCACCCACCTATGTAAAAAAAAGAGTTTTAAACCAACAAATTGAATAATATGTGGTAGTTACATCATTTCATGTCAACTTGAAGATATATAATAGTGGGGGAGTGGAGTTTAGCCTGACAATCAGGTCACAGCCTGATGGTGACTCCTTGTGGGTGTGGCTTTTTCATAAGTGGCAACCAGACCCCTGGAGATGTGTCCACCGCCATTGGATCCACAAGACTTTGGACCCACCGACTTGTGATTTTCCTGCATCAATGTATATAGTTGTGTGAGTCTGTAGAGGGACTTATGGACTAGTATCAGCCTTATGGACTTGAGTTAGACTGGGCTGGGATGTTTTATCGATAGATGACTACTTCTTGATATAAAGCTCTCCCTTACACATACATGAGTGTCGCTGGATTTATTTCTTTAGTCACCCGGCCTAACACATACTGAATGGGTGCCCTTATCAATAGTAATCAGAGCGAGTCCCCTTGCACACTTCCTACAGGCTGCGAGCTAGGTGAGATGGACTACTTTGTTCACCTTTTGCAGCAGTGCTTCTGATGAGAGAGACTCTAGACTCACAGCTGAGACCAATAACTAGCTGGAAATGCTGGTGGACTCGCTAACCCTCCTAACTTTCAGGTTCTTCATCTGTAAAATGAGATGAGGAAAACAATAATACATCCCTCAGAAGTCTGATTTTACAAAGCCCTTGCCCATAGCGGATATTAAGTTCATCACAAAGATTAACCGAAGCCAGGCCCGAGAGAAGAAAAAGTGTATTCTGTGCTTCCTTGGAGGGAAGTCAGAGAATCCGCGCTGCCGGGAGGGAGAGGAGAGGAGAGGAGGGAAAGGGAGAGAGAGACACGGAGCCCTGAACTCCCGGGCTAACTTCATAGGCACCCATTGTGGGGACCCAAGAAGTCGTGTTTATCTGTGGTGGAGAGCGAGTTTTAAGCTGGTCAGGGGGGAAGGTAAAGCAGTAAAAGGAGTGGGTGGAAACCTCAGGTGGGCAAATAAAGAGGAAGGGAAGAGCATTCTCAGCTTCCGGGGCTCTAAATGGGTCTCCGTCCATAAAAATTCCGAGGCAGGGTGGTGCTTTGATCATTCCATTTGGCGCCGAGGCAGGTGGCTCATTGATTTGTGGCCCCTGGTCCTATCGGGCCAGGCAGGCAGGCTATTCCTCCTCGACTGGTGCCTGGCCCAACATTACATTAAATATTAATAGATATTGGTATACATCATCTCATTTCACGGCCAGAGTTCTGTGAGTCTGTACAAGCATGAGCCTGACTTTACAGGGAAGGAAAACAGGTCCTGAGAGGTCAAATTACCTTTCCAAGTTCATGCAGCCCAAGTCCAAACTCAGGTCTTTCTCACACAGATGCCCTGAATGTTCTTAACCACTGTACTACCTCACCATTTATATGCAGCATTCTGAAAATGACACCATTGGTTTGGATCTGAGCTTGTGCATTCTGCTTTGTCTATTTTGTTAACCCTTGAAGCATTTCTCTGCCAGTTGTGCAAAGGGTCATTTCTTCACCCTAGAACTGGGGGTGCAACAGACTATTAAGCTCTGGCCTGAGAATCAAAGGATGAGACCTGGGATACCAGGAGTCAGCGGCTGGGGGGTGGGAGGGCGGGAAGGGGGAAGGGAAGGGAGGTATGGCTGGGACAAGGTCAGCAGTATTCTTTTCTTTTTTTTTATTGGGGGCTCGTATAATTCTTATCACAATCCATACATACATCCATTGTGTCAAGTACATATGTACATTCGCTGCCCTCATCATTCTCACATTTGCCTTCTACTCTAGCCCCTGATATCAGCTGTCCATTTTCCCCTCCCTCCCCACTGCTCCCTCCCTCATGAACCCTCCATAATTCACAAATCATTATTGTTTTGTCATAAGTTACACTGTCTGACATAATTCTTATCACAATCCATACATACATCCATTGTGTCAAGCACATATGTACATTCGCTGCCCTCATCATTCTCACATTTGCCTTCTACTCTAGCCCCTGATATCAGCTGTCCATTTTCCCCTCCCTCCCCACTGCCCCCTCCCTCATGAACCCTCCATAATTCACAAATCATTATTGTTTTGTCATAAGTTACACTGTCTGACATCTCCCCCTGCCCTCTTCTCTGCTGTCCCATCCCCCAGGGAGGAGACCATACGTAGATTCTTGTAATTGGTTCCCCCTTTCTACCCCACATTCCCTCCATCCTCCAGGCATTGCCCCTCTCACCCCTGGTCCTGAAAGAGTCATCTGTCCTGGATTCCCTGTGTTTCCAGTTGCT
>NW_022103920.1:90094144-90104195 GCF_000313985.2 Echinops telfairi
TTCCATGTGGGCTTTGTTGCTTCTGAGCTAGTTGGCCGCTTGTTTATCTTCAAGCCTTTAAGACCCCAGACGCTATATCTTTTGATAGCTCTCTTCACCACATTTGCTTATGCCATGTTTGTCTTCAGTGTTTGTGTCAGTAAAGCTGGCACCCACTGATATGATTTTCAGTTCTTTGATGTCTGATAGCCAGCAGTATTCTTTTAATCCAAGCAACAACCCTCCATTGAGGCCACGCATGTTCACTTTATTTGGTCTCCACAGTAATCTTAAATGTATGATTACCACCAATCAATCAATATGAAGCTGGGACATAGAAAAGTTCAACGATTTACCATCTAAGTATAGGGTGTAAGGAAGTTTGAACTAGAGCTCGACATGTGGGAGCATGGTGTAGAAGACGTGAGGTTGGAAATGAAAGAAGGGGCCAAGTCACACAAACAGAGCACTGATTAGAAGTGGCCTAAGGGGGTTGCAGGCAGTGCATTGCATCTATGCCCTGGAATGATGCCCCCACCCCCACCCCCAGCACTGACTACCTTGAAAAGATTCCAGCCAAAATGAAACACACCCAAACCCATCTGGAGCACGGACAGTCTGAGGGTCTCCCTGGAGGGCAGGGGTGGCTGCCTCCACAGGAGGGCACTTCCTGAAGGACGTAAGGAGGAAGGAGACATGAAGATAAAGGGGTGTGAGAGAAAGTAAGACCTGTAGGGAGTCAGCCTCTGTTCAGACTCTAGTGTCCTGTCCTCTTTACCAGAGCCAAACTCTCATCATCCCAAGGTGCTACACAGTTCTGCAGCTGCCTTGGACCGCAACTTGGAAACTCAAACTCTGTAGTACTCATGGGAATGGCACTGAGGCACCCAACTTCACTTAACCTATGGCCGAAGGAAAATTCTGGGGTCCTGTATCAGTTGTATATAAACAAGGACTTTCCTATAAGAACATTTCTTGATCTCGTCTAACAAAATGTCTGGAGGTGGGCAGCGCCAAGATTGTTCCAGCCTCTCTGTGACCACGGTGGATTTCTTCTCAGGGTCATAACCTCGCTGCCCAAGTTCCCTGCAGTGAGTCCTCACAGAATAGAAATGGGAGCAGAAAGAGAGAGGACTGGTTAGAAAGGGCCTTCTCTTGTATGAGGAAGGACATTGCACCCTGGAACTTACCAAGCAAACTTCCTGTGCTAGTTACATAATTTCATGTCAACTTGAAGATATATAAAAGTGTAGCCTGTCAATCAGGTCACAGCTTGACGTTTGCATGGTCCATTAATCCATTGGCCTAATTGTCTCCATGTGTCTTCAATTTTCATCACTCTTCTGTCCTCCAGACAGGGCAAGACCAACAGTGCCACCTTACGTGGCCCTAGTCACTGCTTACCACTGTTGAATAAAGAACAGTGTTTTCCTGGCGTATGATATGCCAATTGGCCTTAGTGTTCCCCGAGAATATGGTCCTGAGCCCTCAGGCCCAGCAACGCATCCCACCAAGGTGGTTGGTTATGTGTAAATAGTTTTTACACCTTTCCCCCTATAGCTCCATCGTATTCATGCAGCAAAGGTAAACTTCCATGTAAAAATATTCCCTGTGAACTATATATATTTGTGAGTATATTCCTATTTGTGAGTATATTCCTACTGTCCCTCCCACACCTGTTCATTAACCTGCTCACTGTGATTGCAGGATTGTGTACATATAACAGTATTTACCTCTGTTGCCTTTAGATCTGCACCACTCTCAGTGTCTTCCCCTACCTCCATCATTGCTTGCCAACCTTTCTATGATTGTATATTGCCTATCGGTCACTTGAACACTACCCTCTAGCCAGTGACTTGCCATCCCAACCTTTCCCAGTGAAGTCCTAGTAATAATCATTGGGATCCAGAGAGTGTGGATCCTCATGAAAAGTTTCTACTTTCTCTCTCCCAAAACCAAAAGACTCGGCACTTTAATACACCTTCAGTATTGACTACAACTCAGTGTCAAGAAAACCCAAATCCTCACAACAGACAACATCCTGATAACTGGAGAAATATTGAAGTTGTCAAGAATTTCATCTTACTTGGATCCACAAACAACGTTTATGGAAGCAGCAGTCATGAGATCAAATGATGAATTGCATTGGGTAAATCTGCTGCACAAGATGTCACTTGGAAGACTGAGGTGTGCCTGACCCAAGTCATGGTATTTTCACTCACCTCCAATGCATGTGGAAGGTGGATGAAGACTGAAGAAGAATCAATGCACTTGAATTACGGTGTTGGAGAATAAACCTAGAAAGTGCCATAACCTGACAGAAGAACAAACAGATGACTTGGGAAAAGGACAACCCCAATACTTCCTAGAAATAACCATGGTAAGACTTCTTGTGTACTTTGGACATGTCACCTGGAAAGATCCGTCCTTGGAAAAGGACATCATGTTTGGTAAAGGAGAAAAGCCACAAAGAAAGAGGAAAACCCTCGACACTGTGGTTGCAACAATGAGCTCAAACATAAGAACAATTGTGAGGATGGCGCTTTTTCGTTCTGCTGCACATAGGGTTGGTGTGGGTCGGAAATGGCCCAACGGCCTAACAACAATGACCTAGAGTGCCATTAGCTTTCCTTCTCCGAAGAAACAAGCCTAGCACATGGAGTGTCCACTGTCCTATCTTTGGAAAGGAAGTCCTCTTTTAGGTCACCTAAGGATAACTAAACCTTTGTTTGTTTACTTTTGACTGTGAATTAGATGGAGGCTTGCAGACTCGATCCTAGGGTTACATTCAGCCGTTCATATCCTTTCTGATTCCACGCATTCACTGCCATCCCATCAGGGCTCCCTTGCTTGTCCCACTTCCTCCCTGGGTTTCCCACTTCCACTCACCTTCTTTCCTAACCCTCAGAACTACATCCTTGGTCAAATGCTGCCCTTTGGGTCTTAAATGGTTAATTATTTTAGAGAAGAGATGAGTTCAGTTCCAGTAAGGGCCATCATCTCAGGGGTCTCTCTCAGATTTAAAATAGACCCCCAAATTAATGCCCCTCCAAGGCACACTTAGAAATCGTTAATGTGCAAAGCATGTATGGGGTGAGAAGCTTCCAAAAGTTCATGGGAAATTTGAAATATCTTTTCACTCCACTTTCCACACTTTTTGAAGCTCCCTTGTATATCTAAAACAAAAACAAGACAATTTGGGTTCTCATATCTGGTTTTCTTTAGTTATATTTCATGATCAAGCTTATTCTATAAGAAAAATGTGTATAAGAAATATCAAGATCAATTAGCCAAATGGGCTGAATGCCCCAAACCCTTAGAGAGCTTGCCATGGTGAAACCAATTTCACAGGCGTCAGTCTGACATACAGCCAATTACTCGGGTCCCGCTAGAATCTGCTGTACCTGAGGGCCTGCCATGCTCTCCTTCCCTTCTGCAAGATCCAGGTGGAACAGCGTGGAAATAATGTGAATGGTCAAAGACACATTGACATTAGTCTGCTGAGAGCTGAGGCTGGGGAAGCTTATAAAGTGGATAAGAACTATTAACCGATTCAATATGGGATCATTGAGAACAATGAATTAATAACTTGGCTTAGTTATTATACCCTTGTTACTCTCTAAGTAAGCTGCCCTGACCCTTTGTTTCTAATTTCTACTGTTATGTGGAGTCCTGGGTGGTGCAAAAGGTTAAGGTGCTGAGCTGCTAAAAGAAAAGTGGGTGGCTCAATCTATAATGGAAAACCTTCAGGAGGACCTATACACTCAAGTATAAGCTGACCCGAATATCAGCCAAGGCACCTAATTTTACCGCAAAAACTGCATTAAAAATGTGCTGAAAAACTCGGCTTGTACACGAGTACATACGGTACATTTCTACTCTGACACACATGGAGTTATCAGGAGTCAGAACTGACTGGACAACAAAAGGTGTAGTTTGCTTCTTGCTGAGTGTTGAAGGAACCTCACAGCCAGACAGTCACTATTCCGCTTACGCCTCTGAGTTGACTGGAAGTTCTGCTCGGAGTGACGTTGGCTGGGAGCTGGGAGGGCAACTGGGGACGAATGATCTTCTTCACATGCCTCCCTTTGCATGTGGTGTTTCTGACTCTGTCCCCTCCCCATATGGGCTCCCTGTCTGATAGGATCATCCAGACATTATCGCTGCAAGGCGGTGGGATTCAAGGAGGCAGGGTTCCCCAGGACAAGCCAAAACCTACAAATCCAACCTCAGCTCATATCATGTCTGCTAATGTCTCACTGGCTAAAAAAGTCACACCCCCAAGTCCAGTGTCAATGTGAGAGGTTAGACCACACAAATGGTTCATTGGGGGTCCCATCGTAATTGTCTATCACAACCTCGAAGCACTTATTTCTTTACCTCCCTCTCTGGGGAGCCTGATACTCTGCAGGGAGAGCAATTATGGGACTCTGTGGGCTTGAGACTGCATCCACAGGAAAATACCCTGTCATGGTTTTAGAACTAAAGAAACTGTAGAATGTGTGTCATTAGGAAGATGTGTGACTTGGCACTACCTAAAAATCATATTAATAATGGTCAGTGAAATTATAAAGCCAAGGAATTTGGTTAGAAAGGCTTGAATTATAAAGAATAAGTATGAAAGCTAGTGCTTAATTAAAACATGTCTTCAGGAATGCTTTCCTGATATGTCTTTTTCCCAAATCCTTACTTCATCCATTTTTATATTCCTTCAGTAAGTGCTATGAAACGGCAGACATCATTTTCCGTGCTAAGTCATTGTGCTGGGTCTAATTCCAGTTCTTACCTTCTCCCATCTGGACTATGGAAATGGTCCAAGAGATGATCTCTTTACCCCACCCACACCTCCACAAGCACCCTAATATTATCCTATCACATTCAGCATTGTACTTCAACATAAATCTTGAAATGTCCGTACTGAATTCATTGTCCCTGGCACAGTAAACCATATATGTGTTTATCTGACTCAAAATGGCCAGTGTTGGTCCCTTTCAGCCCACAAATGCCTCGGATGTTGTTCTTCAAGTGTTCCACTTCATTTTTATGACCTCCAATTTTCCTACTTTCGTATTCATATATGCTATATTCTGATTATTAATAGGTGCTTGTAATCATTTCTTCTCATTTTGAGTTGTGCCCCATCAGCAAATGAAGGTCCCCAACGCTGTGCTCTACTCATGCCATTATATTCAACTTGACTTTGAGGAGGACCTCACCATTTGAATGTGATGTGCCTTCCAAGCTGAGGGGCTCATCATCCGGTACTGTATCAAATAATGTTCTGCTGCTCTTCGTAAAGCATCCAGTAATCTTTTTCCCCCTTGTTCTTTCTGCTTTTTATCCCTTCAAAGTCTTTCATAACCTCACCTTCGGCAGTTCCACTAGCCTGCCAACAGGTAACCCAACCATCTCCTTTCAGTTGCATAGGAAATTCCTAAACACTTCTGGCCACATTCCTAAGCATATTCTACACCTTGCTCTTAGAATGGCCCACTCTTCATTTGGAAGTATTCTGCTGATCATTCAACAAGTGCTTCCTTCTACACTCATGATAGACCAAGCAACAAAGATTCAGAAGTGAAAAGGACAATTCCTGGTTAAGAAGGGAAGTTGTGCTCTGACTCACTGCCATTGAGTCAGTTCCCACTGATGGTCACCCTATTGGATAGAGTAGAGCACTCCTGTGAGTTTCCAAGACTGTACATCTTTACAGGAGTAGAAAGCTTTGTCTTTCTCCTGTGGAGCGGCTGGTGGTTTCAAACGGCCAACCTTTTAATGAGCAGCCTAACTGGTGCCCCACTATGCCACGTGGGAAATTCGCTAAAGCCCATCGCTTCTCTAGCTGAGAGTAGTAATGGAGCTTCCCATCTAGTGGATGGACATGCCAGTCATTCTGAGTGAAAGAGGAACTCCCAAAGGAGACCGGAAAAGGACATTCAAAGAGGAAAGAGAGAGACCAGGACAAGGCAGCCAGAGAAGGGAGAGTTTCCAGAACAATGATATAGTGATAAAAGGGGGCAACCACAGTAGCATAGGTGCTTGAAAACATAAATATGCCAATTTATTTTGGAAACTGCTCTTGGCAAGTGGAGACAGAAGTCAATCTACCCATTGCGACCAAGGCCATCCTAACTCATAGTCACTTGATAGGTCATAGGGTTTCCAAGGCTACAAATCTTACAGAAGTGGATTATCATATCTTCCTCCAACAGAGTGACTGGTGGGTTTGAGTTACCAACCTTTGTGTTTGCAGCCAAGAGCTGAGCCACGGCACCACCTGGGCTCCATTCGAAGTCATATTACTCAGGGCTGTTGAATGAAATAGGGGGTATAAAATGGAGAGACTGGGTGCAATTTTTTTTTTCTTTTGGAGGAATAGAGAATAACTAGAAAAGACAGCTGAGAAGGAAGAGAGTGTGGACAGAGCTGCGAAGTCATTTCCCAGAGAAAAATCAGCTATATCGTGGTACAGAAAGCACTAGTACTGAAAGAAAAAATATATATAGTTTCACCTCTTGGCTATGAGATTTGGGATTTGTTAAATAACAATCTCTTTGTTCCTTTACCTTCTCATCAATGCGGGGATAATAACACTTCAATGTATTATTCGATGGCATTCGGGGATAATAACACTTCAATGTATTATTCGATGGCATAATCTTGGCAAAAGACAGAAAGAAGTCTAGCATATAATGTGGCCATTATATGTTATTTTTAGCCTCAGAGAGCAAGCAACTACTATCTTGACGAATTCCCATGGCATTCATTAGCTAGTTCGTTTGCTTTTTTTTTTTTTTTTTAATCCTGTCTGAGTGGGGTTTGCTATAACCTCTTGTTAATAAAAATTTGCATTTAAGGATGTCTTAAAATAAGGATTTGGGGGGGTGGGGTGATCTGGCTTTGCTTTTATTTGCTTTACTGAAGAGCAAAGCCCAGAAAGGGAACAAGACTTGGTGACTGTTGACAATCTTCCTAGCCAGTAATAGACCCTAGAATCCAGGTCTCGCAGAATGGTCCACTGCCCTTTCCATGGTGTTAATTGGACCCCAGGACAGAACTGATGGGGACCAGTGAAAACATGAACAGCTCCTTTTCATCAGCCAGGAGACAAAACAACAAAGAACTGAAACAGCTTGTGGTCGAATGGATATAAACCCCAATCCTCCAACCAACAGCCTTCTCCCAAATCCGCCCCTTCCACATCTCGGAGGACGAACGGAAGACTTGGAACAGATGACAGTAGGTTTCCTTTCCATCCTAAATGGGGGAAAACAACTTCACTTTCCCTCCTCTAGACAGCATCCTAATTTGTCTCCACTTAGCCACATAGCTCAGGACAAGAGCTTTTGAAATTAATGATGCTTTCCTAAGAGTAATTGCTTGTGCTCTAATCACATGCTATTTCTTGCTACCCACGGGGCTCAGCATTAAGATTGCTTAAAGGAATCAGTAAATTGCCCGAAATGCACTGCTCTCAAGTCACCAAGATGCTTAATAGATGGTGATGAGTCACTCTAAGCAGGCAGCCACCTCACATCCCTTATAAAGTGAGTTCTTGTATCAAAGCAATCTCTAGGAGGCCAACCAGGATATGGGTCTTGGGTAGGAGGGTTCAGATTATTTTTATTTTTAATCTTCATTGTTTTTTCTCTGCTCCTTCAGCTAGTGAAAAGCACTTAACTAGACCAACTCCCAAGAACTCACCCCAAATCCTCAGATTGAAGGGATTATGCTGTCATACATGGCACACTACAGTTCTTGTTTGAAAGCTCTTAAAAAGCAAATAAAAATATACTGTTTCTACAATAATAACTAAGCATTATTCTGGTAACTTCAATTTTACTTCTTACTACGCTGAAGTTTGGGAGAAAAATAAGGCTTTCTCTTCCTGTAAAGATTTACAACCTCGGAAACCCACGGAGACAGTTCTACTTTGTCCTATAGGGTTACTATCAATCAGAATTGGCGCAATGGCAGTGAGCTGAGAGGTGACGTTTCAGGAGCACAGGTGGTGCTGTGGACTGGGTCTTGGGCTGCCAACCCAGCAGCCACTTCATGGGAGAAAGATGAGGCCATCTACATCCTGTAAATAGCTACAGTCTCTGACACCCTACATAGGTTCGTGATGAGTCGGAATCAACTTGATGGCAGTGGGTTTGGGATTTATACAGAAGTTCAAAACTCTAAATGCCCTTCAAATTCGTTAATAATAACTTTAGTTTACAATTCACAGAATTGTTTGTAGAATGGATCCTATCTGTACCCACCCACCCCTTTTTTTAAGATTAATCAAAATGGAAATTTTTAGGTTATGTCTACCCAGACAAATCTCGACCTCTTTTCTGAATTATTCAGATTGGTTGTCCAGTCAACATGCATACAAAGCTCAACTCTTCTGCTGCGCAAGTTAACCATATGGCTTTGCTCTTGGAAAATATAAAAGGTTGGCTGTGGATAACATAATTCTCAGTGAGTTTTTCCCACCATCACTTTTGGCAATTTTTGAACAGTAGCCTAATAAAAAAATTAATGAATACTCACTTCTCAACACTCTTATACTGACTGATATTTCTCAGACAAAATCTGTTATTAAAATAATATTTTGCCTGAGAGACTTGACACATCAGAATACAAATGGCAAAAGCATCTGCAATGTCAATGAGTGAGTGGAAAGAGAAGAAGAATTGAAGGATAATATGCACTTGAAGGCACTCAAAATAAAACCATCAATGTCTTGTGTGAAAAAGCCAAAGAAAAGATTGGTTTGGGTTCGTTTGAATGGTTTTAGGACAGTGTGGGTACATCTTGTTCTACTGCGCTTCATTGTCTTGGGCTTCCCAGGGAGTGTGTGTTTTCACAAATTGGAAGTTGGTGGCAACCCTGCATCGAGCAAGTCTGTCAACAGCATTTTCCCGACAGCATGTGCTCACTTCATGTCTGTGCCACGTTTGAGCAGTTCTCACAATATTTAATGCTTTTTCACACTGCTGCTGCACACTTACAGACTACATTATAGGGTACGCATAACTTTTATTTGCACTGGGAAACCAAGAAAGGAAAAAGGGAGTGTGACTCCCTTGACTGCGTTATTGGCCTTATTAGAAAGGTCTGGGACCAGACCTGCAGGATCCCTGAAGAAATCCTGTATCTGGGGAAAGCTGCAACATAAAATTATTGAGAAATCAATACAGGGTAAAAATTTAGTGTACCACGTAAACGGATAAAATGAAAGTGTATCATAGAATGCGTCTCAAAGAACTAGGAATTACTGTCCATCTTCTAAATTCCATTTGAAACCCATTCAGACAGTCAAAATCTGCTCATCAGTTTAATAATGGACTGAATGAGCAGTGCAGTGCTGGACAACAATGAAATATTAAGACTTAGAAGTTCTACTGGAAACACAGGGAATCCAGGACAGATGACCCCTTCAGGACCAGTGGTGAGAGTGGAGACACTGGGAGAGTGGAGGGAAGGTGAGGTGGAAAGGGGGAACTGATTATAAGGATCTACATAACCTCCTCCCTGGGGGACGGACAACAGAAAAGTGGGTGAAGGGAGACATCAGACAGTGTAAGATATGACAAAATAATAATAATTTATAAATTATCAAGGGTTCATGAAGAAGGGAGAGAGAGGAGGGAGGGGAAAAAATGAGCTGATACCAAGGGCTCAAGCAGAAAGCAAATGTTTTGAGAATGATGATGGCAACAAATGTACAAATGTGCTTGGCACAATGGATGGATGTATGGATTGTGATAAGAGTTGTACGAGACCCCAATAAAAATAAAAGACTTAGAAGTTCTAGTAATGGTGGGAAGTTAGCACATATTTTAATAGAAAGGGTAATTCAGCTGGAGACACAGTATTGGAATTTCACCTGATCTGATCCCACCACACGGAGGCAAAACACTAAGGGGTGCAACAGAACAGCAAGGGAATGGAGCGGTGAAGTCCCCAGGGAATGCCGAAGATGGACTTTGGGGCCAGGGCTTGGTGCCCCAACAGATTGGACTGGAAAACACTCCTAAAGGCCAACAAACATTCCTTGAACTAACTACAAGCTTTTCTT
>NW_022103920.1:90105837-90123824 GCF_000313985.2 Echinops telfairi
AAGAAGAAGAAGAAGAAGCAAGGATAGCAAGTTTGTCTCACATACTTTGGTGATGTTACCAGGAGGGACGAGTCCCTGGGTGGAGAAGGGCATCATGTTTCATAAATCGTGTATCAGTGAAAAAAGGCACTCTACCCTCCATGAGATAGTTATAAGAGTGTTGGCATGTACTAAAATTCATAGAAATGCTCAACCTAAAGAGTTATATAAAATGATTATTATACATTAATTCTGATAGTTTAAAATGGGGGACAGACAACAGAAACATGGGTGAAGGGAGACGTCAGACAGGGTAAGACATGTCCAAATAATAATAATTTATAACTTATCAAGGGTTCATGAGAGAAGGGGTGCAGAGAAGGAGGGGAAAAATGAGGAGCTGATACCAGGGGCTCAAGCAGAAAGCAAATGTTTTGAGGATGATGATGGCAACAAACGTACAAATGTGCTTGACACAATGGCTGGATGAATGGATTGTGATAGGAGTTATACGAACCCCCACTAAAATGATTTTTCTACAGTTAAAAAAAATGGAAATAAAAAAAAAAGAAAGGGTAGTTCAGTTGGCTGCTAATTAAACGAGTGGAGGTTCAAGTCTACCCACAAGCTCCTTGGAAGAAAGATCTGCCAATCTATTTCTGACAAAACAACTATGCAAAACTGGGTGTCAAGTTTTACTCTGCCACATATGGTGTAACCTTCATCAGAATCAATTCAACAGTCATTGTTTTGTTGTTGTTTTTAACAATTTTATTGGCACATAATTCACATAGCATTTAATTCAATCGTTCAATCACATCAAGAAGAGTTGTACAATCATCACGACCATCACTTTTAGAACATTTTCGTTATTTTTGTACTCTTCCTTAGTAGTGCCCATTTCCCCCAACCTCCCCTGCCGTACCCCCAAGGAACAATTAATCCAGTTGTTGTCTCTATAGATGTTCCTATCCTGGATTTCATATACAGAAAAACACGTTATTTTATTTATTTTTTTTTTTTAATCAATTTATTGGGGCTCATACAATTCGTCACAATACATAGATCAATTGTGTAAAGCACATCTATACATTTGTTGCCCTCATCATTCCCAAAATTTTCTTGCCTCTTGGGTTCCCGGAAAAAACACGTTATTTTAAACCAAGAGCAATAACAAAGTAAACCAGATAAAAACCTAAATCAAGAAGAGAGCAGAAAATATTAAAAACTAGAAAATTTAAACTGGATCAAAAGGGTTATAAAATGGCGGGGTGTTAAAGTTTAACCTCGCCGCATCTACAATGAACCACCTCCCAATGCATTCTGCACTATAACATGGCTGTTCACACACCTGGTCCCTGGTCAGAGGGGACCCACTTAATCCATGTGTGTTTCCCTTCACTTTTTTTTAACTGAAAAACTTTAAAATGGGTCAAAAAGGAGATCAAATGAAACAATGTTACATTTTAACCTCTGCCATAATCGACTTTACAGTGTTCTCTGTCTGGCAACAAGACTACTCACAACCCTCAACTAAGATCAGAGGGTATTCACCAGAGCCTGAATCTATGCGTGGAGCCTGCAAATAGATTTGGGGCTTCCACTGTCATTGACAGCCTTCTGCAAACCAAGTCAAGCTCTGGCATCATTTCCTCCTTTGGATTTGATTATATTACTTACAATCCTTGGATCACACAGGCTGGTGTGCTTCTTCCATGTAGACTTAGTTAACACCTCACTTAATGGCTGAATAGTTGGTTTTATAAAAATTATGGTGATGTCCTCGTTGGATTAAAGGCAATCCATAAAACTGTAGTTATAATTACATTGCTTTTTATTTGAGTTAGTGGCCATTTTTTAGCTAAATAAAATTTGGTTCAACTTAAGCAAAATAGGTAAACTTGCTTATTTCAACCCTAATTATTAAAAAAAAAGACAATATTCAAAGTATTACAAAATTTCCTAATGTTTAGTCAGAAAAATGGGCTAATTTCACATAGAGCTTTCATTATATTGTTATTACAAATAACTTCATGTACAAAGTGCTTTAATAAGAAAATGACAATTTCAGATATATATGTGTGTGTGTGTGTGTGTGTGTGTGTGTGTGTACTCACTTTCTACCAGGGAGTTAGGTTGCATAAGAGAATTATAGACATTTGTATGATTGTGGTCTTACTGTATCATGAAAACAAAAGTAAACATTGACTGTCAGAGCAAGTCAAAATAAAACCAAAATTTCGCATCAGGACAAATACAATTAAAAAGAAAACAAAGCTCCCTTTAATCCTATGCATTACCTCCTGCAACCATAAAGATAGCTCCGAGGTGTAAAGGGAAGAGGTGGGGTGAGGAGCAAGACGGATGAATCTTAAAGGTCTGATATTTTAACATTCATTCTGTGTTTTATGGAGTTTTGTTAGTTTAAAAGATGTTATTCGGGATCATAATAGCCTGGACTATGGAGGGACACAGCTAAATGGAAGGCCAAGTTGCCATTGCATGTCAGGCATAGCTAGGGCTTGATGAAGCCAGAGGATGCTTGGTGGCAGGGGTGGGACAGGAAGAAAAGGCAGGGTGAGCAGGGGCTGGCTGAAATAGGGAGGTCAGGCTCTGAAAGATATATTTTTATTTCTGCCAGCGATGGTTTGCCTCTTTCTCATTCATCCTGTCGCCACACAAGCAAAGAAAATGACTAGCGTGTGTTTTGGTACAGACTGAGCAATCAGGATTAGAATTTTTTGACATTTCGTGAAGCTTTGTCATTTCCCCACCTGTGTTACTCTGGATGTCCGTGAACTATAAGTAGCAGGGATATCACTAACACCAGGTTGTTGGGCTGTACAATGGGATGAGGATGCAGAGACCCCTGGCCAGAAAGGATCTCTTTTTGCACAGACTACTGGGAACCAGCACTAGACAAGTGTCAGAATGCAGAGACTGCTAGAGCTGCTCCAGCGACCAAAAGAGCAGAAGCAGAATGAGATGCCAACATTTTACAGCGCATTTTGGAGATAACAAATCTCCATAGAAATCTATTGGTGATCGCTCTCTCTAGGCTCCTCCCTTGACCTTCCTCGGCTGGCTCCCTCTCCTCCCCTGTTCCCTTTCCCTTGTCCTCTTTCCCTTCCCCCTCTCTCCACGTTGAGATGATCACAGTCGTGTGACACTGCAAAGTACTGAAAATGATTACATTAATGCCAGTCTCGTTGACATAGAAGAGGCACAAAGGAGTTACATCTTAACACAGGGTCCACTTCCTAATACATGTCGTCATTTCTGGTTCATGGTTTGGCAGCAAAAAACAAAAGCCACTGTCATGCTAAACCGGGTTGTGGAGAAAGAATCAGTTAAATGTGCACAGTACTGGCCAACAAAAGATGACCGAGAAGTGCTGTTTAAAGAAACAAGATTCAGTGTGAAGGTCTTAACAGAAGATGTGAAATCATACATCTACTGCAATTAGAAAATATCAATAGTGGTGAACCCAGAACAATCTCTCACTTTCATTATACCACCTGGCCAGATTTTGAAGTCCCTGAATCACCAGCTTCATTTCTCCATTTCTTATTTAAAGTGATAGACTCTGGCTCCTTGAAACCTGAGCCTGGACCTCTGGTGGTTCACTGCAGTGCTGGTACTGGGCAGTCTGGCACATTTTCCTTACTAGACACCTGTCTTATTTTGATGGAAAAAGGAAATGCTATTAATATTAAACAAGTGCTACTGAATATGAGAAAATATCAAATGGAACTTATTCAGACACAAGAACAACTCAGATTCCCATACATGGCTATAATAGGAGCAAAGTTTAAAAAGGGAGATTCAAATACACAGAAACAATGGAAAGAACTATCTAAGGAAGACTTGTACCCCGCTTTTGATCATTCCCCAACCAAAATAATGACTGAAAAACATAATGGGAACAGAATAGCCTCAGAAGAAGGAAAGCCTGCAGGCGACGGGGGTCAGGACTGACCTCTGAAATACAAGAAACTGCAGACGAAAGGAGCGAGAGTGTTTTACGGAAACGAGTCTGAGAGGACAGAAAAGCTAACCCGGCTCAGAAGGTGCAGCAGATGAAACAGAGGCGAAATGAGACTGAACGAAAAAGAAAAAGGCCCAGATTGACAGACACCTAAGTATTCGTGACTTGAGAATATTCTGCAGCTAGAAATTCCGAATCACTGATGAACAAAGCAAGACCGGAAGCCCACTCCGGAAACGAAAGTGAGGCTTGATAGGCCTGCAGATTGCCTCACCACTGTCTGTCCCTGTTTACATCCAGGGACTGAAGAGGGAGTGCCCGCCAGCAGAAGACTTTGCAAAGTCCTTTCACTTGATTTATTAGGTGCTTTTTCAATGTGTGTATGAAATGTAGAAAGATGTAAAAGACATAAATTAGGGGAGACTACTTTGTATTCTGCCATTCCTACTGTATTTTTATACTTTTGGCAGCATTAAATATTTTTATTAAATTTTTTTAAAAAAGAAATCAATTGGTGAACACTGGAGTAAACTTGAACTTTCTGCAAACATTTGCAAAACTACACTCAGAGACCCGGCTCTAAGAACACCAACTCTGGGATTGATTGTGGAACAACATGGACTAGATGGAGGAGGGGCAACAGATTGAGGATACAGAAGACTTGACCTGAGCAGAGATTAAAACTGTGGTCGCATTGCCTGAGAGCTATGCCATGGTTAGTGCTCTTTCAGAAAGAAAAGAAACCCCAACCCAAATTAGGTGACATTATAAGGACCCCCACTGATACACTGGGAGAGACGGAGGTAGCGGAGTCCTGTCTCCATTTCGTTACCCTCCTCTCCGCCTCGTGGCAAGGTAGTTGCAGCAGCTTCTCCACACGTTAACAAAGCCCCGAGAAAGAAGAGAACGTCCCTTAAGAGTCTTTCTTAACAGTGAATTAATTAACTTTCCCCAGAATCCTCCAACTTAACAACAACAAAAAACCCACTGCCATCGAGGCGATTCCAAATCATAGCCACCCATACAGCAGGGCAGAACTGCCCTGTGGGCTTCTGAGACTGTAACTCTTCACAGGAAAAGAAAGCCTCATCTTTCTCCCTCGGAGAAGCTTGTGGACCGAACTGCTGACCTTGAGGTCAGCAGCCCAGCTTGTTACCCACTACATCACCAGGGTTCTTGAATCCTCCAAAACACTTGGCCAAACTGAATCATAAACCATTTCTGTCGAGTAGACTCTGACTCGTGGTGACCCTTTGTGTGTCATGTAGAACTGAGCTGCACAGGGTTTTCAAGTACTTCTGGGTGGACTTGAACTTCCAACCTTTGGTTAACAGCAAGCCTATTTATCATTTGTATCACCCAGGAACTCCACATGCATACATACTCTATCTATGGAAACAGAGACCTGAGAGGGCACTAACTACTCTATCTCAAATAGGAAGGAAATGACACAACTAAACCTCAAGCCAAGAGAGATTAACAGGAAAACCCATGCCCCGTCCTCCTAACACATGGACGGAACCAGCATCCCTTTGAAGCTCAAGGAGACCCTTCCCCTTAGATCAAGAGACCCAAGTTGAAAGAGCAGCTGGGAATTTCAGAAAGCCGCAGTCCTCTCAGGGCCTGTAGTGAAATGAACCTGACCGTTAAAGGATACTTTTCACTAACACTAAAATGGGGCCACCCATACTACCTGTCTGTCCACCAAATCCTTCGTGCACATCCACTTAACACAAAGCCCTTGGTACAGCAGGCCTTTGCCTCTCTGAGTTCATAGGAGGGATTGATGGCAAACAAGCCATCAGGCAGAAACTTCTGCACATCACCTCCCTCAGGGGTGGGAGGCCTAGAATTAAAGGAATTTGGTGCCTATTAAATGGAGACTTTTCCAACCAGAGCAGCATTTTTTTTTTCCAGAGCACCAAATTGTAAAGAGTCCACGTGATGTGTGTGACAGTGTTTTCCAGCCTGGGGACTGGATTACACAAAAGGACTAGGTAATTTTAGCAAGTTCACCTGCAGACGATTTCCCCACTGAGCCTCCCTCCCACCTGAGAAGACTCCTTCTCCCCTCTCCAGGGCAACATGAGCCTGGATTATTCTCTCCTCTCCGGGAAGTCATTGGGTCCCCGCATAAAATCCTTTGGCTCCCCCAGGAAGTCCCTAGCAACAATCACCTGGGTTTCCTGTTACACCACTGGCTAATGATACCAGTAGTTCATTCATAGGCATGCCATGGGGCCTGCAGGAAGCCAGGCCCTGGGAAGAGCACCGAGGTGACAAGCATGACCAAGGTCTGATGCTGACCCCAAAGAGCCTCCAGTGATGGAGGATTTGCATGGACTACATTAGACAGCCAATGTGCAGGAGCCGGGCTGAGACTAGCCAATGGTTCCATTTCACTGTCCCCTCCTCTACCCCTTAAAGGTCTCACTGTAAGTAGCTTGCACTCAGCCATTTGATATTTTAGAAACAAAGTGGTCTCCCTGTAGGAAGGCAGAATAACTACTTGAATAACCCTATATACTGTAGTTCTACTTTGACTATTTCTTTTAACACCTGTCATCTCCCCTAAGCACACCTGGAGCAGACCAGAGGAGATGGAGTGGAGTCTAGAAAGGGAAGAGGCGAAGCGCTAGAGGGCACAGCAGAAGCATCCTTATAACCTGTCTCTTCAAATTCCCTGGCAATGCTCAAGGGGGTGTGTTTCTGATGTCACAGAGGAGGGCGCTGAGGCTCAGTGCTGCAGTAACGTCTCCAAGGTCACACTACTAAGAAGACCCACAGCAAGTGTTAGATCCCTCACTCCACCTTTAAACTACTTTCTAGGATCTCTCCCTCCTATACCATCTAACCCCCTCCTCCTACCTCCTCCACTTCTGGGAAACACATTTCTCAGCACATCCCTTGTCCCTGGGTGACCAGACAAGGTGACATCCCTCAGCTCTTGGGGAGAAGGGTAATTTTATCCAGATAAGCCAACCAGCACCCTCCAGTCCTGGTAGCAGAGTCACAAAATCCAGAACACTAAACCAGCTCGTCCCGAGTCCCTCAAACTCTTGGGGCCTGCATATCTTTATAAAAGAAGGGGTTGGGCCTGCAAGTGCCTCACTACATCGTCATATTCAGGAGATCTGAGAGGTCACACATCTCAGAACGAGCATAATTTAGAATGAGGGAGGACAGGCTTCCTGGGGCGGGGTCCTCGCCTCTTAGAGCTCATCATTGATTTTTCAAGTGGGATAAAAGAAACTTGGTGTCTGTTGGGGCTCATTTGTGGCCCCCATCACTATGGAAAATTCCAAAGGCAAAAAACAAAAAACAGTAGGCAAAGTAAATGTCTGCAATCCCCACCTGTGGCGTTGTGAACACCCAGTCTGAATACAAGTGCAAACCTGGGCCAGTTTGCCCCACTGGGAGCACAGCTTCTTCCCCAGCCCTTTCTCACCCCATCTTGCGGGCACAGGCTGCTTCTTGTCTGACTCTAGCTTCTCCACTAATTAAATGTCACACTTCCAGCTGCAACCACCAAGAGATACCCTCCAGGCAATTCAGTGGAGGAAAAAATAAGGTCTTCCCCGTTTCTTACTACCCTGATGAGATGCTGGCTAAGACCAACGACAAATAACAGGGTTGCTATGAGGAAGTGCTAATGGGACCCATGGCCCAAGAAGCAGCAATTATGAAACAAGATGAAATACTTAAAAGGAAATAAACTCTTGCCCTGAGGATGGGGGAGCCAGAAGAGCCCATGACTCACTTCTCTCTGATTCATCACACCCCGTGGTCTTGATCCTCCAGTCCCGCTAGATTTCTCTATCTATAGGAAATATTGTGACCAGCAGTTCTGCGGGAATTCTTGAAGACTGTCATGGTTCCTTATGGGACATGGAGGGATACAGATTTAAATTGAGCGGATAAAGCTGCTGGTGGCCAACAATGAAAGAGTCAAGAGGTGGATCCCAGCGTCATCTTCACATTGACTCAGGAAGTTATTTTACCTAAACATCCCATGTCTATGTTTTTGTCGTTGTTGTTGGGTCCCATCAAGTTGGTTCTGACTCATAGTGACCCTATTCACAACAGAAGGAAACACTACCGGTCCTGCGCCACCTTCACAATCGTTCCTCTGCTTGAGCCCATTGGTGCAGCTGCTGTGTCAGTCCATCTCGTTGAGGGCCTTCCTCTACTTTACCAAGCAGAGTGTCCAACTGATAACATGCTCTAAAGATGTGAGATGAAGCCTCTCCATCCTTGCCTCCCCGGAGCAGTCTGGCCATACCTCTTCTCCTATCCATAGACTCCCTAAAGACCATAAGAAGGTAAATGACCTGCTGGAGCTCACATAGGGATTCTCTTTTACAGGCAAGGATTCCTCTGGACAAAGATACCACCACGCTCTTAGTCAATTTTGTGCTTATTGAAATAGAATAGAAAGGGGACAGGTAGCAAGGAGAATGACTTTGGAAGACTTGTCACAGTCTCCAAAACTGTAAATTCCTGTAGGACAATAAGTCATGAACAGTCAGCAGACGTGGGAAGGTACAACAGCCTTCCAACAGCTTACCACAGCATAGTACATTCCAAATCCCCCACAGCTAGTGGGGACGGGTGGCTAGTGGCTGAGACTTCAGTCTGTGTCTGCTCAGTGCATGAGAAACCACATGGACCACTGGCCTTTAGCTGGTTTTCTCATCCAGTGAAATTAGACAACCAAAGGCTGAGAGGCTGAGTGCTGGGAGAAATCCCCAAATCCCATTCAACTCTTGTTTGACAGGTGCAAATGGAAGACCCCACCCCACCCACAATAAGAGGCTTTCCCAAGCCTACCCAACCACTTGGCAGCAGACCCAGGTGTCCTGACTGCCTGTCCCTTCCCTTTCCACGCTGTTCAGCCAGCCCCTGCCAGGGTGACTGAGAGTCCTGTGAGCTCGGGGGTCCTATCAATGTGCCCGAGGGAAATCCCTGGCCCTGGAACCATAAAGTTTGGAGAGGCAGCTCTTTCTACTCTCGCAGACCACACCTTTTCTTTTGAGGACACTGCCCCCCAGCCCCCTTCAGGGGATGAGCTAGGATTAGTTCAAGCAGGGTCACCATGCTTTCTTGGAACCTTTATTCCTACCTGGTTTTGTTGTTTATTGTTGCCCTTGAGAATATACACACAGCAAAAACATACACCACTGATGACATTCTTTGAGATGTGCAGATAATCTCATCCTCCTTTGCTGAGTTGTCCCACCACAATTAGCATCATTGTGATGCCCCCTCGGGTTGCTCTCTAACCTTTTGAGTTGCTGTTGTCAATATGGTCATGTTTAAAACAAACAAACACTGCCATTGAGTAGATTTGTCTTTTGTTTTTGTTTTCAAAACCATCTTATTGGGAGCTAATACAGATATCGTATCATTCCATAGTTCAATCACAGCAAGCAGTATTGTACAGTTGCCACTACAGTCAGTTTCAAAACATGTTCTTCCTTCTTCAACTCCTTGACATCAGCTCCTTTTTACGCCCCCACCCCCACCCGGGCACTGTACCCCTCAGAAACCCTTATTCTACTTGCTTTCCCTATAATCCCATCAACCCTGGGTTTTCATGTATTGAAAACAGGAAAACATATAAATAACAAAAATTCTAGAGGGTCACCCGCAATGACCAAATACATCTGAGATAATAGCAACCCTACAGGGCAGAATAGAACTGTACCACAGGGTTTCTGCGGCTGTAAGTCTTTATGGAAGCAAACTGCTCCATCTTGCTTTCAGGAGCAGCTGGTGGGTTCTAACTCCTGATCCCATTAAACTTTTGTTTGACAGGTGCAAATTGAAGACCCCACCCAACCCTAAAACACTGTGCAACCCATATAGGAAGGTCTTAAAAGGGCATAATGCTCAAGGCAGACATTCTTTATTAGTTAAGTTGTTGTTTGGTTTTAAGAAGACATCAGTGGATATTTTTGGTTTAAGGTTTAATGATTATCTTAGGGCAATAATTTTGGGATTCATCCAACTTCCATGGCTCTACAACCCTGGATTCTATGAGAATCTGAAATTTCCTCCCTTTTCATGGGATTTTTCTGTAGAGTCTTAGATCAAAATGTTTAGTACTGGTTACTGGGCACCATCTAGTTCTTCTGGTCTCACAACAAAGGAGGCAGGTGTTCACTGAGGTAATTAACCACACATTCCACTTCCTCCTCTTATTCTTGACTCCTTTTCTTCTTCTGTTGCTCCAGGCAAATAGAGACCAACTATTGTACCTTGGATAGCCATTCTCAAGCTTTTAAAACACCAAATACTACACAGTGAACTAAGAGAACAAAAGCACTGAATGTGTTATTAGGCCAATTAACTGGGATGTCATGATGTCCCATGAAAACTATGACCTTAAACCTCCAGACAAAGGAGCCAAATTTCATACAGTGATTAGCTGTACATAATCAGCCTCAGCAGCTGATTGTTGCTGTTGTTGCTCTTGTTGTAAATATATCTATCACACAATTATTGCCAAGTTAACTTTTTACAACACATTGACAGAACTCACATTAATCACATGCATTTTTAAGCCACTTCATTATACTTGTGATTCTTTCTTCCATACTGATGAAATCTCAAGACCTCTAGATCCTTCCCTTCATAACACCTCACCTCTGAAATCTCCCAAATAAGTCTAAATGTCTAAACCTACAACCCCCAAAAGACAGCTATCCTCCTTACTAATCAGATGCTTTCAAGAAAAGAATTCCTTGGCTCCAGACTCCAGACGTTTCCAGTCTGGGTTCTGGTTCAATTCGGTCCAACTTCATAAAGATCCTCCCTTTATCCAAGGACCCCAGACCACTCATCTCAGACTGCAAATGCCAAGTCCTTCACATGTCCCAGCCTGTCCCCTCTGTCAGGAATGCCTTTCACCCTCTTCTCTGCCTGGTAGATACCCGCTCATTTTCCAGGGCCAGCTCAAGTTTTCCCCTTCCAGAATGTTTTATCCATCTGGGTCCCAGTAAGGTTAAAAAGAAGACATTTTGAGGATTTCATACAACAAATAATGAACAAGGGACAGTGAGACCCCAGCAACTACGGGAAGCCATGAGAAGCAGGACTGAAAGAACCAAGGGGAGGCAATAATGTTATCGCAGAGCCTTCAAAAGCCATATGAATGCAGTAGGAGTTGACAGCATGTGCTATGGCCAAGAGGAATCATGCTCACTGCCAGAGACGTACTACTGAAGCAGGAAAGGAGTACCCCCAGTCTTTCTCTTCACCTTCAGATTGTTGCTGTCCTTGGAAGAAACCCAACCAGAAGCAGAGGGCGAGGGAGTACAGGTGAGGCCATATGCAGAATTAGCATCCCAGGGCACAGAGCTAACAAGAAAGTGGATCTTCAGTGGAGAGAGGTGGGGATCTAACAGAATAACTAGCAAGCTGCCTTCCCACCATAAGCATAATCGACCCTGCTCCTCTTGCCACGCTCTCAATGAGAGAAAACTCATGGCACTACATTAGATAGATCTCGATCTCCCTGGAAAACAGGTTCAAAGTAGATGCTCAATAAAGGACTGCCTTATTAGTGAATTGTTAATTATGGCCATATCTTGACATCTCCTTGCCTCTTATAATTTGTACTAATCTGAAAGGAGTCCAAGTGGTACTATTTTCTCAGTGTTAACCAAAGGGTTGACAGTTCAAGACCACCAGCAGCACTTTAGAAGAAAGACCTAGTAGTCTATTTTCAAAATTTAGCCACTGAAAACTCTATGCAGCATGGTTCTACTATGATGCAAGTGGGATCGCCAAGGGCTGGGCTAGCCTCCAGGGCAACTGGCACTGATACTAGTCATAAAAATACATGTTTTGTAAGTTCAGCACTTTCTGACCAATGAAACCCACTTTCTCCACTTTGTCTTTAAAACATAGTTTTCCATTCTCTTGTCACTACTTAATTTAACAAATACTATTTGAGCAAGAACTATGCTTTGTGTGGGAGTAGACAACTAGGGGTTCACTCAGTCTTAGGGGCAAATGTTACCAACTATCAAAACCAAAAAGCAAACCCACTGCCACTGAGTCAATTCTGGCTCACACTGACCTATATTGTTTCTTCGAGTCTATGAATCTTTATCTGAACAGACAGCTGCACCTTTCAGCTAAGAAGTAACTGGTAAGTTAAAACTGCGCTTGTGGCTAGCAATCCAGTGCCTGACACCCTACCAGAGCACTACCAGGACTCTACCTTACCAAAAAACAAACCTCACTGCCATCGACCCAATTCTGACTCCTGGAGGCCCTATGGGCAGAGTAGCACCACACCTGTGAGTCTCCGAGATCATACTTATAGGCATAGAATGCCCCATCATTCTCCCTGAGGAGCACCAGATGGTTTTGAACACCAACCTGGAGGATCGAAGCCCAGTGTGTAACCACTGTGCTAACAGGGCTCCCGTTTGTCTATCTTAGTGGTTAATAAATCTAAGGGACAAATGTTCTCAGCTATCTGAGTGACTAATAGCTTAAATTGTTGAAAAGAGAATTGTATGACATAAATTTAAGTTTTGATTAAGAGACTTTAAATAATAGTGGCAACAATCACCACTGATTGCGCACTTACTGTATCAGAGAAACAATGTGCTTTATATATACTCATTAATCTTTACAACCCTGAGAGGTGGGGATTGTTATCTTCAATTTACAAACAAAGGAATGGAAACCAGAGAGGTTAAACAACTTGCCCATAATCACAAAACAAATTATTGAAAGGAATTAGAGCTTGGATATATCTCTGATTAAGGTCTAAATTTTTATCTGCAATATCTTTTTTTTAAAACTTTTTATTGTAAGTAAGGTAAAGGTTTACAGGGCAGACCATCAACAACGCAAACATCTTTTGTGACAGCACATCCATCGCCATCCCTTTTTCCTTTGGGTAAGTGCTCCCTTTTGATACGAAAGGGTCAGTTATCTCACCACAGGAGTTAGCTCAATTCCAGCTCTGAAAGGTGACAGTCTCAGGGGCTCCACCTGTCTCCAGCCAGTTGAGTCTGGTCTCTTTTGTGATTTTGAGTTGTGCACAGTATTCTTAAAGATCTTTTTTTTTTAACAGTATAAAATGTACCTCATGTAGAAAACAAATTTCTGCAGTACATGAATTAAAAGCAGATTCTCCTTTTTCAAAACACAGAGTGGTGCCCACTCAATGGTTTGTTTCCCCTTGTGCAATTTGGTAGTAAGGACAGAACTGGGAGAGAACAGAAGCCCGAGTGACTTCAAATACAGGTTGGTTTCCTAGGGAAAACTAAACTTCACATCTATTTGTGTGTGTGTGTGTGTGTGTGTGTGTTTATTGTCTTTCTGTGAGAAACCATCATAGAAAATTATGACTTGAGCTCAATGTAAACAGAACTCAATCATTTAAGAATTCAATCTGTACAAAGCGACAACTTACAGATCGTGGTTCAAAGCATGACTGTACTTACTAGCGTAGCCTTCTTTTCTCAAAGGTACCTTAAACTCTATGCCATTGGATAAATTTTAATACTGCTAAAGTAAACCATAATCCTCATAACCTATGGACAAGCAGATGGATTCTGGGCTCTCACCTAACTCTAGCCCCAATCCAAGAACAGTTAGTTCTTATAACATGACCCTTCTCGATACTCACCTTCATGAAGAGATCGCTGAAGATACGGGTGCTACAGCAAAGTGTGGTACAGAATGCAGATGGTGCTCCACTATCAATTACAATAGTGTATGGGGTCTCAAAAGACTTTTCAAACAATCCGCTATCTAAGTGAAGAATCAACTAAATCTGCATCAAAAAAGCACACCAATCTGTGTGATCCAAAGATGACAATAACAAAATCCAAGTATGATGTAGGGGAAAGTATCAGAGCTTCAACGGTGAACACCCAACTTGTAGATGGCTATGAAGGACAGTGGGAGTCCACAATCCATCGGCAGAGTACCTGGTTGGTTTAAGCCTTTGACAGATCCCCTCTGGTCACAGCCTTGTTATCAGAGATTATTGTAAACTTGACGATGGTGGATGAAACTATGCTATACATGGTCAATTGACCTTCCCCCTTGACCCAACCTCAATTTGCTCTAGGCTTAAATATTTCCCACTTATTCCACAACAGAAATTTTCTCTCTGGCTTTTTCAAATGTTGCTAGTAGTCTTTTCTTCCTTCCTCTTTATTTTCTTTTTTTTTGTTTTTGATTGTTTCTGTTGTTTCCCAGTTTAAGAAACACAGCAGGAGTGATACAGAAATAATAACTAATGCAATGGTTTATCGGGGAGGGGAGAGGAGAAGAGAATTGGGGAGCATATCATGAATTCAGGTAGGGGGAGGGTGCACAAGAACTGATTATAATGATGTATATACAACTTTTTTAAAAAGCAAGTTAACTGTGAAGTGTATGATATGTATATTTTATGTCAATGAAACTATTTAAACATTAAACGTGGAGAAATTAAATACAATATTCCACAGTAAATTCTATATTTTCTGATTTAAGTACTAAATAAAATTGCACTTTACTCTTAAAATTATGGTTTGGTTTAGCTCTCAGCAGACAGCTCCTGAGCTCTGAGGAAACTTGCCTTCCTCTGAGCTCCCCAATCTTTCTGCTAGGCAAGAGACACTTTGGGACGATCCCACCTCTTCTTTTTAACATCTTCCTTAGGCTTCTTCTCACAAACTGGATCCTTTCATATAGTAGCATGTGTTTTCTTATATATCTCCTCCATGTCAGGAATTCCATTGCTCTTTATGTATGGAGAGGATTGTTTCTTGTAAGCATCCTGACCCACTTCCATTAAGTAATGCATATAAATCTGCAACGTTCTGATCCATGATGTGTTTCCAATGTACTTCTGCACTGAATTCCTTGCTTTCTGAATCATAACTAGGGAATTGCTTTGTACTATGAGGGGGAGACAAGTCTCCGTCCACAGCTCCCATCAGAGCTCCAACACTTTCTTTCCAGTGGAAGTTCTTACAAGGCCTGCCCCCAGATAGCAGGTTGACCACCCATGCTTTCTACATTGTATTCATCTCCAGTTATCTCCACTCAGCTGTCATAGATCTTGTCCATGCCAAACCCATTAAGAAGCCTTCGGGACAGTAGGAGGCCAGTACAACATCTTACAGCATGATGGATCAGGCCAGCGCTTACACCATACTTTCAAAGTTGATGAGCATAAGCTATGTGGACCATCACATCCCCTTCTATGATATCCCTGTTGGTTTCACAAGCTATCATCCTGTATTTGGGGGTATTGTACTTATTTTTATCTTGGATTACCAAGCATTTTAGAGTATAGTAATCAGTTTTACCCTCTCATCAGCTTCTAAAATGCACTCGGTATCTCTTGAAATAGGCTTTGTATTGACAACTTTAACAAAACCCCACCTGTAGAAGAGAAGGGGTGTCCCAGGCACGCCACAGGCCTGTAGGACCAGCAGCTGAACAGCGGGGGAAGTGGGGACAAGCTGCATCCATCCTTTCTCATTCCTTTTAAACCTATACGTACTTTCCTTGGTGCACGTTTCCACAGCACCCTCTGGTGGCGAATTGATGTCATGAATTTCTTTTCTTAAATTCAAGCATGAACTGTGGTAAAGGAAGATTCAGTAAAGGTGAACCTGTCTGTTTTCCAGCCCTTTTTTGCTTCAGCCTCATGCCCACTGACCTCACGCTCTGGACTTCAATGATCATGAGCATTAATTTGGGTGCCAGGCTGGCATGAGATAGCATGCCGGCCCCACCATTCACAAAGGTGTCAGCGAGGTGAGCTGCTGCCTTCCTAGAGTGGGACTCACAGAGTACCTGCTGGAGTCCTGCTAGAGCTCCCCACGCTTCTAACCTAAGGTTCCTGCTGAGAATCAAAAGCCCAGTGCTGTCAGTGCACTGAGGGTCAGGCAACCATGGCGACCCATTGAAATACTCGAATTTGGGTGGCAGTGGCCCAACCTCTGTTCCAACAGTGATGGGATGTGCTTCCCTCCAGACAGAAAACTTGCGTGATGTATTAGCTGCTTGAAGCTACTTTTCTCAGAAAGGGGTAGCAGCCGTGTGAGGAAATACTCTGGAAGCCCCCACAACCCATCCAGTGTAATTCCCTAGCTCCAGCACAGTGGGGTGGGACGTAAGAAGGGTCCTATAGACAGGACTTTCTGCGTGAGGGACACTGCAGCTGAGTCTGTCTCACAGGTGAAGAAGAAAAGCAAGTGAAGAGGAATTTGGAGGCAAGGCCTTCCTCACAGAGGTTGAACATGAATAAAATCAAGTCCAATGGGAGAGGTGGTCAGTGTTACAAATACTTATCTAGGGCAAGGCTACAAGGTAAACAGGTCTCCCTCCATATTTTGTTCAGGAATCCAGGCTTTCATTCCCAATCCGAAAGATGCTAAAGGGTCTGAAAGCCAATGTGTGACATGGCTGCATCTGCACTTGAGGTGAATCACATTTTAGATGAATCTCATGGCTGAGGACAGACGTGACAGGGTACAATAGGGAGCAGAAAGACAAAGGAATTGTTGTATTGGTCTGGCAGACCTGAGGGCTAGAGACGTCTCCGAGAGGACAAATACTAAACTTCCCTCCTTCCGTGCTGGAATTCTGAACCAACTGAAGGGGGCAGGGGGAAGATTAAGACCAACATAGCACTTAGATTGCCACTAGCCTAGGCTTGGTGCAGTTCCTGAAGCTCTCAGTACAAAACCTCAGTCACTCACTCACCCTTGGGTATATTCCCAGGAGCAGACTTGCCGTGCCAGTGGTAACTATCTCACTGCCTAGGAGCGGGCAGTTTTCTGAAGCCACTGCATCAATTTCTATCCCCACCAGTGAGGGATGAGGGTGCCAGTTCCTGCCTATCCTCACCATCCTAGTGGGTGTGAAGCGGTATCTCATTGTGGTTCTGATGGCATTGCCCAGCTTTTCGTGTTTATGGGGCATGTGTACATCTTCTTTCCCAGACTTGCTAATGACACTGTTTGTTGGCTATGATGATACTACTGTGGCTAAGGAGAATGCTGGGTCGTGAGGTCCTGCAGACTAAAGGAGTGGCCCAGACTGAAGAGGACTGGAGTAATATACCTGAGTGCAGCACCAGATCCAGGGCAGGATCCTTTTGCTGGTAAGGAAACTGACAGTCTGAGGGGCCCTCTGCGTGAGGGCTACATGACTGGGGTCAGTGGCACGCTTTCAATGCTTCTTCCATAAAGAAAATGTTTTTATAACGAAACCACAATGCCCAGCCACAGAGGCCTTCCTCCTTTGGTTTACAGTGATCTCCTCAGTAATAGATGATATAGTCTCTGCAATAAGGACCCAAGTTTTCCTCGTGCATGAAAGTCTACCACCTTCCTATGAGTCAGCTGGAATGTGGACCCGAGATCTCAAGCCATGTTTACGGTTGGAGTCATCAACAAATTCCAGGTGGAAGTGGGCCCACGTGATGAGAAATGACACTCACGCCTCTGACAAGACCTGTGAATCACGACGGCCCCTCCACAGACCTCTCTTCCACGGTGACTGTGTGACTATGAGCCTCTAACCTCTCGGTTAGCAGTCGAGCGTGTTAACCACTTGCACCACTGGGGCTCCTCCAAACAAAAGAAAAACTCACTGCCATTGAGTCAATTCTGACTCAGCGTGACTCGATGGGTTTCCGAGGCTTTGCGGGAGCAGAGCCTCATCTTTCTCCGTGTGGGTAGCAGACCGCACACAGCCCACTCCCCCACCAAGGCTCTTAAACACGTTTCCCAGGGTGCTCACCAAGGTCTCAGATCACAGTGCTTTCTTCCACTAGTGCACGAGCTGAAGACCTCCGTTCGCAGAGCCCAACGTACACAAAGAAAAGGGGGAGGGGAGGATGGTGGGTATGGGGAGCTAACACGTACAAGGAAGAAGACATGTCCTCAAGTTGATTGGGGAGATTACACAACTCCTTTGAACTGTGACTGAACTATTGGAATGCATGGCATACAAATTACATGTCAATAAAATTAGAAAATAA
>NW_022103920.1:90124642-90126076 GCF_000313985.2 Echinops telfairi
GATTGTGATGACTTGTATGAGCCCCTAATAAAATGATTATTAAAAAAATTTAAAGAAAATATATCCTGCAATCAGATATATACATTAGGATTCATAACAGCAGCAAAATCACAGTTATGAAGTAGCAACAAAAATAATTTTACGGTTGGGGGCCACCACATGAGGAACTGTATGAAAGGGTTGTGGCATTAGGAAAGTTGAGAACCACGGGGTTAGACATTAGGTTCCCAAACTTATTTGGCCTACTGGTCCCTTACCAGCAATAAAAGTACTCAGTGCGCCCCAGCAACTAGTGTTGTACTATACTCATACATTCTCCAGGGCAAAGTGTAGGTGTGTGCTTTCACAGGACCTCTGGGTCACTCCAGCACCATCCCCCACCCCACCCCTGCCCTGAGAGGGGCGGGGGGCAGCATCACCTTCTATGGGAAACACTGGGCGAGGCAAAGTTTCAGTTCTTGCAACAACCCTATAAGCCCCATTGCCACTGAGGCCATTCTGACTCACAGCAATCTTATATATAGGACATCTGAGACTGTAAATCTTCACAGGAGCAGATAGCCTCACCTCTCTCCCACAGAGCAGCTAGTGGGCTTGAACTACCAACCTTGCAGTTCATAGTCCAACACCTAACCCACGGTGCTTCCAGGGCTCCTTAACAACCTTATAAGTACGTATTACTTTCCTATCATGGATTAAAAACTGAGGTCTAGATCATGAATTTTTTTTTTTAATGAGGAAACACTTTTTTTAATGTGGAAACACAATTCCACATACACTCAAAATTTAAATGTAATTTAAAAAAACATGCCAGAAAAATATAATCAGAATGGACATTATTATGAAGTAAAATTGCTTACATGTGGCTGGTCTGTCTCCGAAAGCCCCACCAAGGGATTGGATGGGACCATGCAAATAGGTTGTGTGAAACCCTAATAGAGGGGGATGTGTGAGTATTAAGGAGGCATCTCCAAGGCAGACAGCAAGAAAATTCCCAGGACAATGGAAGAAGATGAGCCTTTTCGACATCCCTGCCTGAAACGAGGGAGGCCAAAGAGGCTATGCCATACTAAGAACCCCAAACACCAGAGCCAAAGATCACAGAGCTGAGATCAGAGACAATAAGACTGTGAGGCATCACGGCTGATGGACTTCCCATCCCGTGCAATAAAGCAGAGGCCAAGGGACCACGTGGCTGAAAAGCTGAAGAGCAGAGAGGGACTAGGCTGCTGGCTGAGACAAGGCACTACTGAGGACCAATGACCATATACAGTGAACCCTCGCCACTTCGCGGCTTCACTCTATCGCGGTTTTTGCGTAACAGCGCATGCTCTGTCATTACTGACACTGATTGGCTCATACTGTACACGCTCTGTCTGCATCGCTACGTATCGGAGCTACGGATCAGATGCATTTTTGCTTCTGTACAGTGTA
>NW_022103920.1:90127018-90128745 GCF_000313985.2 Echinops telfairi
AACATGACTACACCCAAAATACATTATTCATATCAAAAACTACCACTAAACGGCAAACTTCAAACCCAGAAAATTATTGACAAAATACATGACTAAGCGCAACCTATTTGGGAATCATTACAAATGGGCAAGACAAACATCTCCATGGCAAAAGGCCCGTGTATACACAAAATACACATGAACTCTAAATTAAGAGAATGAAGCGAGTTCAAAATGCAGAAGGAAAAAGTTCAAGATTAAGAAAGAGCACACAAGGTTTTGTGTATCACAAAGGCAGAGAAGGGGGGAATACAAAGACCAACACTGGTGAGGCCATGAACAGGACTGTCAAAAGCTGCTGGCAAGAAATAGGCTGCTTTGGATTTGGAGTGGCAACATGACAACCTATATTCCCTTTGAGATGTAGTCAATGCATGACCTTCTCCTATATCCCTTGATGTGATGTATGTATCATAGGTCTAGACTCTCCCTGTGGCTATAACCCCATTTTGGAGGGAGTTCTCTGCTGGTGTGGAATTTGGACAGGATTTGGGTGGGATTAGGCTGTAGTATTTCCTTGGGGTGGTCTGTTGGCAGACAAAAGCCACAGCTCAGTCATTCCTCTGTGTCTAAGAGCCATCTTAGAAGCAAGGAAAAACCCCGGGATCATCAGAAGAGCACTTTTGAGATCTGTCTGAAGTGGCAGAGGCTGAAACCAGAGGCACCAGAGACTAAGGGAGAGAGCAAAGGAAGCAGGTGGAGACCAAAGGCTGGCCAGGAATCCAGGACAGAGCAGAGAAGCAGGACCTAGACTGTGAGACAGGAAACTGAGCAGACTTCCTGGCCCTCAGAGGCAGAAGCCAAGGGACCACGCTTTTAGCTGAGAAGGTGAAGGCAGAGGCTTGGCTATGACCTAAGGAGAGTTATTGCTATAAACCATTCAATGACTGTATCCTTACAGCTGACTGATCACTGACCTTGACTTGTGGTAAAGTGCTAACTTCTATAAACCCCCTAAGTTTGAGTACTGTCTGAGTTGTGTGGCCACCAAAACGAATTATCAAACCCAGCAAAGAAGTAATTTGTTGTAGGAGGAACGGTTGGAGTCAGAATAAGCAGAGGAGGATGGAGAGTAGAGCCATGTCTAAGCCCTGCCTCTTCACGATAGGGCAGCAAGAGATCAGATATGGCTCCTGTGCCATTTTTTGCACCCTCTGACTTTAGACATTTATAAATCTATTATATGAAAACTTACTGGCCTCAAATTCTAACTCATAGCAACTGAGAGAACTCACAGAACTGCTCCTTAGGCTAGCTAAGACTGCAATTCTTTTAAACAGCAGAAAGTAAAGTAAAAATGCATAAAGATCTGGTTAGACGATAGGACCAGTAATAGGAACAGGCTAAGAAATTTGTGACAAATCCATTTAATTAAGTAGTACACATATAAAATGTTTCCCATTTAAATTCAAAAGAGGACTTAAACATTGACTACAAAATAGCATGTTCGAGATTAACAAGTTTTAAAAAAATAAAATACACACTGAGAAAGAGAATGTACAGCAAAATGGGCTTAGCTGCATTTTCGACATGTATACATTACCTGTGCATTCTTTATTTTAAGAGGGACTAACAGAATTAGAGTTCACTAGAAAAACCCCTCTTATGAAACATGAGAACTTGTACTAAATTTTGTTAGTAACCACTTCAAATGTTTAAAATGCACTTACTCAAAGTTCATCACTCTG
>NW_022103920.1:90130217-90148883 GCF_000313985.2 Echinops telfairi
ACAAGTGAAACACTCAATGTTATGATTTCTCATTATCATGCACATCTTATGTAATCATGCTATTATCTGTTCCTTGATTTAACTTGACCTGAGCAGTTTTTAGTGCCATTTACTGTGAAGCTGTTTCTAATAATCTCCTAGCAGTGTAGTAATAATTATATCAAAGTAATAACCCTCTGGTACAGTTTTACTAACACCAGTAGATAAAATTTCTAACTTGAAGGTAATGCCAACAGGCAATATTTACTCATTCATTTTACTGACTGGGTAGTAGTAAAATTGACTTTAATTAAGAACATTTTTAACTCTACTTACAATTCAGTGACATCTTCCAATACCATATCTGAAATTTAGTGTTAAGAAACTAAACGCATCAGGTTGAATCTATTGTCTCCTACCTTTGAATATTTGTGCTAACAACTAACACGATGTAAAATTTAAATGTGTGATTGTTAGAACCTTATCGTCTGTGGGTACCTACATCTCTAAAAATATCATCAGTTCTCCCAAAGTGAATTTATTTGTATTATAATAATTAATGCTTACTTGTGCTTAATAACATTTAACAGTGGTTCTCAAACTGTGGGTCGTGACCCCTTTGAGGGTTGAACGACCTTTTCACAGGGATCGCCTGATTCATAACAGTAGCAAAATTACACTTATGAAGTAGCAACGGAAATAATTTTATGTTTGGGGGGTCACCACAATATGAGTCGCAGCATTAGGAAGGTTGAGAACCACTGACATATATTAAATAAGCCCCACCCACTGTCACTGAGTCAATTCTGACTCATGGGCAACCTATATAGGGCTTCCAAGAAACAATCCACAAAGGAGCACCAGCTTCATCTTTATCAAGATGTTATTCAACACCTAAGACAAACCCATCATCACCACCTTGTAAAAGGATACTAACAAAGTCATCGAAACCTAGAAGGGTCCCAACAATTTCCTTGTCACTCTTCATCACAATGTGAATTCTTGATCCTATACATTTGTCCACAAGCTCTGGAGACATTAATAAGAATAAAGGAGGAAGAAAAAGATTATTTCATCGATTCATTATGTCAACAATTTGTCTACTGCATAAGGTGAAGGGCACACCAGGGAAAACATCTATTCAACAACTTCAGCTCTCAGACGAGAAATCCCTGGTTCAATCATTAACAGGAGAGTTTTCCCTAATTGCCCGAGCTTTGCTTTGTAGCCATGTGCCATGATTGTGGTTTTCGATGTTGTGATTATTTGACTGATAAACGAACATCCCACTAGACTCTGAGGGCAGAGGCTGCTGTTCTGCTCACCGCTGTCAGCCCCGTGGGCGCTGCCTACAAGATACCAGACACTCCAAAAGAGCTCATCAAACGGGAGGACAGAAACGTGTCTGTCACAGCCATCTCCATTAGCTCAATCACTTCACCAGTCCCCTGACCGGGGCGGCGGCGTCACCACCTTCACAGGGTCCCGTTTCTACACTCCCTGCCTCTCCCAACGAGGTCTAAGTCCTCTGAACACCTGCTTAGCCAGTCTGGTTAGCACTGTTCCCCAGGTGTATGTGTTACCTATTCCTCCACTCACTGGGGTGATTTGACAGTGGTTTTCACTAATGGAACAGTGAACGGTGTCCGCTCAAGAATCGTTTGCCAGATGCTACATGCAACCAGTTTCCAAATCTCTCTTTTAAGTCTCCTTCCGGGGGGTAGTGCCTCTCTCTGTAACCGGGCAGACCTCAGATACCAGAAGGTGTCCTCTGAGGGCCGAGGCGACGGCGACTACAGCGACCCTATGAGGACGGGGCAGAAGTGCCCCGCTGAGGGTACGCGAGCGGAAAGCCCGGTCTTCGTCCGGCGGAGCCAACGGTGGTTTCGAGCTGCGGGTCCTCCAGATCACACCCCGACTCGGAGCCACCGCGCCCCTGGGCTCCTGTGAAGCCGGGCCTCACGCGGACCTCCCACGCTGAGGGAGTAGTGGTCGGGGGCCAGACTTGGAGCGAGATGAGCCCCAGGAGGAAAGAGCAACTGGGCCCGTATTCCCCCCACTCCGCCGCCCAGACCGCAGCGCTTCCGCCCGAAGCCCTGCTCGCCGCCACCCCGCGGCTCCGCGGACGACGCTCACCTAGAGGCAGCAGCTGCGACGGGTTCGTAGTAGCGTTCGCCGCCATGGCTACGCCGGAAGTGGGCTGCCTCTGCCGACGTCGCGACGGCAAGTTTGAAAGAGCGCGCTTCCGCTTTCCGTCTCTGCTCGGGCAGGCTCGACCAATCTGAGGCCGAGCAAGTGATCGGGCCGAGGCCACGTGTCTCACTCACGGCCGCTCGCTTTGTGAGAAGCGTGTCTCTGACCAGTGAGCGTCTGGCTGTCTTAGGGAGATGCCGACCGTCCCTCGAAATCCTAGAGATGCGACACGGGTACCTTGCCTTGGGAATAAATGCTCCCGCTAACCCAGAAGATTTTGAAAAAGCCAAATCTTTGAGTCGTTTTCATTGCACCTCTTCTAAAACCAGGCTTTTTTTTTTCTTCAGACTAATCGATTTCGTTTCCCCACCCACCAACTAGCTCACTGTCTTGCAATATTTTTATTTTTTTAAAAAATATGGTAAATTTAGATGGAGAGAAAATGTTTTGAGAAATGATGTACAGATGCGCTTTGCACAGTTGATGTGTGTATGGATTGGGATGGCGGTTGTATGAGCCCCTAATAAAATGTTTAAAAAAAATAGTAAATAATATCAAAAAATAAATAAATAAATAATATGGTAAGTATTAAGATAGCAGATGGACTTTGGGCCTCTACTTAAAGCCTCCTTTAACACAAGAACAGTTTGTTCTGATAACCTGGTACTCTTTGATGCTCACCTTCCGGACATGATCGCTGAAGACAAATGGGTGCATAAGCAAATGTGGGGAAGAGAGCAAATGGTGCACAGCTATCAAAAGATACAGAGTCTGGCGTCTTAAAGGCTTGAAGTCAAACAATCGGCCATCTATCAGGGAAGCGAATAAGCCTATGTGGAAGAAGCACACCAGCTTGTATGATCATGAGATGTAGACGGGATCAGGCAAAAGGTATCAAAAGATCCAAAACAAACAACTATATGTGAAAGAGGAAGATTGGAGTGGAGACCCAAAGCCCATCTGTAGATAATTGGATATACGCCCCCACAGAAGTGGTGTAAGGAAGGGATAATTCAACCAAGATGTAGTATAACACCAACTAATCACACATCATTCCTCTAGTACCTGAATGCTTCCTCCTCCCTACTACCATGACCCAGTTCTACCTTGCAAATCTGGCTAGACCAGAGAACACACATTGGTACAGATAAGAGCTCCTGACACAGGGAATTCAGGAAAGATAAACCCTTCAGGAACAGTAATGAGAGTATTGCTATCTTGAGGGGAGGGGGGTGGTTAAGGAGGAGGAAGGGTGAGAAAAGGGGAACCCATCACAAGACTGGTTATATAGCTGCCACCACCACCCCCAAGGGGACAAATAAAGGAAATGTGGGTGAAGGGAGACAAAGGACAGTGTAAGATAAGAAATAACATTAGCAATATATAATTGATCAAGGATACAGGAGAGAGGGGTGGGGGAGGGAGGGAGGAAAAGAGGAGCTTATATCAAGGGCTCAAGCAGAAAATGTCTTGGAAATGATAATGGCAACATATGTACAAATGTGCTTGATACAATTGATGTATGGAATGTTGTAAGAGCCCCCAATAAAATGGGGGGGGGGACTTCTTAGAAATTCTATTTTGACCTCTTGACAATGGTCACTCATCTGGATGATGTGTGCGTCTTTGTGTTGTCTGTCTTTTTAAACTTAATAGAGATTCTTCTAAAACTATATTTAAGATTGGGGATTCTTTTCTACTCTAAAATAAATGGCATCGTCGGAAAACATGATTTCAAAGCTGACTTTCCTGGCGGGATCTCTGGAGGGTCTAGGATACGCGACGCCAGAAAAAAGGCACTTTCCTTCACATTCCCGGGGGTCATCAGAGACTTGCAAGGGCAAGCACTCTTGGAATTACAAACCGTGTTTGGGGGCTTTCACAAACTGAAACTGGCCTCGAGAAAGAGATCATTGGTAAAGCCTTGGAAAAGGCTGCAGGAAAAGAGTTCCTGGACTCCATCTTGGAACTTTGTAAATCCCAAGGCCCTTTGGACGTTGAAGAAGCTGCTGTGGCCGAGCTGCCAAATGTGTCATCCACCCTCACATCCCTCAGCGGGGCTCTGACAAATGTGAAGAACAGCTTGAAGTTGCTTGTTAGCAGCAGGGAGCAAGAAGCTAAAGTCTACCAACAGTCTCATCTTTTCCCACTCATAGAACTCACAGTGCATTGTGGTGGTGGGAGGAGGCTCTGCAGGAGCAGAGATGGCAGCAGGTATGTAGGCCTTGCTTCATGGAGGGGGCTGGTGATGTTGGTCGTGACACTGTTGGCATAGAAGCCAGCATGAAAGACCATCTTGGGCTCCTTGACTTCCCCATGTCACCAATGCCATAGACGTTGCTGGAGGGCTACCTCCACCTGGAGGTATCATTAACTCACCCAGCACTTTTGCTGGCCAGTTTGCTCTTTAGCCACAGCTGCACCCCTTACGGGAGAAGGTTCTCCTTCACTCTCTGGCAGGCTCTGTTGGGTCATCTTTCTTTGGAATGGGTACAAATATAGATCTCTTCCAGTCAGTTGGCCAAGTAGCTGTCTTCCAAACGCCCTGGCTTAAACAAGTGCCTGTTTCTAGTGCTTCATCAGCTGGTTGAAACTTTCCATCCATTCCAGGAGCCTGGTTTTTGGCTAATGCTTTCAGTGTAGCTTGAACATCTTCGTTCTGAATCGTTGGTTCTTGCTCGTATGCTACCTCCTGAAATGCTGGGAAATCCACTAGTTCATTTTGCTAAAGTGACTCTTTTCCAACTTCTTTTTGGTGCTTCTTGCATCATTCAATATTTTATCCATAGAATCTTTCAAAATTGTAACTCAAGGCTTGGTTACCCCAGGTAACCATCAAATTCTGTTTCTTTTTTTAATCATTTTATTGGGGGCTCGTACAACTCTTATCACAATCCATATATCCATCTATTGTGTCAAGCACATTTGTACATGTTACCATCATCATTCTCCAAACATTTGCTTTCTACTTGAGCCCTTCGTATCAACTCCTCATTTTTCCCTTCCCTCCCCTCCCCGCTCCCCTTCCCCCATGAACCCTTGATAATTTATAAATTATTATTATTTTGTCATATCTTACACCATCTGACGTCTCCCTTCACCCACTTCTCTGCTGTCTGTCCCCCAGGGAGGAGGTTATATGTAGATCCTTGTAATCTGTTCCCCCTTTCTCCCTCACCTTCCCTCCACCCTCCCGGTATCACCACTCTCACCACTGGTCTTGAGGGGTTCATCTGTCCTAGATTCCCTGTGTTGCCAGTTCCTATCTGTACCAGTGTACATCCTCCGGTCCAGCCGGATTTGTAAGGTAGAATTGGGATCATGATAGTGGAGGGGGTGGAGGGTGGAAGCATTCAAGAACTAGAGGAAAATTGTATGTTTCATCATTGCTACACTGCACCCTGACTGGCTCATCTCCTCCCTGCAGCCCTTCTGCAAGGGGCTGTCCAGTTGCTTACAGATGGGCCCTGGGTCCCCACTCGGCACTCCCCCTCATTCACAATGTTATGTTTTGGGGGTTTTTAGGGGGGGCTCTTTGATGTCTGAGACCTGATCCCTTCTACGCCTTGTGATCTCTTAGGCTGGTGTGCTTCTTCTATGTGGGCTTTGTGGTTTCTCAGTTAGATGGCCCCTTGTTTATCTACAATCTGTTTCTTTTGCTATGAAAATCCTGACTTTTTTTTTCCCCAACAGTGGTCTCAAACAACATTTGTCCTTTTGAGTTTGACTAACATCACTCAGCATGATGTCCTCCAAATCCATCCATGTCATGAATTGTTTCACAGTTTCATCGTCAGTCGTCAACAGTGCATAGTATGGCATTGTGTGTATGTACCAACGTTTTTTTATCTATTCCCCCACCGATGGTCATTTAGGTTGTTTCCATCTTCTTGCTATTGTGAATAGCGCTGTGATGAACATGCGTGTGCCTGTATCTGCTCATGCAATGTTCTTTATTTCTTTAGAGTATTGAGCAAGTAGCACTATTGCTGGGCCACATGGTATTTCAATTCCCAATTGGTTGAGGAGGCACCATACCACTTTCCACAGGGGTTGTGCCTTTTTACAGTGCCATCAGCAGTGTCTGAGGGTCCCAGTCTCTCTATGCTCCCTTCAGTGTTGTTGTCTGCTACTTTTCTTTCACCTCCGTGGTGAGATAGTATCTCATTGTTGTTTGAGTTGCATCTCTTCAATAGAGGCGGGTCATCAGCACTTCTTCCTATGTTGTTGGCTGCCTGACTGTCTTCTTCAGTAAATTATCTGTCCAGGTAAATGGTTTCCCTTTGGTCTTCTGCTGGCTGATGGTTCTGAAGATTAGATTCTTTGTGGGTGTTACAGTTCACTCTCTAGGTCTGTTTATTGTTAGGTTGAAAGGTGGTCGGGTTCAAGTCCAGTTTTGAAAGACGTCTAGGGGCCATAGTCTCTGGTGCTCCACCAGTCTCTACCAGACCAGTAAGTGTGGTCTGTTTTAATTTTGTTCTCTGTTTTCATCTCATCCTGTCTAGAAACTTCTCTGGTGATCCTGATGAGAGCTATCAATAAAGGTGACTGAGCACCTTCTTGTTTTCCTGGTCTCAGGTTCAGGGAGTCTGTAGTTGGTGGGATCTATTAATCCTCTGAACTAATTGTTTCCTTGGTTTTGTAATCTTATTCACTCCTTGCTTCAGTCTGGAAGAGACTAGTAGCTGTATATTACCGTGTTTCCCCAAAAGTAAGACATCCCCCCAAAATAAGACCTACTTACAGTTTTGCCTCTCGCTGAAATATAAGGCACCCAAAAAAAATAAGACCTCCCCGAACATAAGGCCTCCCCAATAATAAGGCCCCCAAAGCTACCATAACTCTGGACTCTGGACCTTAGTGGCGGGCGCCGCCACGCAGCTCACTGTTGGCCGCAGCACAGCTGGAGCAGACAGGAAGTGCGAGGTCTCTTTTAATAAAACAATAAACAATAAATGTGTACTGTATTCTTCTTCATGGAAAAATAAGACATCCTGAAAATAAGCCCTAGTGCACCTTTGGGAGCAAAAATTAATATAAGACACTGTCTTATTTTCAGGGAAACAGGGTATGTCCTTCCAGACCATGCTCCTAAGCCCTCAAGCTCAGTGACTCAGTCGCTCAAGGTGTCTGGTTTTGATGACGTTTTTGTTTTGTTTTGTTTTGTTTTTTCATTTGTATTAGATAATCATTTGGTTTATTATGCCAAGAATGAGATATACAAGAAGAGTGGTATCACATTATCACAAACAATATTTCAAGAACTATCTTGCATGTAAATAATGCAGCTATTATTCAAACTTACACACCTACCATTAAATTTAGTGATGAAGAAACAAGAATTCTACTTACTTTTTAAGTCTGAAATTTATCGAACATGCAATCAGTATGTATTAATAATTACTAGTAAGTAGAATATGAAAGTTGTTAGCAAAGAGGAAGAAACACTAACTAGCAATATGGTCTTTATGGCTTGAAGCTGAACAAGAGGCCATCTAGCAGGGAAGCAACAAGGCTCTTGTTGAAGAAGTTTTGATCACCTTGTCACCTGTATGCGCTACTATATAGAAAGGAGCTTCAGAAAGTTCCTGGGGAAAAATATCTTTTTATATAATCTGTTTCTCTTACTACTTTATTTGATCCAACTTTTTTACCATGTTAAGTACATAGCAATATAATTTATACTGTGTGGCTGTTTTTGTTGTTGTTGCTATTTCTTGCATAACAGGTTGTCTAACAGGCAACCACCAGATGTCACTCTAGATTATATGTTACTGTCAAGCCAGAAGACTATGGTGCTTTGCTCTTGTTTTGAAAATAATACACAGCAAACAAGTATTTCTGCCTTGTTCAATTTTGTATTTGTCTCCTAGGAACTTAAAGCAAAAGAGTCTGAATTTGAGAGGCCAGAAAGAACATCATGTATTCATCCAGCAAAAGCACTCATCACTGAACAGTTGGGCATTATTATACACTGTCTGACGAGTGAACAGATAGCTACAATTGTATGCTCTTTGCTTAGTATCTTGCTGAGTAGAAAACAGTATACTAAAAGAAGAGATCTCCTGCCTTGGTCAGAGCTTAAAAGTAAACAGGGCAGAAAACTTAACTAACACAAGATATAAGGTATCGTGTAGCTTAATGTATCAAGCACGAAGACTCCCTTTATAAAATCCAGGGATCCTAGAAAACTAGGGATGATTTGAGTCAAACATTGGAAAATCAAGGTGCTCTGGTGGCATCGTTGGTATGTACCCCACTGCTAACCCACCGGCCGCTTCATGGGAGAAAGATACGCCTGGTTTGCTCCCTTGAAGATTTGAATCAACTCTCTGGCAGTGGGTTTTTTCTTGTTCTGCTCAGGAAATTCAGAGGTACTCACGGTTCAAGGCTCAGCCCCCTTCTAAAGACCACCCCAGTCCAGACTTTCTTGCATTAAACAAATATTGAGAACCACTATGCTCCAGAACCTTTAATAAATACAGGGGGGGGACCCTCAAGAAGTTCCTGGAAATTTTCCATCATATTTTAGTTCCATTTTTCCACACACTTTTTGAAGCCCCCTCATATACTGAATCATTACAACCATGCACTGCGACGGGTGTCATAATGAAGTTCTTCCTGCTCAGGTTACTTCACTCGGCCTCTGACTACATAGATCGCTTGGGAAGCTTCTGAGGAGAATTGACAAGAGCACAATCTTAAAGAATGAGTATAAGTTGGCGAGGCAGAGAGGGGCAGCATCCCCATGAGAAGGAACACCGCGTCTAATTAACTGACAGGTTAATTAACTGACAGGTGCCCACCTAGCAAGACCCCTCTTGCTGTGCTTTAAGTATCTAAATCTTCTCTACATTTTACATATCACCCTTCTCTCCCAAAAATGATTGTCCTTAATAACCTTAGTCCTTAGTGATTTTACTATATTGCACCCATGATATATCTACCCCCAATTCTGATAAAATCCTATTCAAGGAAACTGCTCAAATGTCCCTGCCTCTGTAAGGCATTATCTGACTCTTGCAAATTTGTGAGCTCTCTCAAAGCCCTATAAAGAGCCCTGGTAGCATAGTGGTTATGCCTTGGGCTGCTAACCACAAGGACAGCAGTTTGAAACCACCAGCCACTTTCTGAGAGAAAGATCACGTTTTCTACTACTGTGGCAAGTTTGAGTCTCAGAAACCCACAGGGGCAATTCTCGTCTCCTATAGGGTCGCTAGGAGTCAGTATAGACTTGATGGGAGTGACAGGGCTCATTGCCCTGTAACAATGTCAATACTTCTCAGAATGCCCCCAATCGATTATTGTGTAGTTTACTACACAGCTACCTCCCCTGAAAAGACTGTTGTGTTCCTCAAGGCCAAGGTTTGGAGGGAATAAATTCAATGGTGATCAATCCAATGGTTCTGATGTTCAGGGACTTTGGTTCAATTCTCAGCTCTACTACCTTCTTGTTATTCAACTTTGGGTACACTTTTTGACATTTGTAAGTTTCAATTTACTCAGGGGATAAAATGGATATAATAAATCTATGCATTCATGAGTTTGTGGGGAGGATTAAATGAGATCATATCCAGTGAGTATCCTAGAACTTGACCCTTAAGAAGCTCTCATTGGATGTGAGCCGTTATTATGTATCTTTGTGTCCTAACACCCATCATACTATCTGGCTTAAAGTAGGTGTTACATAAATCCAACATTAATGGCTGGCTTCACGTTTATCTTATTTTTATAACCAGACACTTCAAGACAGCACTTTCTTTTGTTCACTTCCAGGTGCCTGACACCACTCCAGATGTTCTGCAAGATTTAGTGAACGTTCTTTGATTTGAGTCTCACTATTTCATTGGTACCCATCAGCAAGCAGTCTCCTTAATCTTCATAAAGTTCTAAAATCAAAATTGTGCTAACTTTGCCTATGGGGCCTTTTCCCAGGGTTTCCTAGTTTTTCTTTCCTGTCTCCCTGAGGAAAGGCATGGGGACAATGTATGAACTTCTCCAGCTACACAAGGGAAAGGGAGAATCCATCTTCATATCTGCTTAGAAATGATTCCTATGAGGCAGAAGTCAGACATGCCTCCACCCTCCATCCTTCTTTATCTTGTTCGGACACCAATCGTCCCTCCCACAGCACTCTGCTTCTATGTTGGGTTTGATAATCTATTGCAACATTCACACAGAATTCACAGACAATACTCATGATTTGGGGGGTTATTAGGTAACCAGACAGGTTACCTACCACAAGGCAGGAACACAAAACATTAAAAATGCAGCCCTTTGTCCACAGCAACTCTTCTCAGCCATATTACCACCTCTCTCTGGTCCTTGGACTCTTAGCCACTCAACCCCTTGGCCTCTGTCTTGCTTGGGAAAGTGTTACAAAGCTCTCTTAGGGCTGATAAATGCCCAAAGGATGCCTCACTCTGCAAGCCACCTGCCTTAAGGCACTCAGTTGCATTTGTCCAAGGGCCCAGGAAGTCCACCCCTCTGCCTCCCTGTCTCAGCGCTGCTCCTCTGCTGTCTCATGGGCTCAGTACTGCAGCCTATGGTACTCTGCTGCCTCTCCCACTTCAGGCAGGTAGTTTGTAAGGACCCCACTAGTGGTTCTTCTTTCTTAATAGTTGGAGGATCCTGCTGTCCCTGCTTCTAAGATGTTTCACTTTTATATAAAATGTGGTAGTTACATAATCTGGTATCAATTTGAGACTTAAGAGTGAAGGGGTGGAGTTTAACCACTCAGGTAACAGCTTGATGATCTCATTTGAAGGTGCTGAGATAAATAGCTCACTGGAGGCAGGACACGTTCATTCCCTGCAAGACATTCTTTCCAAGAAGACATATGGAGCTACACTAGAACCCTGGGAGCTGGAGGAGCCACATGGACACCCCTGTCAGTGCTGAGATGCTTCTACCGCCACTGGATCCACAAGACTTTCCACCCACTGACCTGTGATCTTCCTGCATTTGGCGTTATTGCATGGCTGCATGAGTCTAAAGAGGAATTTATGAACTAGTATTGAACATATGAGCTAATATTGGACTTTTCGGCTTGGTCTGGACTAGGCTGGGATGTTTTCTTAATGTACAATTACTCTTTTATATAAAGCTCTTTCTTAGACACATATGAGTGCCTATGAATTTTGTTTCTCTAGTTAACCCAGACTAACGCATTAACCTTTATACAAAAGTGACTTTTATAGCAAAATAGTCAAATTCCCAAGTTAGGGTCCTCTATGTCTTATTGTCATGAGCTGCCGACCTTGTGGTTGACAGTTCGTTGCTTACCCAACAGCCCTACCAGAGAGGTCCTTTTTCTTTGCCTAGTCCTCTTTTATTTCACCATCCCACAAGGAGCGAATGGAACCATGAATGAGAGACATTATTTTGTTTCTGTTACTTGATAACGTTTTAAAAGATGGCTTTCTAAATAGCCCGGTTTGCACTTCACATGCGACTACCAGAATGGAATGGCTGTTAGCTGTTTTCAGTGGCATCAGTGGAGAACAGAGGTCTCTTTGGACTCTATAAACGGAAGCACAGAGTCTCCAGGAACTACGGGGCTATTGAAGATTGCGGCCACTATTGAAGGTGGCAGGAAGGGAGTGGTTTTATTTGATTGAGTTCTTTCCAGACCAAAGCTACAAAAAGAAACAGCAAACCAATTTCATACAGAGAGTTCATTTTTAATGAGCTTAAAAATGTCGTAACACATTTCAAGGATTTTTTTTCAAAGTAATTTACAGAGCAGATGAGACAGAACTTATAATTCAGCATACAATATATGTAACTAGTGGGAGCTTTTGGAAATAGTAAGTGTTCAGAAAGGCATTGCTAATATTTCCCTTGGACATAAATGCCATTATAAAAAAATTAAAATATCCACTTAAAAATAACGATCAAAAGTATTCAATTACCTTAAGTTGATATTTCCCATCTTGATAATTTCCTGACAATTTTCTTTAAAACCAAGAGGAAATTTATTTTTCCAACAGATACTTATTTGCCCTTGTGCTTGAGGGAGCTTCAAAAAGTTAGTGAGAAAATTCCATTTTCTTTTCATTCCATTTTTCCATTGATTTTTTGAATCTCCCCTTGTACAATATTTTGAAAATGAATTCATTCTGTATTAACACAATTCACTTAAAAATTAATGTAAAGGGTTATTATGAACTGATAAATGGACTCATCTGCATATTTCGAGATGGCAAAACAATCCTGGCAATTTCCTTGCTTACTTTTTCTCCTATTTTGCCCAGTAATATAGCTTGTTTATAGTATTCTGATTAAAATAATTTTAAATTAATATTAAGCACTGTATCAACATGAATGCATGATTTAATCTTAGTTGAAACCTGTAGGATGTGAAGGTGACCCACTTTTTTTTAAATAAGTCATTTTATTGGGGGCTCTTATAGTTCTTATACCAATCCATACATCAAGTGTACCAAACACATTTGTACGTATGTTGCCATCATCATTTTCAAAATATTTTCTTTCGGCTTGAGCCCTTGGTATCAGCTTCTTTTTCCCTTACCTCCCCCACCCTCCCACCCTCGTGAACCTTTGATAAATTATAAATTATTATTATTTTGATATCTTACATCATCTGCTGTCTCCCTTCACCCACGTTTCTATTGCTCACCACCCCCACCCCCCGGGGCACGGGGGGGGGGGGGTTGGTGTTAGACATCAATCATTACAATAGGTTCCCCTTTTCTCCCCGTTCTTCCCCCTACCTTCATGGTATCACTACTCCCATTACTGTTCCTGAGGGATTTATCTGTCCTGGATTCCATGTGTTGAGAGCTCTTATCTGTGCCACGGTACCTGCTCCATTCTAGCAAATTTGTAAGGTGGAACTGGGGTCATGATAGTGGGGGTTGGGGGGTGGGGAAGCACTAAAGAATGAGAGGAATGCTGTGTGTTTCCTTGGTGCTATACTGAACCCTGGCTGACTCGTCCCTTCCTTGGGACCCTTCTGTGAGGGGATGTCCAGTTGTCTACTGATGGACCTTGGGTCTCCACTCCACCCCCTCTCATTTGTATCAATATGATTATTTGTTTTGGGTCTTCTGATGCCTGATACCTGATCCCGTTGACACTTCATGATCACACAGGCTAGTGTGCTTCTTCCATGTGGACTTTGTTGCTTCCCTGCTAGATGGCCACTTGTTTAATTTCAAGCCTTTAAGACCTCAGATGCTATGTCTAGGCACCATCTGCTTTCTTCATCATAATTGCTTATGCAACCATTTTGTCTTCAGCAATTGTGTCAGGAAGGTGAACATCACAGAATCCCAGGTTATTGGAACAAAGTGTTCTTGGATTGTGGGAGGACTTGAGTAGAGGCCCAATGTTCGTCTGTTACCTTAATAATTAACATATAAATATATGTACGTAGACCTATGTCCCTATTGTTATATATTAATGTATTTATATATATACAGTGCCTATATTTATACCGCTATGTCTTTTGCCCAGTTCTTTCCTCTATTTCCTTTTACTTTCCTCCTGTCCCACTATCATGTTTGACCTTAATTCAGCTCTTAGTAATTCCTCTCGGCTACATTGTACTTGATCAAACCCCACCAGTCATTCTACGCCCTCCTTGCCTTCAATTTCAGTTCTCTTGTTGTTCCCTTGTCCCTGGGTTTGTTGGCTCCCACCTCCCTTTTCCCCACCATAGGTCCCATTGTTTTCTCCTTGGAATTATAAATAATCCTGCCTATCTTACATAGATAGACATGGAAAAAAGGGGTGGAGGCTTATAAATAGTTCCAGGTCTGTCTGCTGACCCTTCTGAATGTTTTCTGATTGGTCTAATGAGGTGCCACACCCCGCCTCACTGAGTCAGAAGTCTATTTTGGGGATTCCTCGGGGACTTTGTTTCTTTGCTGCCCTTGCTGCTCTATTGCACTCCCTTTGTGTTTCGCCCCCATGGGGGCTGGGGACTCTAGTCAGACCGGGCACAATTCCCACATGTGTCTCCAGTGCTGTTCCCTGCAGCATTGTGGGTCAGTGGGTCTCGTCATGTGTCTCATGGTGAGGCGGGGTCCTACAGTCCTTTCTGTGGCTTGGCACAGAATGGAGCAGGAATGCCTTCCTCTAGGCTTGGTGGGCTAGGATGTGGTCCTCTCTCTTTTCCTCTTATTTTGCTTCTCTGTGGTCCCGGCAGACCCGCCACTCTCCCCTGGGGCTAAATAGTCAGTGCTGTTCTCTGTATTGCATTCTTCTGGGAATGGGTCGACTTAACTGGGATTGGGGCCGGCCCAGCAGTCCTCTCTTTTAGTTCGCTGCTCCATGCCAGTCTGTTGTCCTCAAGGCTTGGAGTACCAGGATAAGGTCTGGTCTCTCTCTCCCTTTCCTGTGGAGACATAAACAATACCCTCCCTGTGGGTGTTAGTGACCTGTTCCCCATTACTGTCTTCTCCCCCCCCCTCCCACCATTTTAGTTGGCTGCCACGTGAATCATAACACCCATTTTTTTTAAAAATCATTTTATTGGGGGCTCGAACTCTTATCACAATCCATACATACATCCATTGTGTCAAGCACATTTGTACATTTGTTAGCATCATCATTCTCAAAACATTTTCTTCCTACTTGAGCCCTTGGAATCTCCTCCTCATTTTTTTCCCTTCCTCCTTCCCCCTCCATGAACTCTTGATAATTTATAAATTATTATTATTTTGTCATGTCCTACACTGTCCGACATCTCCCCTCACCCACTCCTCTGCTATCCATCCCCCAGGGAGGGCGTTATATGTAGATCCTTGCAATTGGTTCCCCCTTTCTCCCTCACCGTCCTTCCACCCTCGTGGTATCGCCACTCTCACCACTGGTTCTGAGGAGTTCATCTGTCCTGGATTCCCTGTGTTTCCAGTTCCTATCTGTACCAGTGTACATCCTCTGGTCTAGGCGGATTTGTAAGGTAGAATTGGAATCATGACAGTGTGGAGGGGGAGCGGAGGGGGGCGTGAAGGAAGCATTTAAGAACTAGAGGAAAGTTGTATGTTTCATCATTGCTACACTGCACCCTGACTGGCTCGTCTCCTCCCCATGACCCTTCTGTAAGGGGATGTCCAGTTGCCTACAGATGGGCTTTCGGGCCCCTCTCCACACTCCCCCTCATTCACAATGATATATTTTTGTTCTTTGATGCCTGATACCTGATCCCATTGACACCTCGTGATCACACAGGCTAGTGTGCTTTTCCATGTGGACTTTGTTGCTTCTGAGCTAGATCGCCTCTTGTTTATCTTCAAGCCTTTAAGACCCCAGATGCTATATCTTTTGATAGCCGGGCACCATCAGCTTTCTTCACCACATTTGCTTATGTACCCACTTTGTCTTCAGCAATCACGTTGGAAAGGTGAGCACCATGGAATGCCATTTTAATAGAACAAACTGTTCTTGCATTGAGGGAGTACTTGAGTGGAGGCCCAATATCCATCTGCTACCTTAATACTAAACCTATAAATATATACACATATATCTATTTCCCCATACTCATATATAAATATATTTACATATGTACATGCCTATATTTAGACCTCTATAAATGCCCCTTTGCCTCCTAGTTTTTTCCTCTATTTCCTTTTAATTTCCTCTTGTCCCACTATCATGCTCAGCCTTCATTTGGGTTTCAGTAATTCCTCTCAGTTACATTGCCCTTGGTCAAGCCCTACTGGGCCTCCTACACCCTCCTCACCACCGATTTTGGATCACTTGTTGGTCCCTTGTCCCTGGATTTGTTAACACCACTGCCTTTCCCTCACCTTCCCCTCTTCCATGTCCCTCTGGAATTGTCGGTCCTGTTATTTTCTCCTGCAGACTGTCTATCTCGCCTATCTTATCTAGATAGACCTGCAGAGACAATAATATGCACAAAAACAAGACAGAGCAAAACAAAACAACAACAACAAAATAATGACACACAAAAAGAAAAGCCTGTGAATAGTTCAAGATCTATCTTTTGACTCCCAGGAGCACTTTCCGGTCAAGTCTGATGGGGAGTCAAGCCCTGGCTCCAAAGTCTATTTTTGGTATTCCCTGGGGACTTACTTCCCTGCTCCGCTCCCCTGCTCCCCCACTGCCCTGCTGCACAACCTCAGCACTTCCCCTCTGTGTGGTGGGGTCAGATCAGGCGCAATTCCACACTGTGCCTCCAGTGTTGTCCTCTGTAGGGCTATGGGTCAGTGAGGGATGTCATGTCTCCTAGTGGGCCCGGCCATATGGTCATCTCTGTGGATTGGCTGCTCTGAGCGGGGAATATCATCCTCAAGGATTGGTGGGCCAGGATGTGCTTCACTCTCTCTTCCTCCCCCTTCATTTGCTCCTGTGTGCTCTGATCAGACAAGTCCCTCTCCCTGAGCTGTAGCTTCAGTGGTGTCCTCTGAAGCGAATTCTTCTGCAGGGAGAGGCGGTTGTCCACGTAGTTGGGATTGGGGCCGGCCCCTCAGACCTCTGTACTGGTTCCCTGCTTCATGCCCGTATGTTGCATTCACATCTTGGAGCTCTGGATTGAAGTCTGGTCCCTCTTTCCCTGTGGAGATATAAACAACACCCTCCCCTTGAGTGGGTTAGTGCCCTGTTCCCTGGTTACCCTTTTTTTTTCTTTCCCCCCCCTCATTTTCAGTTGACTACCATATGCATGACACACATTTTTTTAATTTAAAAATTTTTTGACACACATTTTTATAAAGCTGTTGCTGGATACCCTAACTGCAAGAATAGAGGTTCAAATCCACCAGCTGCTCCATGGGAGAAAGATGAGGCTGTCTATTCCCATAAAAAAGTATAGCCTTGGAAACCCCATCGGGGCACTATGCATTGCCATGGACTCAGTGGCAGTGGGTTTTGGCACTAGATAGTAGAGGCAGAGTCCTGAGATGCTCCGTTCCTTGTCATTTTAGTTATTTGGGTTCACAACGTTTATTGAAAATCAAAGAATAGAAAAACTTTACATGAAATATCTTCATTTTCACTTCCATATGTTGCCATACACAAAATGGAAATATGATCCCTTTTGCTAAGCCTATAGGATTTTGAAATATTGAAGTGTTGTGGAGGGAGGTAGATGCTAGCAGGCATCTACCCTGAGGGCAATCAGTTGCCAAACTGCACTAGGCCTGCTCCCTGCTGCTGGGGACAATGGACAGGCTCCTATAGGTGGAGTCTACACCCTACTGATAATGGTCCCTATGGAGACCCAGAGACCAGGTCAAAGTTAAGCTGCCATCCTAAATCTAGGATCCGCCCATCTTGTCACATGTATACCCCCAATTCCTCCTCTTCCTATTGCGTGTATGTCCCTAGACCACCACCTCCCATTGCTGGATAACCTATAGTGCAACCCCTTCCTGTGAGGAATGTCTTTACCTGTAATTGGTGGGCTTGCATGCCCAAAAGGTATTTAGGTGTGGGTCAGCAATAGAGAGCTCTCGCTCTGGCCTCTCTCTCTGGTCGCTCCCCTCTCTTCCCCCTCTCCTCTCCTGTCTTCCCTCCCTTGTTCCCTTTCCTGTTCCCCTTCCCTTCCCCCTCTCTCCACGTGGACCATCAAGCTAGGCTGAGGTAAAATGTGTCTGATTCCATTTATTTCTCTATATCGCTTTTATCGCTCATGCTTTCTATAACTTTATTATAATCTTTACTTAATATCGCTGTACAATTGCACCTACCAGACCTGTGATGTTTGTGGGGAACCCCTCTCCCCTTCACCCCACAAAGTGTTTAGCAACATTTGAAAATTATCTATAGAATTCTAAGCAACAAAACAGTTCAACCGAACTATATAAACTAAACTATAATTTATATATAATTAAATTATATATAAACTATATAAATTATAGACTGTCTCAGCTGTGCTTTGAATTCAAGTCCTTAAATGTCAAAATCAGTTGTGGGAAATATCAGCTACTAAGCTTGCCTAAGATAAAGGGATGTGCATCTAGCAATGGTAATCTACACAGCCCATTTAGTAATTCCAAATCTGATTTCAAGTAGGCACCTACTCTTTATTCCAAAACTGCCCCAAAGAAATCCAAGCAAACCTTATTGTCTCCTAATAGATTCCGACCCTTAGACACTGTGGTGGTTAGATTTTATGTCAAGCTGATGGTACCTGTGTGGAGGTAGGAGTGGAGTGCAACCTGCCAATCAGGTTGTAACCTCCTTAGGGGTGTCACCTTTGTAAGAGAGACCCTGAGAACCTCTCTCTTGGCCCTTACCTTCCTCCTTACTTGGACTCTGCCTCCAGGGTGACTGCCTGTGGGCCACTAACCCTGGGAGTTAGTGACGCTTTGCCGTGCTCCCACAGACTTTTGATCCACGTGACTCTGCACTCATCAGTCTGTGATATCCCTGCTTCCTAACTCACTTTTTTGCATTCTCAGCCTGCAGCCCCATGAGGCTGAAGTGGACCCCAGCCAGCATCCCACCCAGGATGTGAGTTGGACTGAGTAGAGATGCCTTCTTAATATAAAGTCACTTCTC
>NW_022103920.1:90151114-90165229 GCF_000313985.2 Echinops telfairi
CGGCTTCCACCACAAGAAGGGCTGCCAGGTGAGAAGGGTTCGCGCCCGCCCGCTGGGCCGCGCGCCGCCTGCCCGCGGCCTCGCCCCTGCACTTGGTTTCCAGCTGCTCTCTCCCCGCGCCCCGGCCCCCGCGCCCCGTCCTTTCTTCGCAGCCGGAAGATTGTATTGTGAGCGCGGTGTGCGGGGATTGGTAGTTTGTTTTTTAATTCTCCTTTGATGAAGCAGGAAGAAAGTATCGAAGATCGGCGACGGTCGTTCTCTTCGCTGTCTCCACTAGGTTTTTGGGGTGTTCACTTACTACGGGACCCTGTAGACAAATTTCCGCCAATGGACCCCATTTCCCAAGGAATGAGCTCTTTAGGCTTCCTTACCAACGACCTCAGGTTGATTGAAGCATTTGTAAGCGTTCTAGGGAAATCGATCAGACGTATGTACTGTGATCTTAAGGATTTACATTTGTCAATTGACGCTGCCCCTCCCACTTATTGAGTCTTAGTTGTGCGATCTAATCTCTTCCAGATCTTCCCTTTGGCCAAGAGATTGGCATCTCCAGGATCCGTTGCCATAAGGGAATGTGTATTTGTCCAACATCAAATGTGCGAAGTCGGTGTTGGTTTTTTTATTGTTTGTTTTTAAGGCGGTTCGCTGTTGGTGGAATACAGCATTTGAAATGGTGAACAAGAACAATGGAACATTTGCAACCTATATCTTGAAGGCAAAGGAACAAAATAGGAGCAGATTATTCAATTAGAGGGCCGATACCACAAAGCAATGATGTCATAATGTCTAGTAAACAAATTGAAATGCTTTTTTTCAAGTATTGAAAAGAATGTTTGCATTTTGCATACAGGTGAGGCAGCATCTGTTTCCTTGTATTACACACACACACACACACACACACACACACACACACGACACACTTTAGGAGACTTATTGAGGAATGTTAAGTTCTTTAGAGAACAGAAAGAAAAGTGCTAAAGGGAGTGAAAAGATGGTTATATTTGTGTTTTAAAGACTGAGGGACTTGAAAATGTTCCGTATTCCATGTCTCTTGTAAAAATGCTTGAGAAAGGTATTGTTCTGGATTGAATATTGTCCCACACTCACACACAAAAATAAGTTCTGTAAAGCCAACTCTCTGTCTGAGGTTATAATCTCATTTGGGAATGGGTTTGTTTTTGTTACGTTGTTGCTGCAGGATTAGTGTAGGGTGTACCATGACTCAAACCCTTTAGAGACAGAGATTGCGTCTTTTGAGATAGAGAGAGAGCATGCTAGCAGAGATGTGGGAAGAGAGAAGGATGCCGAGCCATATGATGACGACCCAGGAACAGACACTCAGAGGAGCCCACAGAGAGAAAGCCTTCAGGCAGAGCCACCACCTCAAATTTGAGCGTCTAGCCTTCAAAACTGTGAGAAACTAGATTTCTGTTTGTTAAAGCCCCTGGCTTGTGGTATTTGACTTATATCAGCACTCGATAACGAAGACAGATAACTAAGACAGATGCCACAAAGAAATGGCTGTTCACTGTGGCACTACCCAGTAGCAATGGGATATCCTTTTTGAAAAATGCAGCCCCATATTTAGAGGTAAAAGACCTTTCAGACTACCATGACAGGAACATTATTAGATTTTTTTATATTTTAAATGGAAAACTTTGCATTTTTTTAACTTAGTAGTTATTTTATGACTTTGGGTATGCTAAAAAAACTCCCAAGTTCACTGCCATGAAGTTGATTCTGACTCATAGTGACCCTATAAGAAGAGGGCAGAACTGCCCTTGTGGGTTTCTGAGACACTGTCACTCTTCTGGGGAGTAGAAAACCTCCCCCAGGGAGCGTCTAGTGTATTCAAACTGCTGACCTTCCGGTTAGCACCCCAATGCCTAACTACTATGCCACCAGGGCTCTTTTTTCTGTGGGTGTAGGTGAAGTAATTGAAACTCTGAGCGAGTAAAATGATCTTTCTGAGGTCATACTACAACACAGTTCTGAAATCAGCACTAGAATTGCTTCTGGCACTGTGTTTAATCTGTTTGGCTCTGTGGTTTCAGGGTAAACTAAGTAGGAGCCCACTTCAGAACCCAAAAAGGAAATATCTATATTGGCAGGAGATAAGATTAAAATCTCCTGATTTTTGCTATATAAAGCAGAGAACAAAAATACAGAGTCTATACCTGCAGTACTGGGAAAGTACATAGTATTTCCAAAAAGGAAAAGTTTATTTCTCGTATGAAAATATAATGTTGCTTATGTTTCAAAGAAAACAAGAGGAATAGTTTGTTAGAGGCAAGCTGCTTTGAGCTATCGTATAGCATCTTTGGCGCTATGGCATTTTAGGGGGATTTGCCTGGCTTTGGCTTCAACACCGATAGGAAGGTGTTATGCTGTTAACCCAAAGTTCAGCAGTTCAAACCTATCAGCCACTCCTCAGAAGAAAGGTGAGGCTCTCTGCTCCTATAAAGATTTATTGTCTTGGAAACACAAAGAAGCATCAGTACATGCTGTTCTATAGGGTATGAGTCATATTTGATTCAATGGCAGTGTATTTGTTTTAGGCTTGTAAAATGCGCATTGTGCCAGAGTTAGAGACCTGGGTAACATCTCAGCTTGTTCCTTCAATGACCTCCAGCAAGTCCAAATTGCTTAACACCTTTTTAACCTCATTTGCTACCAGAACACAAAGGCAAGGTGGGACACGCACGGTGTAGGGGTTGTTTCTATCTCAGGTCACAAAGTGGCTGGTTTGATTAGTGCTGAGTGGAAGAAGATAGCATTTTGCACGCCACCTCCCTCTTGGGTTGTGGCAGAAAATGAAGAGCTGTCTGGAAATTCTAACTGCCAGTCAAAGTTGATGTTGAAGACCTGTGCCATCAGAGGAGTCTGTGTGTTTTGTGTTTACCTTGCAGAATTTGCCTTAAGAAATGGTGATAATAAACACGTAAAAAAGGGAGAAAATGAAGAGCTGAGAACCCGTTGTATTCCTTTCCTCGGGCTGCAGTAACCAAGAACCATACACTGGGTGACTTAATAGAACAGAAATTCATTCTCGCATAGCTCGGTAGGCTAGAAGTCCTAACATTGAAATGTTGTTGACCTTCCTCCAGGCTTAGGTTAGAATCTCCATCCTGGCTCTACCAGCCTCTGGTAGACGCTGACACTCCTTGCTTTGAAACATTTCTCCAGTCTCTGCCTGTAGTTTAATGGTCTCCTCTCCCTCCCTGAATGGCTGTTTCTTATAAGAACACCAGTCAGAGTGGATTGAGGGCCCACCCTCTTCCATTGTGACATCACCTTAGTAATTACATTCACAAATAAGGTCATGTCTTGAGGTCCCAGAAAAGACGTGAATTTGGAGTAGAGGAACATAATCTAACCCAGTAGAGTTGTTCTAACTTGCACGTGCTTGGCAAATCACATTTGAGAATGAAGATAATCAGAGTCACGATGCACAGTGAGTAAAAGGGTCGTCTTTCAGATCTGTTAGAAAATTATCAATTGTACATACCAGCCTGAATCATGTCTTCTGTAGTTTTTACAAGAGTCAAACTTTTATACTCTTAGTGAAAACCTTACTGGTTCTCAGAAAACTTTTGGCTTACCAATAATTTGTGAATTTTCTACTGTTCCTCTAATGGGGGTTGGTTGGATGGCCCTAGAATTTCTGGATTCCAAAGAGTTAGGTGAATGGATGATTGATACAAAACCATTATGGAAACCCTCTGTGTTGTGTCTGGGTGGTGTCTAGGAGCTCCTACCAGAGCCCGTCTGGTCAGATCACTAGCCTCGTACTGGGTTGGCTGGTGAAATTGACAGTTAAGTCAAAACCAACGGAAACTTTGCTGGAGACTTTGAGCTCGAACAGGACAATGAATCGATGTGCATTTTGATTGGCAAAAAAGGGAAAAATAATTTCACTACCCTCAGTTTATTTCCCTACGGTTCCCCCACTTAAGTCTTAGTTTTTATAAAATATTAAGAACCATGTGATTTCGCCAGAAGAAAAGCCATATTATAAAAGCAAGTACCCCAAACACCACTGCCATCAAGTCAATTCTGTCTCAGCGGGACCCTATAGGACAGAGTAGAACTTTGGGTTTCTGAGGCTAAGTCTTTCAGGAGCAGACAGCTTCATAGTTCTCCCTGCAGTGGCTGTGGGTTCAGACTACTAGTCTGGTGGTTAGCAGCTCACTGTGTAGCCCACTATGCTATGGCACCAGAATTCCTCAAAAGCAAGTACCAACCTACTGTTATTATTGAGTCTGTTGTGATTTGAGGCAACCCTATATAGACTTCTGAGGCTGTAAATCTTTACAGGAGTAGATTGCCTCTTTTTTCTCCTGCAGAGTAGCAGGTTCTACTCACCATCACCACCAGAGCTGCTTAAAAGGAAGTACACTATCCTAACATTTCCAACATATAAATTCAACTTGTTGCCATCAAGTCAATGCTGACTCATAGCAACCCCAACATATATTAGTTCTTAAAAGATGTTCTTCACTTCTGTAAATAAGTCTTTTACCATGTTCTATAACTGTACTTTCTTAGCTCCCTCCCAAACCAACTACTTTTCATGGTTTGGAAACTATGTATGTCACATGCATAAGTTTTGCACAGAATGATTTTTCTGGAGATTATTCTTTTTAACTAGTATGTCAGGTGTTGCAGAAGTTCTTATTATGTAAGGTTTTCCCCAGGATCGATTAATCAGCTGCCTCATTCTGCATTTTAAGATATGACTTCCAGGTGTAAAGGACAAAAGTGCACTTGTGATTCTGACGGCAGAGGGTGTTAGTTAGTGTGAGGATGCTTTGCTAGACTCTTCTTCCAGAATTGTCACTGGCCACGTGGACCCACTCGGTCTTCTCCTGCCGAGAGGTTGTTCACAGATGCTTTCATAACAGAAATTTCCATAAACCAGAAACCTTACCGCCTTCAAGTTGTTTCTGACTCGTAGCGACCTTATAGGACAGAGTAGAACTGTCCCTGTGGGTTTCCCAGACTGTAAATCTCTCAGAAAGCAGACAGCTTCATCTTTCTCCCTTGGAGCAGCTGCTGGGTTCAAACTACTGACCTTGCTGTTAGCAGCCCAAAGTGTACCTCTATGCCACCAGGGCCCCTTTAAGATTCAGGTGAGGTGCAAAATAAAACCTTTGTTTGAAAGAAATGCCTTCGAGTAGTGTGCATGGTTACACATGACAACTACATGTAGGGGCATGTACTCTTTGTGGTCGAGCAGTAGTTTCATGCAGACCTCGGGGTAGGCAGCCTTCTAACACAGCTGTGCTGACACAGACTAGCCATGTGGAAGGCGTTTGCTTATCTTGCCTTTGTTAAAATTATTTATCTTGCCTTTTTTCCCTCACATTTACTCCCTTTGAAGTCCTTAGATGTATTTCAAGTGGAAAAATAATGCTTTCGTTCATTTAAATAAAGCTATTTATTAACTTTATTATTTGATCTTCTCTATTATTATAGGGTGTGTGTTTCTGAAGATCCCATGTTATTATTCCAGTGGCAATTTTTCCAGTTTGTTGATATATTCCACATGTAGACATTTAAGTGATTTTAAGCAGTATTGTGACATTTAACAGATTTAAAAACTAAGTAAACATAAATTATTTATTCCAATTCTTTTGTTGAAAAAATATTTTAATACAGTATTTAACATAAGGCTTCTTTCCTGAGAAACCCCCCTGGAACTAGATTCTTTGACATAAGATAAATTATGGGCACCTTCATTGTATAGTAAGTTTTCTTGTTATGATCCATATTTGCTCTCTGCCAGTAAATACACGAACTGTATTTGTCAAGTTAGCATCATGTTTTGCTAAATAATCAAGTTTATATCAAGTAAACTCTTTGGTTCTTTAACAGATGGGTTATACTTTTTAAAAGCTATTAATTTAACCAGGAATTGTTATTTTCCAAAGTGATAACAAAGGTGGTTGAACTTTTCATGGTTTTGTATACACAACTAGCAGTTGTCATTTTTAATAAACTGGTTTTACCAGTCTGCTTCTAAAATAGCAGAAGTATAAAAGAACTATGCCTTATTCTCGTGCTAACAGTGAATAAAAGAGTACCGGGTGGCCCTGCTGGGCAGACTTTGGACAGCTAGCTAGTCACAGGGTCGGCTGCTCAAATCCATCAGCCACTCTGAGCGGAGAAGAAAAGCTGAGGCTCCATCTTCCTGTACAGAGTTGCAGCCTCAGAAACGCTATGCAGGGGCTCTGTGAGTCAGAATGGACTCCGCGGCACTGTGTGGGTAGCAGTGAAGAGAGAGGCATGTTTTCCTGGGGGTCTGAGTGAACTGGTTACAGAAACATCTCCAAGGGTAGCTGAACGTTGCTTTGCAAATTCAGGAATGGGTTGAGGTAATTAGTGGATGGCTTATATTAAGGACAATTTAAGACCTGACCCACTCTGGTTATGGTGACAGATGACCAGCTGACAAGCATATTGTTTTGGCATCTGCTACTGATGGAATCCTGTGGTGACCATGATGGTGTGTGAGGGCGTGTGATTTTTGTTGGAGTAAATGGGCCTTTGGAACAGAAAAAAACAAAGTACTGGAGAGTTGGAGTTCAGGGGCAGAGCCCTGGTGGTGTAAACGGTAAGCATTCAGTACTGGTCAAAAGGTTGGTTGGTTGAACCAATCCAGTGGCTTGTGAAAGAAGGACCTGAAAATCTGCTTCCAGATTTGGTGGTGGTGGTGGTGGTGGTGGTGATGTCAAGTAGATAGAGACCCCAGATGACCCCGTAGAGCTCTGCCCCATGACATCTTTATGGGAGCAGATTACCAGCTCTTTTTGTCTAGGGAGCTGCTGGTGGATTCGAACCTCCAGCTTTTTGGTTAGCAGTCAAATGCTTCACGATTGTTCCACTAGGGCTCCTCTTTCATAAAGACTGCAGCAGAGAAAACCCAACGGGACAGGTTTACTCTGTCACATGGGGTCGCTTTGACTCGAAAACACCTGAACAACACCCAACAAAAAGAGTTTAGGGAAGAAGTTTTATCTAAACACTCTTTCAAACTACTAGCTTTAAGGAACCCTGGCGGCACTGATTAAGTCTAAACTGCCAACCACTCTCAGGTGGTTGGAACCCATCCGAGCCGTTCTGCTGGAGAAAGACCCAGTCATGTGCTTAAGTTAAGGTGACCATATGTCCCACTTTTGGTGGGACAGTCCCAATTTTTAACAATTTTTCCTGCATCCTGTGGCATTTTAAAAAAGTCCCGATTTTTGGAAAGAATGCACGACAAGCTATGGTATACAGTTTTCGGCTGCCATGTGGCTATTTCGCCAGGATATGAGTTTTATCAATGGTGTCCCGCTTTTGTCCCGCTTTACCAATGTTAAAATCCGGTGTCGCAACCCTTTAATACAGTTCCTCATGTTGTGGTGACCCCCAACCATAAAATTATTTTCATTGTTACTTCATAACTGTAATTTTGCCACTGTTATGAATTGGGCGACCCCTGTGAAAGGGTCGTTTGACCCCCAAAGAGGTCGCAACCCACAGGTTGAGAACCGCTGGCCTAGGTAACCTGTAGGGTGATTCTACTCAGTCCTATAAGGTCAGTTTGAGTCAAAAATCAACTTAACAATACTTAACAACCACCTTAAAAACAAAACAAAACATTGTCATCTAGTTGATTCTGACTCAGAGCAACCCTATAGGACCGGGTACAACAGCCCCTGTGGGTTTCTGGACTGTAAAGTTGCCAGGAGCAGACAGGCTAGCCTTATCTTTCTGCAGAGGAGCCAGTAGTGGGTTTAAACCTCCAGCCCTGTGGTTAGCAGCCCAGCAAGGAACCAACTGCACTGAGAGCTTCTTAGCCACAGCCTTGGAGATGCTTTATCCTTAAACAAGAGTCCATTGTCTGGCTCTCCTCGACACTTTCCTCTCCTAATATTTTGGTGATGGTCTGTTTCTGACTTGGACATGCTTGGTTTTTGGAGTTTTTTTGATATGCTGAAGTAGTGATCTCTGACTTTGACATGCTTGGTTTTTTGGGGGGGTTTGATATGCTGAAATAGTGATCTCTGACTTTGACATGCTTGGTTTTTTGGGGGGGTTTGATATACTGAAATAGTGATCTCTGACTTTGCAGGGCAGCAGTGTTAACCCTTAGAACAGCATGCCTCAGCAGTGTCAACCTTTGTAGTGGAAATTTAGAACTTTCAGGAAGATTCCGTTGTCCTATTACCATTTCTCCCAGCTAGTTAGCAATACTTAATTCTTCTTCCTTTAATTTAAGCCTTTGATCCCTAGTGAAAAGCTTATACACCTCAGGTAACCTTCACCTTCATGTTACAGTGTGATTTGGGGCCTTTACTGAGCAGTTTTGCTAGCAAGAGGATGAGCCCATCTACTAGGGATAAGGACTATAAGAGAAAGATGAAGGTATGTAGGGAGAGGTGCCTTTACCTACTTAATAATTTTGAGCAAAGCACAAACTCTCTGCTATTAGTCCATTCCAACTCATAATGAGCTCAAGGACAGAGTAGAACTGTCCCTGTGGGTTTTCAAGGTCATATCTCTATGAGAGTAGAAAGCCTCATCTTTCTCCTCAGAAGCAGCTGGTGGCTTTGAACTGCTGACTTGACAATTAGGGCAGTGCTAACCCCTTTGTGCCACTGGGGCTCCTGACCCTCCTTTATTTTCTGGTTACACTGGTGTCAGTAAAAATTCCTTCATTCCCTACCATATTTTCAGAGGATGTTATGTAAATTGATGTTTTGGGCAATCTTTAAGTAAAGCTATCTTTAAAGTTAAAAGTAGCATTTCTTAGATCAGAAGTAATTCACTTGTGTATGTGCTCACCCTAGTAGAAACAAATGAGAAAATATAGACAACAGAAGGGAAGGGAAGCAAGATAACACTTCTAATCCTGGACTCTAGAGAAATCTGTTCCTAGCACATCTGTTCCTATGACTAGTCCTCTGGTTTTCTTTAAAGATAATGTACTTTAAAAATGTATTGTATTTTGACAGAGTTTTGATTCAAGGAGAACCCATGTAGCGATAGTTGTATCTGTCCATATTAATGAATATTCAATAACAGCATTTAAAACTTGCTATATAGGGCTTAGGTGGCATGTCGGTTTTTTACTGTGTGGAACAGTGCTGCAGAAACACCCCTGTGGCTGTTGGCACCTTTCATTTTACTTTAGTTCAGACTTCATTTTAGCTTGTGCTTTAATGGAAGTCTTCAGATTTTTAAACAACATATTGAACACGATTTCAATGAACATGGGTGACTCTGCCTTCCTAGTAACCATTAGTCATTGTACTGTGACATTCTAGGGTTATTTTGGCATACAGAGTGTTTTGCATGTGGCTCTGACTTAGCGGGGACGTTGGGGGAGGCTACGCAGATATTAGCAGTTACCACTCAGTGTTGACACAATAGGTAGTGGTGGGAACCAGCAACAATTCTCCATTTGCCTTCATTAAATGTTGAGACTTACAAGTATGTCATTTAGGAAAAAGGGAGAATAAGTCAAAGAAACAATGGGTCTTCTCATTTCTTATATAATCTCGTCACATACTGCTCTAAATAAGCACGGTATTTTCAGAGACTTAAAAGCCACAACTTATTTAGTATGGGAACCCAGACCTCTCTTGGAAGCTAATGTAACTTAAGTACTGAGAGTGTACGTTTCCATTAAGTAAAGTGGCTTTGTTTTTTTAACTCTGAAAACAAGTTATGGTGAACTTTCTAAACTCCAAAAAGTATTCCCTAAATATAATCTGTGCTTGTTGTGAACCATTTAAAAACTATTCATGAGAGTTTATACAAATATAGTTTGCCACCATGCCATTTGTCTTTGTTGTTCTATGATGACATTATTAATAGCCACCATTTATTGACTCTTGGCTGTATAAGCATTACATTAGATGTGCTTATTTTTTCATTTGTTTCTCCTAACAGCCTCCCAGGTAATATCAGCACATTTTTATAGTGTTTTAGAGACGAGGAAATGGAAGTTGAGAGATGATCAGCAACTTGCTCAAGGTCATAGCCAATAAGTAGCAAGCTGGGAACTGGAATTCAATGCCTACTCATTTTCAAAGACCCATATTGATTTTTTTTTAAGTATGCTGTTTCCTTAAGTTGAGGGATAATTTATGAACACTTAACACACACAGACCTTAAGGGTGTAGCTCAGTAAGTCTTTACATGATGTGCACACCCATGTAAACACTACCCAGATCAAGATACAGAACAATTTCAATATTTTAGAAGGTTCTCACACACAAGTAAGTTCCCTCCTTCCAGTTAGTATCCACCTGAAGGTGTACCCCTGTGTCACCATAGATCAGTGTTGTCTCTCGTGCCAGACTTCTGTTACTCCAGTTATGTCTGAGATTGATCTTGTTGCTTATAATCAGTCATCGCTTGAATATACTATGATTTACTCAGTCTGCTATAAAGGACATATGGATGGTTTGCCGTCTGGGGCGATTACAAATAAAGCAAAAAGCATGTCATTTTAGAAGTTCTGTTTGTGTTTTAATTATTGAATTTTATTTAAGTCTGTGAAACTTGGACTTTTTCCCAGATAGTTATACACATTTGTGCTTCATGACCAAAGTGTTTACTTTATATGGAACCTAAGATAAAACAGGAGCTCTAGATTATCTTTTAAATAAATAATCCCGGTTAGTCACGTACACTTAAGATCCTTTGTGATAATTTTTCCCTTTTAACTAGGAGCTCACAATTATGAATGCATTTGAAGCCATCTAGCTTCCTATAAAGTAACTCTCAAAAACTAATTTTACTGGAAAGGAAACAACGTTCTTGTCTGCCTGAAAACTGACTGCTTCTCTGATCGTGTGAGTTATAGACCTGCAGCTACTCATGTTCCACAGAATGCTGTGTCAGTCTGGGGAGACTAGAGAAACAAATCCACGGACACACGTATGTGTATAAGAAAGAGTTTTATATACCAGAGCAATGGACATGGAGAAAAAATCCCAACCCAGTCTAGATCAAGTCCATAACTCCAATATTAGCCTATATGTCCGATACCAATCTATAAAGTCCTCATCAGACTCACGAAACGCATGCAGTGACGCCGAATGTAGAAGTCACAGGCCAGTGGTAGAAAGTCCTTGGATCCATGGCATTGGAAACATCTCAGCGCTGTCAGGGCTCTCTGCATGGCTTCTCAACACCCAGGACTGCATCAGGGTGGGTCCACGTGTATTGTCATCTGCTATGTCTCCCAGGGTGTGACAGAGAGAAGTGTCTCCAAGGAGGAAGTACTGGATTTCCCAGAATTCTCAGGAGGCCATGCCCACACATAGGCCTCATTGACTATGATCCGATTGACAAGCTAGACTCCACCCCTACACTCTTAATCCTCAAATTGACAAACAATTATATATCTACCACAAATGCCAAGTCTTGAGAACAGAGAGTCACTTTAAGTTGTGCAGTAGAGTCACACAGCTGTCAAGGGATCTCCTGAGTCTGGGAATCATAAACAAAACCCAATCCAAATCCTCAGAGAAACATTTAGGCTGATTGGTTTATTAGGGTTACTATTAGATAGTAAAAGTTCACTACCCCAAATCTCAGTTAAACTATGAGCTCAAGATGGGGTCTGGAAGGGCATATGATGTATAAAAAAATCTTGATGGATGTATCAAATGTCCGCCAAAGAAGAAATTTATTGAATCATGAACCCAGTAAATTTAAATATAAAAAGATACATAAATATAAATAATCAAACTTCAAATATCTACCTATTTATATCATTGGATATTCAAGTGGCAGGATCCACTTTACTTAGAAACTAGTCATAATATTTATATAACAGTTACAAAGGGAAAAGGTAAGAGGAAGGAAAAACACTAAACTGGCTGACTTCTAAGAAGTGCAAGCTGGACACAGTGCTTTCAACACAAGGAATGAAAAGACGTTTTGTCTAAATGCTGCATTTGAACTGTCCAAGAAATGGTGACATACGTCAGTCTTCTAGTAATGGTAAAAAGTACTGTGTCAGCAGAAGGACATTGGGCCTCCACTCAAGTACTCCCTCAATGCAAGAATACTTCTATTAAATTGGCATTCTATGATGCTCACCTTCCTGACACAACTGCTGAAGACAAAGTGGTTATCAGGCATCAAAGAACAAAAAAATCATATCATTGTGTGCTCACCTCCCTGATACAATCGCTGAAGACAAATGGGTGCATAAGCAAATGTGAAGAAAGCTGATGGTGCCTGGCTATCAAAAGATATAGCATCTGGGGTCTTAAAGGCTTGAAGGTAAACAAGCGGCCATCTAGCTCAGAAGCAACAAAGCCCACAGAAGCACACCAGCATTTGTGATCAGGAGGTGTCGATCAGGTATCAGGCATCATCAGAACAAAAAATCGTATCATAGTGAATGAGGGGGCAGTGCGGAGTGGAGACCCAAAGTCCATTTGTAGGCCACTGGACATCCCCTTACAGAAGGGTCTCCGGGAGGAGACGAGCCAGTCAGGGTGCGATGTAGAAATGATGAAACATACAACTTTCCTCTTAATTCCTAAATGCTTCCTCCTCCCCACTATCATGATCCCAATTCTACCTTACAAATCTGGCTAGAACAGAGGATGTACACTGGTACAGATAGGAACTGGAAACACAGGGAATCTAGGGCGGATGATCCCTTCAGGACCAGTGGTGTAAGTGACGATACTGGGAGGGTGGAGGGGATGGTGGGTTGGAAAGGGGGAATCAATTACAAGGATCTACATGTGACCTCCTCCTTGGGGGATGGACAACAGAAAAGTGGGTGAAGGGAGACGTCAGACAGTGCAAGATAGGACAAAATAATAATTTATAAATTATCAAGGGTTCATGAGGGAAGGGGGAGTGGGAAGGGAGGGGAAAAATGAGCTGATGCCCGGGGCTTAGGTGGAGAGCAAATGTTTTGAGAATGATGAGGGCAATGAATGTCCAAATGTGCTTTACACAATTGATGTATGTATGGATTGCGATAAGAGTTGTATGAGCTCCTAATACAATGATTTAAAAAAATGTTTTTAAGTACTGTCTTTCATAGCTTACAAATGAAACTGGTATCTTGTGGGTTCCATTTACCTGTTATCAGAAGAAAAAAATGGGGGTGGGGTGGTAAGAGGCCTACACCAAAGCAAATAATAGTGTATTATGAACTTTTGCTGTTTCCAAAGTACCCTTGTTTCATGCCTTAACAGTGAAGAGAAAACAGTGCAAACTACCATCTTACCAAGTAAACACACCTGTGGGCTCCACAGATATACATAGGTATACAAGATGGCTTCCTGAGAGAGGACAAGGCTTCCCAGTAATTCAGGGCCAGTTGCTCTCCTTTCCAGGCATCCCATGATGAAATTTGCCCTCTTTACAGCAACACTCTTTGTTTTCTTAAGAGCCATACGTTTTAGCACCAAAACCAAGGCTCTGTCATGTTTTCACTTAAAACCCTCTGGTCCTGGCAGATGTACACCTCCTCTCCAAATCTCTTAAAGAATCAGGACCACAAAAGGATTGGTATGAATTGGTGCTCACCCTCTCCTCTCCACTCCATTACATAACTAGCAAGTAATGACCACACTGACAGTCTCTAGGATGCAAATGTCTGTGTTACTAATGCTTAACATGCACAATCAACCAATTGTGAAGCCTGTTATAGAAAAAATTCAAGGTACTTACAAATGAGTGCTGTGTTGAGACAGGCAACAAAATAGTATAGTCCTGTGTTAAAGGTGTTTTACTGTATCTAGAAGTACTTCCTTAATGCTTAATAGTTTTTTAATCATTTTATTGGGGGCTCATACAGCTCTTATCACAATCCATACATCCATCCATTGTGTCAAGCACATTTGTACATATATTGCCATCATCATTTTCAAAACATTTTCTTTCTACTTGAGCCCTTGGTATCGGCATCTTTTTTTCCTCCCCCTCCTTCCCCCGACCTCTTGAACCCTTGATAATTTATAAATTATTGTTTTTTCATGTCTTACACTGACCAGTGTCTTCCTTCACCCACTTTTTTTTCTGTTGTCCATCCCCCTGGGAGGGGGTTATATGTAGATCATTGTGATCAGTTCCCCCCTTCTC
>NW_022103920.1:90166635-90175416 GCF_000313985.2 Echinops telfairi
CAGACTAACTCTTTACAGGAGTAGAAACCTCTATATAATAAATTCAGTGTTTGGACTATTTTGGACATATAGAAAGGAAGGATGTAAAGTATGGTTAGTATTCAAAATATGAAGAATATTTAAGATAGAAAAACCTTTTCAATTTGGAAATAGCTGACCCCCCCCCATTTGAATAGTACTGAAAAGTTTATACTGTTGTTTTTTAAAACTAGAGACATTAAATTTTAGATAATTTAGACTTAATTAAACAAGGAAATAATGCTATATTACTATTAAAATTATTTATGTCAGTGAATTTGGAATTTTGAGTTTTATACATAGACATAGGAAGAAGCCTACATGAACTTTTTTAAACTTAATTAACCAGTTTAGCAGTTGACAAATGCAAGAATTTGGTGGTAGCAAAGGAACTCTAAAAAACTGCTAACAGGATAGGCATTCTAGAATTTGTGAATGAATTGTGTTCCAAAAGTTGATTGTTGGAGTTCCAGACTTGCAAAATACTCAGGGCCCAAATCAGCCCAGGAGGGCCATAAGCATTAGTCATAACATTCTTGGAGTGTGTTATATGCACTTGTTTCTACATAAAGCACTTTTATGGGTCAGCTGCATTTGGGCTTCCAACTACAGTTGCTCAGAACCGATTGCCTTTCTTCAATAGAGTTGGGAATACAGAGAATATATTAAATATAACAACATCAGGCATTAATTAAGTAAACTTCGGGTCACTGGTAATTTATTTACTAAACCTTCATTCAGAAGATAGATTTTTATACCTCCCTTTGCCTCCAAGAGGGTTGGATGGAAATAAGATCTCCTTGAGAGGTTAGGGATTGTTTATAGTTGTCTTGTCTTTTTTTTTTAATTCCAAAGGAAATATGGATCCATTTAAAAGTAAATACCAACTTAATTAAAAGTAAAGCATATGTGATAATGTCTCAATTTGCTATCAAAAGGTTCGCAAAGACTGTTTTGTATGCTCAAGTAATAGTAAAGCAGATGTGGCAAGAAGTTAGCAGTTGGTGAATATAGATGAAGGCTATACAGATGTGTGTACTCTCTGAACTTCTCGTCAATTTGAGATTTTCTAAACAAAAGGAAGATTGAAAAAGGGCTTGCTTACCAGATTATTCTCTTTTTCTGTATGAGACCTATTCTTCTCTCCAGGAATAAAACCTCCGTTAAGTTTGGGTTTGCTTTTTTAAAATCATTTTATTGGGGGCTTGAACAGGTCTTATCACAATCCATACATACATCCATTGTGTCGAGCACATTTGTGCATATGTTGACATTATCATTTACAAAACACTTTCTTTCTACTTGAGCCCTTGGTTTCATCTAATTTTTCCCCTCCCTCCCTCAAGAACCCTTGATAATTTATAAATTATTATTGTTTTTTCATGTCTTACACTGATTGATGTCTTCCTTCACCCACTTTTTTGTTGTCTGTCCCCCTAAGTTTGTTTGTTTGCTTGTTTGTTTTTCAAGCATGTGTGTAACTAAATTTTTTGCATAAATAGAATCATGAAATTGATAAGATGTTATCTAGCACTAGTGGGTTACGCATTGGGCTGCTAACCTTGAAGTCAGTTCAAAACTCAACTGTTCTATGGGAGAAAGATGAGGCTTTCTGTTCTGTTAAAAAATGCATTCTAGGGAACCCACAGGGGCAGTCTACCCTGGCATGCAGAGTCACTATGAATCAGAATCGATTCAATGGCAGTAAATTTGACGGGGTTTTTCCTTTCAGTTTGCTGATATTTTGCTTGTTTTTTAATTTAGTAGTATGTGTGAGTTTTCTACTGCTCTTGTAACAAATCCCACACACTTAGTGTAAACACACGGTCGTCCAGTTGATCCACACGTGTAGCAGCCCTGTGGGACCGAGTAGACCTGTCCCATAGTTTCTGAGACTGTAAATCCTCATGGGAGCAGACTGTCTCATCTTTAGAACACCTGGTAGGTTCAAACCTCCAACCTTGGAGTTAACAGCCCAACACTTATCCTACTGCATCACCAGCATAACCTGCATTAAATCTCTGTTGGTAACTCTTCTGCTTTCCCTTAAAGGTGCTTTGTGACTCAGGTGGCAACTTGGTTCTGTTGAAATGGGAGGGAGCAAGTGAGCCACTATCACATCTTTCTTCATTACAGATGGGATATAAATATGCTGCTTTTTTTTCAAAACCATTTTATTAGGAACCAATCCAGACATCTTACCATTCCATAGTTCAGTCACATCAAGCAGTATTGTACAATTGCTACCAGTATCAGTTTCAAAAGATTCTCTTCCTTTTTGAACTCCTTAATATCAGCTACCCCTTACTTCTTCACCGGACCCCCAGGGGCTTTTCTTCTAGTTGCTGTCTCTGTAGGTTCATCAATCCTGAATTTCATATAAAAAAAAAAAAAACCAGAAAAATACAGAGCAAAGATTCAAGAATGCTACTCACAAAATACCAAAAAGAATAGTAAAGTAACACAAAAATTTTAAAAACCAGATCAAGTCCAAAGTGCATCAGAGGGGAGATCACGTGACAAAGTTTTAACCGTTCAAGTCAGATTTATCATTTTAATCTATTATAGTCATCTCTCCAATACTCCCTGTCTGGTAATCAGTTTATTCCCATCCCTCAGTTATAGTTAGAGGGAAATCACTGGAGGCTTACTCCCTGTGTAAATCTCAGAAATGTATTTCAGGCTTCCACTGTCATCTATAGCCTTCCGTGTTAAGCTCTGAATACCATTCCTTCTTTTGGATTTGGATTATATAATTTATAACCCTTGGGTTACGGATATTGGAGTGCTTCTTCCATGTGGAGTTAGTTGACATCTCATTTAGATGGCTGCTGGTTTGAAAGCAATCCTTTAAAGGCCCAGTTGCTATTCAGTCTGATGGCCGGGGACCACCTAATTTCTTCACCACACTTTGCTATAGCACCCATATCTTCTGTTAAGCTTACTTCTTATTTCTTATGTTTGTCCCTACTTTAAAGTATATATTACTAATGAAAATACAAATTCCTGCTTAGATACATTCTGAAAGAAAAACAAAGCATAAACCACCTTAAATTTATTGATCAACTTGGTAACCTAAACCCCATCTATGTAATTGTTTTCTTCTTCAAATTTTTCATTAAAATAACAAGAAGTAGAAACCAAAAAAGCTAATAAATGCAGGGAATGATAGAAATGAATCATATTAACTTCACGGAAAGTTCAAGCTCATTTCTTAAAATCACCTGTAGTGCTGGTTCAGCCTTCCCCTAACAACTTTGTTGAAACCCTAAGCTCACAGCTACAAGTGTTGGAAGCAAGAGAGCCACTTCATGCAGAGCAAACCTACATCTCGACTTGACTTCGCTGGCCCCTTTGTTGGACCTCTTCTACTCATTCATTCGTAGGTTGGTTTTTCTCAGGACTCCACAGCTTCAGTTCTCCAAAATCTGAATCCAGACACCACCATACCACCACTAGCACCCCCATCCCCAACTCGTCTAAAGCACACAACCTGTAAATCAGAAAGGAGGAAAGGTTTTAAGTCATTCTTCGTTTACTCCATTTTGTGCCCCCTGTGGGAAGGCAGAGAGGTTTTGTTTTGTTCTATGGCTAAGACTTACCAGTAATGTCTAGTGACATCAACACATGAAGCTTATAAACCCACTCCTGTCACTCAGGGACGAAAATCATTCTCAGGGCTCCCTTTGGTCAGCAACCTTTTGGCTAACATTCCTTACCATTTTAGGTTGAATTCTCCTACCCGCCCCTGATTCCAGGAGATGGACATGACAGCCACGCTCTACCTGAAGAGTGGAAGTATTTGCCTTTCCTTGCCTTACCAGATGGCGCTCACAACTACCAAGAAGGTGTGTAAGGAGAGAGTGGAGCAATTAGATTATAATATATACAACATATAGATAATAAAATACATCATCTAAGTTGCCAAGCTGATTTAGATTCTGTGTGCTTTGGTGAATGAAAGGTTTACTTGTGAAAATGTATTAACTACTTAAACTACTTGTTTGGAGGTAACCAGTCATGCTTTTTGAGGACTTTCAGAGGAGTGCCGTGCAGGGGGAAAAACCCGTACAGTGAATATTCTACAGTTTTCTTTTTTACAGATCTGTTTCGTTTTATCTGAGTATGTGTAGTTTGGGTTTTTCCCCCTCAACTACTGAAAATCATTTGCAAACATGACGCTGTCCCTGTAAACGCTTAAAGTGTGCATGTCCTGGCAGTAAGGTCAGTCTCCAGGGAGACTTCTGATATCACTATGACACCTGAGAGGTTGAGCAGCAATTCCATAGTCACCTCACATCCACACGCTGTTCAGATTCCCCTAAGTGACCCTTGAATTTTTTGGATCCATTTAAGGTTCTTGCGTTACTTTGGCTTTTATGACCCTACTTTAAAAATCTAGAACAATAATCTCTGGAGGAAGTGATAGTAGTCTGAGTTCAACTCATATAATTCAGCCTCTTAGACTCTTTTTGGGAAGTGTACATTGGAAGGCAGTGAAAAAAATTCTAAGAAACCAGTGGTTGGATGCGGGAAATAAGTGTGGCATAGATTTCTTGTTTATTACACCATCATTTTTTGCCTTAATGACTAACGTATTTATAATAACTTCTAATTTCATGGTTTATTAGTAAGAGTTATCTCAGTACTTAACATGTGTCTGTATCTTTTAGATACTGTGTATTTTCACTTGCCACCCAAAAATGGAAATGGAGCCACAGTATACGGTATCTCTTGCTATCGACAAATTGAAGCCAAGGTATGGGAAATCCCAAAGCAAACCAAACCCACTGCCATGGAGTCGCTCTGGACCCCCAGTGACCGTATATGGCAGCGTTTCTCAAAGTGGGTGATGCCATCCTCTGGGGGTCCTGGAGCAATGGGGTGGGGTGAGGGGGTTGCTGTAAAAGCAGAAAAGCAGATGCCGTATATACTCAAGATTAAGCTGACCCAAATATCAGCCAAGGCACCTAATTTTACCACAAAAACAGCATAAAAAATGTGCTGGAAAAACTCAGCTTATACACAAGTATATACGGTACTTACATTTTATCCTAGATTATGGACTATAGTACAAAAATTTTTAAGGGGGTGCTATCTAAAGAGGTTGGCAGGCCAAATGAATTTGAGAACTTAGCACAGAGTTTCCAATGCTGTAAATCTTTATAGTAGGAGGCAGCCTCATCTTTCTGCCCTCACAGCAACTGGTGAGCTTAAGTCACTGACCTTGCTGGTAGCATTCCCGCACTTGCCCAACAATGCCGCCAGGCCTCCTTCCAAGGTGTGGTTATGGTGAGTTTACAAGTAAAAACAAACAATTCTCTCATAGTGAGTGACCACTCAAAATATATAATTGGGGAGACAGTATTTTTCATGTGGTGCCCATGATAACGTTTTAAGATTTTATAAATCATTTGTTGCTGTTTTTCCCAAAGCCCTACTTATTCACATGGAAGTGTTTCTATAAGTTGACATTGGTGAATATGATTATATGCATTTCATGTAATATTTTACACATTGTTTTTAGGTAGTGATACTTAAATTATCCATTTGTCTCCAAAATACTCAACTCTGGTTTCCTTTACTGCCCTAGTTCCAGAAACGCACTCAGTTCATAACTTAAAGCAGTGGAGAAGCAGGTGTGCTGAGAAGGAGCGCTGACAGTGCAACAGCGAACCAGAGGGTCCGCAGTTCAAATCCACCAGTGACTCCCAGTGAGGCAGGGCCTGGCAATCTGCTCCTGTAAAGATCACAGCCTAAGAAACCCGTAGGGCAGTCCTCTGTGACCCGGAGTCACTGAGCCAGTACTGGCATGGCACACACAACCACATGTACTGTGTTTTTTAAAAAATCATTTTGGAAATAGTGAAATTACATACAGTAGCTTCCAACAAGTCACGTTACCTTAATTGCCTATAAAGTTTTATGATACTTGTATATATAAACCAAGAATGGAAAGTAAAATAAATAAATAAAAATAAAGCAAGATCGGTAGTCCTAGCTTTCTTGGTTAGCTCTTGAGCAGCACTGTTTTTTTCTAATGGGAACAGTTTTCTTTTTTTTTTAACTTTCTATTTTGACTTAGAAGAAAGTTGAAAGAGCAGGTCACAGTTTTACATTCAGTAACTCATACAAATCGATTCAACTTACACATTGCAATCTGCTCAATGTACCACACTTACCCACTTCTTCCCTGTGCCTCCTGCATCCCTTCCTCCTCCTTTCCCAGTCTTCTGAACTTAGTCTTTGGATAAATGTTGCCCTTTTGATCTTAAATAGTTGATTATTCTAACGTACAGGTAAGTTCAGTTCTAGACATAAAGCGTAAGGGCCATAAGGGGTCTCACCAGTATCTACTCAACCAGTAAGCCTGGTATTTTAAGATTTTGAGTTTTGTTTCACAGTTTCTCGAACTCTGTCAAGGACCTTATATTGTGATCCTTTTCAGAGCAGTTGGTAGTGGTAGCTGGGCACCATCTAGTTGTTACGGTCTCAAGGTTGTAGAGACTGATATTTGGATGACAGTTCGTCAATTGGTGTAATTATTTTGGTGGGAACAATCTTGATGAGTAAAATTTCTTCTCATGAGATCATTAATACTCTAAAGCAGTGATTCTCTACCTTAGCTGCACAATGGATCACCTAGAACAGTGGTTCTCAACCTGTGGGTCGCGACCCCATTGAGGGGTTGAACGACCCTTTCACAGGGGTCACCTAAGACCATCGGAAAACACGTATTTCCGATGGTCTTAGAAACCGAGACACTGCTCCTCTATCCGTCTCCAGGCAGGTCCGCCCACATGCAAATACACCCACATATGAGTACACCACGTGAAGACTGTTACCCATATATACTATGCTTCAAGACAAAATTTCATTTATTTGTAATTAGAAATAAATATTTCACAATATATAATATTAAATAATATATAGTTATATGTTGTTTATGTCATTAATCACTATGCTTCAATTATGTTCAATTTGTAACTGAAAATATCATGCATATCAGATATTTACATTATGATTCATAACAGTAGCAAAATGACAGTTATGAAGTAGCAACGAAAACAATTTCATGATTGGGGGTCACCACAACATGAGGAATTATATTAAAGGGTCACGGCATTAGGAAGATTGAGAACCACTGGGCTTAAGGAACCCATGCACCTTCCTGCAATTTTAAGCCTTGTGAAAGTGTTAATAATCATTTTTTAGTGGAAAAGGGATAATTGGTTTTCATCAAACTTAAACAAGATCTTTGTCCTCCCAAAGGGCTGTTTTTCTAAATATAAAATTCTGAGAAGCGGGGAGGGGCATGGAGAAAAAAAAATTCTGAGATTTTTCTTTTCTTTCTAAATAAATAAAGTGGGATATGTAATACTGGAACACTCTTCTAGATTGTTCCTTGACATGGAACAATCAATTTAAGATAACTGGGGGGAACAAGCCATTATCTTCACCACGACAGTGCCGGTGCCTCCCAGATTCTGCCCCTGAGTGCTCACACTGGTACCTGTGCGTTCCATTTCCTGCATGCTCTCTCAACTAAATGCATCATATTTCTTCTATTAACTTGCTAAATTTGTATTTTAAAAAATCAGAATCCTTTACTGTGAAATCCCTCTAATGATGACTGTTTTTTATAATAGGCCTTGAAAGTAAGACAAGCAGATGTCACCAGAGAAACTGTTCAGAAAAGTGTCTGTGTCCTAAGCAAGCTGGTAAGAGACGCCTAACCTGTTCTTGTGTTTGTGGAACAGTCGAGGAAGACTGGCGGGTTTAATGGAGGATGAGGCAGTATCCAAATGAGCGGAGCTTGTGACTGCAAGAGCATATTACAACTGATCGGGAAGTTTTCATTAGGCTCATTAGCTATGGTCTTGTTGCTTTTCTTTCTCTTTGCTTCTACTAAAAATGGAGTTAAAAGATAAGGTAATTTTTCCACACACACTTGCTCACCCCTCTTTGTGCATAGTGTTTTGGTTTGGTCTTACAGCCTTCATTGTGAAACGATGTGCCATAGTCTATGTCTATTCCTGATGGGATAATAGCGCCCATATCAGGGATATCCAATGCCTGGTGGCAAACTCTTGCCCCCGCCCATCTAAAACTAAATATCTATATTATTTATCTTCAATTTACCTGATGATTATAAGCAAAAGTTTTTGTAATTTCTAGAGCTAATCTAATGTAAAAATTAACCTGCAACCCATAGGACCCCTAAAAGGGTCAAATAATTTAATGAACTGACTTCAGGACATCTCTAATTCCTTTAGATTTTTGCTTTTTATGGGAAAAATTAGGTCAGTAACTTTCACCAGACTCTTAGAGCAGTCTGAAACCCCCTAGTAAACACTGGTGCCTTAAAGAGTGAATTCGAAAGTTTTACTTGCCAGTTTGATATTAAAGAACTAACCTTTGCAGTGAGCGAGATTAGTTCCATATGAAGGGTTGCTCTGAACATCACATGAAAAAAAAGCAAAAAATATTGTCACGTATAAATGAGCGTATGAAACATACAGGGTTTTTCAAATATGATTCCCCAGTAAAGGTACTTTTTCTTTTTCCTTTCCTTTGCTTTCTCTACCCTATTTGCTATAACCAGTCAGACCCTCTTTATTTATTTATTTATTTATAAAGCATTTTATTGGGGGCTCATAAAAACCTTATCACAATCCATACATACATCCGTTGTGTCAAGCACATTTGTACATTTGTTGCCATCATCATTCTCAAAACATTTGCTTTCTACTTGAGCCCTTG
>NW_022103920.1:90180233-90215392 GCF_000313985.2 Echinops telfairi
CTCACCACTGGTCCTGAAAGGAGTCATCTGTCCTGGATTCCCTGTGTTTCCAGTTGCTATCAGTACCAGTGTACATCCTCTGGTCTAGCCAGATTTGTAAGGTAGAATTGGGATCATGATAGTGGGGGGGTCGGGAAGGGGAGGAAGCATTTAGGAACTAGAGGAAAGTTATATGTTTCATCGTTGCTACCCTGCACCCTGACTGGCTCATCCCCTCCCCACGACCCTTCATTAAGGGGGTGACCATTTGCCTACCGATGGGCTTTGAGTCTCCACAGCAGCCAAGTATTTTGACCATTGTTCCATAAGGACTGCTAGATCAAGCCAAATCCTATAGAAATTAAGTGGTTAGAAAAGACTCCAGTATCAGAAGATGGCTAATCTGATTCTTTTATACCATTTCTTATACATGTCAGTGAATTACTTTTTAAAATATTGGACCAGGTGATCCAAGTATAGGAGTAGTAGATGATGACAGCAAACACGGCATGTTTAGAGACTTCCTCGGTAATCACTACTCAAAAGGACAATTCTCATACTGATATTTACTAAGAGTATCTTTGGGTCAGGTATACTCATTCTTCAAGTCTACTTCCAATGTAATTGTCATTTCCATCCTCATTACATCTTACGTTCATCCTCATCACAGCAGTGAGGTGGATTGTTGCTATTACTTAAGAAAGATGACACATCTCAGAGGGGAGAGGTCTGATTTTCCTTAGACATATCACTTGTTTGTGGGCTGCTGTGTGGATAATGAAATGTTACCACAAGCCAGCAGAACAGTGCATAGAATTAGAAAAGGCTTTCAACTGTACGTTAACCATAGCTACTGTTTGGATGCTTTTTCTGTGTGCCTTCTACTAAGTGCTTTTACCCGTGTTATGTAACTGCACAAGGAGCACTATATTATACCCCTATTTTCAGATCGGCAAACACATAGTGGGAGGTCAAGTGGTCAGAGTTTTGCCGGAAGCCTGAGCCCACACTCTGAACCACTCTTCTGTGGCTTTGCCACAGGCCTTCTTCCCCTCCAGCCAAAGAGCTGAGTTCCCAGCTCTCAGCTGTAGAAAAGATGTAAAGTGTTTGAATGGACACACTTAATTTTGTCCCCTCCCTCTGAAAAATAAGGGTGTGTGTGTGTGTGTGTGTTACTGTTATTTTTGTTTGTTTAAAACTGATTGTGACCTAATGGTAACCTTTCTGCTTTCTTCAAGCCTCTCTATGGATTACTTCAAGCAAAACTTCAACTCATTACACATGCATATTTTGAAGAAAAGGATTTTTCCCAAATTTCCATTCTAAAGGTACCTTTATACCTCTTAAACAAATTCAGGAGGCAAGGAGATCAGTGATATGGGAGGAGATAGTCACTTGATTGCTTTGGAAAGACATTCTGCTTTGTTTTGAGGATTACAACTACAGCTCTATAGTAAAACTGCCTTGTATTAGGAAATAGTGACTACAAGTTACTATGGCATTAATCAAAAACCAATCCAGTGTCATCAAGCTGATTCCGACTCATAGCAATCCGATATCATTCCCAAGACTGTAAATCTTTCTAAGAGCAGGCAGCCTCATCTTTCTTGCTCAAAGCAGCTGGTAGGTTTGAATTACTAACCGTGAAGTTAGCAGTCCAGTGCCTAACCTACAGTGCTACTATAACATCAATGTTCCTCTTAATGGAAAAGAGCCCTTTTCCTATGCCACTTGAGTCTATAAATTTGCTTATTTTATTAATAAATGCAATATTCATATATCAACCTTCTGATTCCCAGTTTCCGTAGTTAAACCAGGTTAACCACATGACTGTTCCACTGGGAGTGGGCAGCATGTTCCTCTCAAGTGTACCATGAGTGTGCAGAACACGAGCCTCTCCTGGATTCTTTTCTGAACCTCATGAGAGGCAGTGAGGTATTCATCAAGAAGGGGAGGGAGTTTATCCTTGACTCCTGTGCCACCAGCTGAACGTATGAAGTTCTGAAATCTGATGTGGAGGCCCTTCTGCCCAGCAGAATACCCTTCTGCCCAGATCTCCTTGGAAATGCCCCATGTCTCAAAAGGAAGGAATGATGCTGAAAATATTGAGGCCACACAGGTATCTTGAGTGTTTCTCAATGTAGGACCTAGCAAGACAATTTGCCACACTTAAGGAACCATTTTTTCCCTTGACCATCACACTTCTAATTTATCATCTGAAACTGTTTCCCAAAGTGGGCAATACAGCCCTTTGGGGGACGCTGAAATGTTCCAGAAGGGCTGCATACACAGATACCTGGACTTTATCCTGGATTAATCGCCTTAGGGGCACTAAGAAATTTGTTCTAAGGATGCAATAGGCCAAGTAAGTTTGGGAACCTATGCAGTTTTAAGTGTTAAAAATGTCCAAAACTGAATTTATTATGTTTTAGGAGCTTTACGAACATATGAATAGCTCCCTGGGAGGAACGTCATTAGAAGGTTCCCAAGTATACCTTGGTAAGTAATTCTGAATTATTTAATCAGAAAAGGCACCCTCATTTCTTTTTTTAAGCAAACAATTGCATGTGAAACTTCCTGATCAGAATGCATCCACATATAGAATCTAAATTCTTCAGTGTTTGATGCTGCTATTGCCTTTCCACACTTTAAACCGTATATTTAGAAAGATTACTACAAGGCTAGTCTCATTGAACTGGAGATTCAGAAGGCCCCAAAATGACTTTTCCATAAGCTATGCCACTCCATCGTCTCTAATATGAAAGCCCATCCTTCCGCTCAGTGCACTCCCTCATGTCCAGAGCTCTGAAGTCCCCTGTGATATCTCACAGACTGATAAGGAAATAGCTCCCATTGTTATGGAAGCTGAAAACTGGATCTGAAGTTCAGACATCCTCAGGAGGTGGCTCCTCATCCGCAAGGCTGGTCAAATCAGGGCAGGTGATAGGACACCACTCACGTCTCAAGAACCTATGGAAATAATGAGTGACTCATGCTCACTCAGTTCTATTTCAGAGGTCAGAGAGGCACGCTAGAGGCAGGCTTATCACAAGGGTGGGAGACACCTTTGGGGGGGAAACCAGACCTCACTTGCTTAAACAGGCTCAAAGCATGCTGGGACTCATGTTAAGGTGCTACCTGAGTCCTGAGCCAGCAGCCTTTTTCAGGTGGTAACTGGCATCTGATTAGTGTTTATAACTCAGTGTTAGTCTTCCACACATGCTCAGTAGGGGAAGGGGTTGCAAAGATGGCATTGATTTAAGTGTGGTTTTGTGCTTTCTGCAGACCACACCCCCAAGGGAACAAAGGACCATGACTTGAGTCACATCCTGTAGTAAGTTGGGGACACAGAATACTATCTGCCTCATTAGCATAACATGACTCTCCAAAATGAGAATGTAACCACACATACAGAGGCTAGAATATACAACACATCACAAAGGGGCGGACTTTGGTTAGAAAGAAGGACCACATTTCGTAATTAACTACATCTCAATGAGAATTGAGTTAGAGAAAACTAACTTCTTAATATTTATGTTGAGAAGCATTGCCATAACTAACATACTTGTACTATTTGTACAGAGCTATTATTGCACAAAGTTAATTTCTTCTTTCAAAGTAGTAAAAAAAAAGTTGAGTTTAATAGTGTTGTTTTCTCTTATCAAGTAATGCTGGTGAGCTTTAATGTCCATAATAGCAGAGAAGGAGAGCCAGACCGAGAGATCTGTTCACCTCTTTCCTGTTCAAAAAGTCTTCACGTTGGGAATTTTGTCTAGTTCATGCTACATTGAACCAAGACTACACATTGATGAGAACTCAAAAAATATATATTTCTTGATTAAAACTTGACAGTTTTAATCACATAGTGACTTAAGTTCACGCAGTTTCTATTTCAGAAGGAAGCGGCCCTCACTGTGCTAGTTCACATCTACAGACCTGTGTGCGATCTAAGATAACTTCAAAGTTCCTGTTCTGGAATGTAGTTTCTCTAAACCATTGCATTTTGTCCTATATGGTGTTTGAGGCAAATGACCATGGAAGACATGATTCAGAAATAATAGCATAGAGTCTCCAAAATCCCCAAACCTGCCGTCAAGTCCATTTGACTCATAGCTGCCCTTTGGAGCGGTTCTGAGACTGTAAATATTTTCGGAAGCAGACAGCCTCACCGTTCTACTGCAGAGCAATGGGTGGTTTTGAATGCCAACCTTACCTGCCAACACCGCCACGGCTCCTTAGAGTACAGTGACCAAAAACTTTGACTTAAATGACTGCCACTCTCTGTAATATCATTTGTATAGAGAAGGGGAATGGGTTAGATGTGCACCATGCAGAGTAGTAGCCGCTAGCCAGGGTGGCTATTTACACTTAAATGAAAGTTAATAAAAATAGAATTTTAAAATTTCACTTATTAGTAGAACTTGCCACTTTTCAAGTACTCATTCACCATGTGTGGTATAATTGAACAGCGCAAATAGTGAACATTTTTACCATCAACAAAGTTGTGTTATTGCCAGTGCCAAGGCAGCTCATGGGAACTTGATAAACGCTGAGGGGGTGTGTGCTTCATCAAGTATTACATGTGTGTCTGAGTAGTTTTATAATAATACTTTCTTTTTATCATGCTGTCCTTTGAAGGGGGGAAACTCTAGCCCAGGCGGTAGACTGTATTTACAGAGTAGCTTTTTTGTTACTATTACAGGTCTGTCTCCTCGAGATCTTGTCCTTCATTTTAGGCACAAGGTAAGGTAATCTTAATTGATTCATAATTAGTGCAGTGGTGCATGCTGTCTTAGTGTCCTCCTTTCACTGGGCAGATTCTATGTGCTAAGTGGTTAAACACAGACAATAGCGTGATTGTGTTTTACTTTTTCTGAAACAGCACTTGGCCTCGTAACTGTCACTTTGAAAATGCTGTGATAGTGCCAGTGTGCTTTCTAAAAGTTGATGAATACCAGTTTGTCGCTTTGCAGAATGGGCATTATTTCTATTGTCTCTTTAGTTACCCATGTCATGAGTGGATAGAAGCAGTCCTACAGAGTATCGTATATGTTGCCCTGAGTGGAACATTTCCTAGTAAATATCTGTATTTATACTTACTGAGCTTTGAAAGGAAGGTCTGTGTGGACTCGGACACACACATGGATCATTTGCTGAACAAACACTTACTGACTGGCTGAGATGTGGACAGCCAGAAGCAAGAGAGCAGTCCCTGCCTTTTAAGGAGCTCACACACATTTCACACAAAAGTGGTACCACTCTTTCCAAAAAACAAAATTTCAAGACATTTAAGTACTTCTCAATTTTGTTTTTAGAAAACACAGGTGATACTTAATTTTATCAGTGTAAGTTCACATTCTTTCATGTTTTTAAAGCACTGTAATAATATTACTTAAATGATACATCCTTATCTTTGAGGAGGGAAAGAGGAAAATGAGAATAAGAAAAAAGGAATTGCATTCTTTTAATAAAACTTCTTTCTGCAGGTCTTAATCCTGTTTAAACTGATTCTTCTTGAGAAAAAGGTAAGATTTAAAGAGATAGAAGGCAAGATTGAATATTTAACAGTTATTGATATATCTTTAATATTACATAAAATTGATAAAATATTGATTACGCTTCTTGCCTTTCAAATTGGGGTGCACAAAGACCCATATTTTTGTTCACTGCTATAGATGTTTGTATTCATGCAGTTTTTCTCAGGGAAATTTCAGAGTAGATTGAGGATAGTTTTAACTACAGGTAGTTACTCAGTGTCCATGACAGTTACTACGTATATATTTAGTTTGTTTTTTTGCTATATGTTTTTATTCATTCATTGGTATTGGATGCAAGGCTCCTCTCTACGTCCAGCACAGCATTAAAAAAATAGTTTCTCTGTATAAACATAAGGCAAGTTACAGTAACAGCATAATTTTAATAATGACAAATTATAAGTAGATGGCTAACTCATAATTTATATATTGTATATAGCTCTAACTAATAATTTTTATGTTGCTGGGAATATTTATTGTTGTATAATATTTAAAGTTGTTTCATGACAAGTTAAATAAGCCCGTTTATCCAACTACATATCAAAACCACAATACCAATTTTATGAATATATATTCAACGTCAAGCCTCTGGAAGTGACAGACATCAGCATAATTTGATGAAAATATAGGTCATGTTTTTAAAAGGAAGTAATTCACCATATTCTGGTAGTTTTCTGGAGTAAATATATATTGCTTCTTTGAAAATGAAAAAAGTACGTATTTTAATGAGTGCAGCACATATAGTACGGTGTTTCAAAGCTTTTTATCACCAACCATAAATGTTTTGCATAGCAACCTAGAGAATGCTCTCTTTTGTATGAGTCATAAGTTTTACAATGTAATGTCCTCATATGAACAATATGCAGGTATATCTGTGATCCAGAAACTTAGCATGATAAATCTTAGGTACACTGTCTTTTTATTGACTAGATAAGGGCTGTCTTTAATGTGATACTCGATTTTCTATCTGCAGAGTACTCCTTAAATAAGAGAAAGATGAGGGGAGCAGCAAAGATTGTAGATGGTTTTCTCTGTTAAATAACCCAGTGGTGCCACAGGTGTGGATAAGTGGACAGGCTCACAGGACAACTGAGGACAAATTAGAAAGTGTGGATCAAGATGATAGGCGCCCTGATGGCATATTAGGCCACTAACTGCAAGAGTAGCAATTTGAATCCACGAGCTATTCCTCTGCGGAAGAAAGATGCTGTCAGGCTGACCGTCTTGAAGATTTGGTCTCGAAAACCCACAGGGGCAGTTAGTTCTACTCTGTCTTGGAGGGTCTCTGTGAGACGGCATTGACTTACTGGCAGCGAGGTTGGTTTTTTGGTTGGGTTGACAATGATTCACGAGCTAGCGATTTGTCTTTTACCGCTACTTTCTTAAACCAAAAAGAGCATTATTGAAAGAGTAGTTTTTCTTCAGCAGGTGCACTGAATACGTTGGCTTTCTTCAGCTGTGTAGACCCTTAATGAAACCTCGAGAGCAAAGGAGTGTGTTACGTTCACTCATAGGAAGACTCTCGTGATACGGTTATTTTTGCATGACCTTGGGCCCTGCTGAATTTGGTTGGGGCTCTATTCTAATGAAAAGAAATTATGAAGCAAATGTTATTTAATTTTCCTTAAATTATGGCTTGATTTAATTGAAGTCACCTTAATTTAATTGAATATTGCTTTTTAAGTAATATTAGCTAAAGTTAGCATAAAATATCTAATAGAATCTCATTCCTCACTTAATTTTTCCTTAACGTTTATTCTAAAAAAGGTCAGGCATAAAGAAAAGTTTATAGACTAATTTATTGAATACTTTTACACCCTCCATCTATATTCACTAGTTGACATTTTGCCAGTTTGCATTATATTGCTTTTATGTGTGTATGTGATTTTATTGTTGCTAAGAATATACCCAGCAAAACATACTAATTCAATACTTTCTACATTTATAATTCAGTGCCATTGATTACATTCTTTTAGTTTTGTGACCATTCTTACGCTCCTTTTCTGAGTCATTCCTCCCTTATGAACATAAACTCACTCACTACCCTCAAAGGTTTGTCTAATCTTTAGAGTCACTATCATCAGTTGATCCCTTATAGACCTTTGGAAGGAGCGGAACACACTACCCAAAGCAGACATGTATTCTTTTAAAAAAAACTTTCAAGAGATATTTTTGGCTTAAGGTTTAAAGTTTATCCCAGGGTAATAGTTTTAGGGATTCAGCCACCTTCCCATGACTCCAGGAAAATATGGATTCCATGTGAATTTGAAATTCTAGCCTGCCATTTTCCCCCTTTTGATCAGAATTCTTCCCTTGGAATCTTTGATCAAGATGTTCAGTAATGATAGCCAGACACCATCCAGTTCATTTGGTCATATGGCGAAGAAGGTAGTTGTTCATGCTGGCAGTTAGCCACACCTGGCACTTCCTCCTCCTTTTCCTCACTCTCCTCCTCCCTCTGTTGCTCTAGGGGCGAATAGAGACCAAAAGTTGTGTGTTGGGTGGCCACTTGCAAGCTTTTAAGGCCCCAGCACTATAATGAATCCATAGATTCATAGAACAGAGCAGTAAACACATTATTAGACCAAATAGCTGGGATGTCCCTGAAACCTGCAAACCAAGAATCCAATTCCCATGGAGTACTTGGTTGGGTAATATGCATAAGGTGCTCGGGAAATATACTCAGTTCCCTCTCTGAGTCACAATAATTTTGCATCATGGTACTTCACTTCTAAATATTTTAGGATGTATTTCTTAAGACTAAGGGTCTAGTCCAACCTAGCCAAATGTCTAGTCCAACCTAGCTAAAATGTCATTTCCCATTTAGGAAATGTAACATTGATGTACTAAGTAATATCTCCTCTAGATCCCATTCCCACATTTCTGCAGATGACTTAGATAATGTTCTGTGTAGCTAGCTCATTATTGTTTAGTGTGGGACCCAGCCAGGCACTGATTGCATTGTTAGGTCATCTGTAGGATAAGTGTGTTACATGAGAAGATCCTCTTTCCTGACAACTCTTCACAATCGTTTCATTAGCTACTGTCCATTTTCTTAAACCGCTTGTTATGTTGGTGGGTGCCAAAAGGTGATTTTCTAATTCTCTCAGTTCTTCCACGTCTGTTAGCTCTCAGTCTTCTCTACAAAAAAAGTACCCCCACCTTTATCTTTACTATCATTATAGACGCCTAGATTTTCTATTTGAATGTTGATGGGCTTCTTGTCGCAATTCAGTAGATGTAAAGTGGTGGGTGCACTGATGACCATGGAACTCCTGCTGGGTTTTCTAATGGAATTTTGACGCACTCTATTTCAGGTTCTCTTTTATATTTCTCCAGTGAATAAATTGGTGGGGGCATTGATGACTGTGTTATCCCTTTTTCCAGGTAAGAGAGTAGCAATACTCTTTCTGTGGGTTAACTTGTACTGGCACTTTCAATGTAAAAGTTTTTTTTAATTATTATTTTATTGGGGGCTCATACAATTCTCATCACAATCCACACATACATCCACTGTGTCAAGCACATATGTACATTCGCTGCCCTCATCATTCTCAAAACATTTGCCCTCCACCTCAGCCCTTAATAGCAGTTGTTCATTTTCCTCCTCCCTCCTCACCCCCACTCCCTCATGAACCCTTCATAATTCACAACTTATTATAGTTTTGTCATAAGTTACACTGTCCGACGTCCCGTCCCGTCCCCCCCCCCCCAGGGAGGAGGCAATACCTAGATTCTTGTCATCGGTTCCCCCTTTCCACCCCACATTCCCTTCACCCTCCAGGCCTCGCCCCTTTCACCACTGGTCCTGAAGGAGTCATCTGTCCTGGATTCCCTGTGTTTCCGGTTCCTATCTGTACCAATGTACATCCTCTGGTCTAGCCAGATTTGTAAGGTAGAACTGGGATCATGATAGTGGGGGGGAGGAAGCATTTAAGAACTAGAGGAAAGTTATATGTTTCATCGTTGCTACCCTGTACCCTGATTGGCTCATCTCCTCCCCTCAACCCTTCAGCGAGGGGGGGTGTCCAGTTGCCTACCGATGGGCTTTGAGTGTCCACTCTTCAGGCTAACATTTCCATATTAATACTGACTTTTTCCTTTTGACAGTAGATTTCTATTTGACCATTTTGATACGTAAATTAAATGGTGGGCATGTGTAGGTTATTACAATTTTTATAGAAGACTCCAACTAATGTGAAACGGAATATACAGCTATTTCCTCCTGTGTTGCCATTATATGCCAAGCTCTTCTCCAATGTTGCATGTTTCAGGCATGATTGAGCATGGTCTTAGTGACTGTTCTCAGTACAGACCCCGCAAAAGTATGTCTGAAGATGCTGGGCTTCAGGAAACGAATCCTCCAGCAGATGCCTTTGTTCCCGGGTCTGTGCCTGACATGCCAAATAGCATCTCAGGAACTGAGAAGAAAACCATGGCGAGCACGCACGGAGGAGATGCTGTCACCAAGCCTGGAGAGCCTGTATTCCAAGTCGTCAGCGACAACAGCAAAGGCCTGGAACCTAAGAACAGCAATCAGTTTTTGAAGCTTCCTCCCCACCTTTCTCCGGAGTCCTCAGAAAGTGAGTGGGAGACTTTGGATCCAAGTGTTCTAGAGGACCCCAGCTTGAAAGAAAGGGAACAGTTGGGGTCAGAACAGACAAACTTATTTCCAAAGGACTCTGTATGCTCGGACAGTTCTCCAATTACTGTACAACCTCAAGCAAATACAGGGCAGCTGGTCCTGATACCAGGACTGATATCGGGTTTGGAAGAAGACCAGTACGGCATGCCATTGGCCATCTTCACAAAGGTAAAGTTACGCCACCTTTACTTACTGAGTACCATGTAGAATATGGCAAAATCAGAGTTTGACTTTTCATGTTAAACACATTTTCACAACTGAAAAATGCCCTTAAAAAAGTATACCATACTACATGCTTGATCATAATGCAGTATTTCAGAGTTTGGCATCTGTGAACATTAACTGGAAAAAAGCCAGCTCACTGCTATCAAGTTGATTCCAACTCACAGTGCTTGAGAGGACAGAATGAAATTTTTAGCTCATGTGGGTTTCCAAGACTGTCACCTTTAGAAATAGGTAGTCTCATCTTTCTTCTGCAGAGTGACTGGTGGACTCAAACTGCTGATTTTGTGGTTAGCGGTGTGATGTGTAACCCACTACACCACCAGGACCCTTTCTGTGACTGTAGTGTACAGCTTTTTTATTTGAGAGCCTTTTGTAACTTAGGAGATATGAGATCAGCTTTCAAAATGTTGGGTCTTTTTTTTTTTCTTTTAAAATATTTTACCGTGCTATTTTCAATTATTCTGATTTCTATTTGAAAGAAGGTGAATTGAAGACATCCAGATGTTTTTCATTGCATTTAATGATCTATATTAAAATACTAAATTCTAGAAGTGCAGTTTTAAAAGAAAAAAACCCTCAATATCTACTATAAATATTAAGACTTCATTTAAATATAGTTCCATGTTTTAGTTCATTTTGTCCTAGAAAGAAAATTTTAATTGCTTCATGAAAAAAAACATTCAAAATGTATTTTTAAATTTTAAAAATACTCATAACTTAATTACAGCATAGTGATTCAAATCAAATCTTTGATCCCAGATACTCTATCTCCATCTAGCCTTTCTCAGTGTACAAACAAGAATACTTTAAGATAGTGAGAGACTATTCAAGGTATATCTGGATGCTACATTGTTTTAGTGAACATTGAAGGAACAATAAAGGAGACTTGTTTCCTGACTCATTATCAAATGAATAAATGGAAACCGATTTGTACACAAAAATAAGAGTCCACCTGAAGGAGTCCCCAGCTCTCCAACTCTCTAGTCTAGTTTCTGGCGTTTGGAATTACTTTCCGAGCACGACAGCTCCTGCGTCGTTGGTAGCGAAGAGGCGGACTGTTTGAGTGTTGGAGATACCAAGTTCTGTAATAAGCTCAAACCTTTTCTAGAGCTGATTTAGGTGGTGTGTCAGGTGGAAATCTGACCAGGGTTACAGGCAACCGTGGAATATACTACTCATGAGGTGATGGGAAGGCAAATAACCCAAAGAGTAAGAAAATTAGAGAATAAATTGTACCCAGCGCTTTATACCAGCTCAGCCAGATTTATTCCTGGCCAACAAGCAGCCAAACCCACTGCCATCGAGTCAGTTCTGACTCATAGACACCTGAAACGAAACCTTTGTGGGAGCAGAAAGCATCGTTCTCATTTGGAGCAACTGGCGGTTGTGAACAGCTGTCTTTGTAGCGAGCAGTCTAATGTGTAACCCAGGACACCACCAGGGCTCCTTGAAGAAGCAGCAAGCCCAGGGGGAAAATGCTTTTTGACGCTCTGCTGGAAAGAATCTCCCTCTTAGAAAACAAGGGCAGCTTGCATTTGATCAGTACTTTGAGCAACACCGTATTCAGAGGCATCTGTGTTTCTTCAGTCTTACTTACTCACTGTCTAGCTCTCACACACGGGTGTGGCAGATGAAAATACCATGATTTAGGTCAGGGGCTCCTTAGTCCTCCATATGACATTCTCCCTTTGAAGCACTCTAAAGAGATCTTTTTCAGCAGATATGAACAAGGCAACCATTCATTTGATTTCCTCACTGCTGCTTCCTTGGGCATTGATTGTGAACAAAATTGTGGCAGCATTACTATTTTCTCTGCCTGTTGGTTCAGTTGTGAGGATTTTTTTTAAGGTTGAGTGTAAACTGTACTGATGGTTATAGTCTTTGATGTTGTCAGTGAGTGCTTCAAGCGTTCTTCACTTTCAGCAAGCAAAGTTCTGTCATGCATATCACTGGTTCTAATGAGCCCTCCTCTAATCTTCATGTAGTCCAATCTCTCAGGTTATTTGCTTAGCACACAGATTGAATACATAAAGCAAAAAGGATACAACCCAGGTGTATAGCTTTCCTGGTTGAAAACCGCTCCATATCCCCGTGTTTTGATCTATGTACAGGTTCCACATGAGCACAATTAGTGTTATGGAATGTCCTTCAGTTCCATAAAATGTTATAATCCACCCAATTAAATTCCTTTGTATAGTCTATAGAACATAGGAAGACATCTTTCCCAGGTATTCTCTGATTTTAGCAGAGAATATTTCTGTTTATTTCTATTTATTCTATTTCTGGACAGTAGATCAAAAAATTAAATAACTTTTGGTTTAAGGTTAAGTGATCATTAAAAGTACTGATGACAAATTTTTTTAAATCATTTTTTTGGGGGATCGTACAACTCTTACCACAATCCATACATCCATCCATTGTGTGATGGCAAATTTTTAAAGCTTTTTTGAGCTGCCACTTTTAAATCATTTTATGAATATGTAGTACTTTCACTTAGGTCAGTACTAAAAAAAACATTCCCAAACATCTGTAATGAAAAGCCCTCCCCTCCAGTCTAGCCCTTGCTACTCAACAGCCCCCTGTAGTGGCAGCCATTGTTATCTGTGTCTTGTGGTACTTTTTACATACATTTTGTCCCACATGAGATGGCATAGGATAACTTACAAAAAGTAGAATGGCAAATCAAAGGTATTTATGATTTTTAAGGGAATGTATGTTAACGTGTTTTAAATAGCTTTTAGATGGCTTTATTGTTTTGGGGGTTGGGGCGTGAGGGGTTTGATGTCTTGGGTTTTATTTTCGCTGGATACTGTTAATATACTTAGCCAAGAATCCCAGTGTTGCCAATAGACTTTTCATCCCTAACAGAATCAATTATGAAATGTGATGATGTGAGTGATTATATTATGGTCTCTAACTGCTATTGCAGTGGAACCATTTTATACTGATTGGAAGTTCTGTGGAAGAATTTTCTATCCCAATTAGGGTCTAGTTGTCCCAGGAAGACTGAAAGCATATTCAGTATTTTAATATCTGACGTTTGGGAGCAGGGAGGGAGAGGCCCGTTACTTCGGAATGTGTAACACACTAAGAGCAGAGACTGGGAGAGTGGACTGGGATGCTGATGAAGGGCAGGCCTCCTGGAGCAGGGCCCCTCTCTGTGCTAGTCACCTGCGGCACTGGTGGATTCAGGAGCCCCATCCTGATCGTGTCTAATGCTTACACATAGATTTATCTTGGTGCTTCTGTTAGAGTTTCATAAAGCAGATATTGTCAAGAATAATACATATGCAGGGAGGGAATTCTACTGAGTTATCAGGTTTATATTCCCACTGTGGAAGCCTTTCTTCCCACATGGAGTATTTAAAACCACCGGTTAGTCCAAAAGAGAGGCCTGGTAGTGCAGTGGGTGATGTGCTGGGCTGCTCACGGACAGATGCAGTGGTTCGGGCCCACCAGCTCTGCGCAGCAGAAAGATGAGGTCCTTGGAAGCCCTGTGCAGATGTCCACTCTGCCCTGTGGGGTGGCTGTGAGTCAGGGTGGACTGGATGGCAGTCCTGTTGTTTTGTTTCAGTGACAAGTCACTGTGGTAGAGACAGGAAAGAACCTGACGTCGTTACACGAGGAGGAGCGCCTCCTGCCTCCCACAGTCAGCAAGACGCGAGCCCAGATCACTACAGCGCAGTGTGCACAGAATGATGGAGAGTGGTGAAGGAAAGTATTGTAGAACTTGAGGCTGAAAGAGTCAGGGGCTCCCCAGTCTTTGTATACAGATTGCAGTACCTGGTGGATATGTGTTGGGGATGTTCAGAAATTCCCTGTATTCCCTGTTCTCCCACAGTGATTCCGTCTCAGGAAATGTGCTCCCTTTTATACCTCACTGCCTGCTGGGGGTGGGCAATGGAACTGTGCTTCTCAGGAAAGGGATCATTTGAAATACAAGTTAAACGGTTAATGCTGCATGACCGTTGGCCAGGCTATTTTTACCTATAACATTCAGCAGCATTTATCTGGAAATACTTTTGCATGACTTTGACAACAGGCTAATAAAACAAATGCTATGCAATGCTTTGCTCTTTTCCTAATTATACATTGGTGTGTCTGCCCAGATGCATGTATTTTAAAATGTTACTGAAAGAACTAACAGCTTCCTATTAAACAGCATACCATGGGCTTAGCTAATACTTCATTTCCTCAGTAAACAAGCCCACCACATTAGTTCCTGGGGAAGCTTGAACTGAAAACAAAGTGATCCAGTAAGACAGTCTTCGTGTTCAGCCACCTTGCCAAGAGTTGACCATTCATGGGAAGACTGTTGTTCACTGGCCTTTTTGCTATCACAGCGTAGGGTTCCCCTAGAACATCATTTCCGTGAATCAGACGTTAGCTGCATTAGGAAGGGGGCCAGGGGAGAAAGAAGGCAGATTGCTTGTTCTCCTGTTTCTAGACTTTCAGAGAGAGTGCATTCTGTCAAGATCCTAATATCTTCTATTACTCTTGTAATTCATAGGGATATCTCTGTCTGCCTTATATGGCACTGCAGCAGCATCATCTGCTCTCTGACGTGACCGTTCGGGGATTTGTTGCTGGAGCTACTAACATCCTTTTTCGACAACAGAAACATCTCAGTGATGCCATTGTGGAAGTATGTTTACATGCTTGTGTGGTGTGTGTGTGTGTGTGTGTGTGTGTGTGTGTGTGTGTGTGTGTGTGTGTGTGAGAGAGAGAGAGAGAGAGAGAGAGAGAGAGAGAGAGAGAGACATACTGCTGGTCCCTCTTTTCCTTTCCTAAATGTTATTGTGGTAATAACACTAATAATAATAATGCTAGGCATTCTGAGCACTTTATACAAAGGTAAGTCCAAAAGTATTGTTACGAGAATACCAGTTCGTACCGGCATGGGTTTGTTCCAAATCCAGCATGTTTAGACATGTTTCTGATCAGGGCAGTGGCTGCAGACACGTCCTCTCAGTAATACACTTGTCTTGGTCTCCTTAGGGTGCTTTCAAAAAAGATACAATCAAAGCAGTAGCTTCCAAGGGAATCAGCTGGGAAAGTGAAATCTGCTGGGAAAAGGCAGGGAGATCAGATCAGAAAGTTATCAGGGGTAATCTTGAGAGATTTTCTCCAAGGACACAGGACCATCAAGAGGGCTTACAGAAGTAGGAAGGAGTTTTCCGGAAATTGAGAACTACAGGGAACTTGCTGCACAGAGTCTCCTCTCAGCACGCTGCCCTGCTCGTTTTCCATGGTAGCCAGGGCTGTCCTGTGAGAGGTTTATTGGCAGACCTTCCCCTGTCCGCCGTACAACCTGACCTTGCTGCTTCGGTCTTCTTTTTGAAAAGAGTATTTCAAAGGACCATACGTGAGTCATCACAGCTGCTGCTTTCGTGTGCAAATCGAAGTGGGCAGCATCTTTGGGGTTAGCATGCTGAGAACACTGCCGTCAAAAATGGACAGGCCCACTCTGCCTTTCCTAAGGAAAGAAGCAGGAAGAAAATTATGCATGAAAACAAGTCATTTTCAACAGTGAACTAATAGACCACACGGACAGGATTCTCCATGAGACCAGAAGGACATGATTCCTGGGGAGAGTGGGAGGAAGATATGAAACAAACTGGAATTCATAAAGCCTGGCCTACTGACACACAGCAACTGAGATACAGGGTGCTTGGTCACCCTTAAGATCTGGAACCGAACTCAGAATTAGATATTGTATGTGTGTTTTCTGAAATCAAAATGAATGTTTTTAAACTAGGCACCCCCCCAAAAAATGTAAAAAACCCTAACTTTTGGGGATTCACCTTTTGCGAATGCTACTATTCATATTTTTGTATTTCCACCTGCAACATCCCAGTCAGTTGTTGGTCTGTAAAATGTGGCATGGATATCCACGCGAATGCCCAGACTCTGACTTCTACCTGGCTCCCCTCTAGGTAGAAGAAGCTGTGGTCCAGATCCACGATCCAGAACTCAGGAAGCTGCTTAACCCAACCACAGCAGACCTAAGGTTTGCAGACTACCTAGTGAGGCACGTGACCGAGAACCGGGATGACGTCTTCCTGGATGGCACAGGCTGGGAGGGCGGAGACGAGTGGATCCGGGCCCAGTTTGCCTTCTACGTCCATGCACTGCTGGCTGCCACCCTGCAGCTTGGTGAGAGAGCCGCCCACACAGGCAGCCGCCCTTTGTGCTCTCATGTTCGCGTTGTAGCACCTGTGTTTTGAATGGCGCAACAAGCACCTATTCTTTCACAGGGAAAACCGCCTGTGGTTACCCCAGACGGGGCCTGTCTGTGTTCCACTAGCCTAGAGGTTGGTGGTTTGACCCTTCTCACCCTCAGTGGTACCTCCGAAGACAGCCTGGCAGTCCGCATCTAGGAATTCTGCTGTTGAAAACCCTTTGAAGCAGTTGTATTTGGTGTACACAGGGTCCTGAGTCTGAATGATCCCTAGAGCAGCTAACAACAGAACTGCCCTGTCCACAGATAACCACTCCTGACATCTGGGGCCCTGTCTGTATCTAGGCACTGTTTATGCATCTGTGTTTTATTTTGTTAGTTCTACTGTGTACATGGTGGTACTTTTATCAAAGTGGATCCTAATAACCAAACTTATTTCCAATGAGTCAATTCCAACTCGTTTAAGACAAGAGTAGAACTGCCCCTGTGGGTTTCTGAGACTGTCACTCGTTACAGGAGTCGTAAGCTCCATCTTTCTCCCTCGGACCTGCTGGTGGTTTCAAAATGCTGACCTGGCTGTTAGCAGCCCAGCACTCAACCCATTGTGCCCCCAGGGCTTTTCCTGTCACCGATCTGCTCTGCAGACTCTCCCCCAAGTCACAGGAAAAAGTTAAAAACAGACTGAAAAAGAAAAGTAAAGCCCCTAATAAAATGATTATTTAAACAAAAAAGAAAAGTAAAATGAATTTTTAAAAAATGAATAAAGAAAAATGATTGAAATAAAATCATTGTTACTAAATGCTTGAAAACTATGTTTATGCCCCATTCTATGAAATGTTATTCCTTTCAACTGGTTAAAACAAAGAAGATGACAAAATAACAATTTATAAACTATGAAGGGCTCATGAAGGAAAGGGGAGCGGGGAGGGAGGGGAAAATGAGGCCCTAATGCGGGGGGCTTAAGTGGAGAGGAAATGTTTTGAGAATGATGTGGGCAATGAATGTACAGATGCGCTTTACACAGTTGATGTATGTATGGATTGTGATAAGAGTTGTATGAGCCCCTAATAAAATGATTAAAAAACAAACAAACAAGGTAAACTTTGAATTACCCATTGATTAAGTGTTTCCCGGAAGGAAGGGTGCTGGCATGATGTTGGGCGGTGTGTGTGTGTGTGTGTGTGTGTGTGTATGGGGGGGGGTCTGCAAAAGGAGATAGTTGTACTTTTTGTTAGAATATAGGCCAAAGTACAGAGTTTTCATTGTTGGAGGTTCTGGGTCATCTTTTTTTCTGACAAGGGGGCGGTAGGCCAGATAAGTTTGGGAGCTGTGGATTAAGCTTTGGATGAAACCATTGTTAGTGATGGGAAGCCTAGAATGCAGGCTGACACCTCCCTCCCTCTTTCCTTAGAAAAGGTATAAGGAGAGAAAGGAGGGCCCCTGCAGTGAGCTTGCCCATCTCGGTCGTTTCTCCCGGGCCGTTGGCAAATACTCAGTGGATGGTTTTCCTCACCCACCACTGCCCTCGCCTCCTTTTCTCAGGGTCGTTCGTCACGCGGTAAACGTAGAGTTGGGACCAGGTTTCTAGTCTCCTTGTTCGTGGGGGAAGGCTGAGCAGTGAGGCCTGTTTGTTAATGAGTCCTTAGGAAATCTGCTCTCTCTTCACCTAGTGCACATGAGACACCAAATTAAATCCTCTCTCCCAGAATCCGCATTCTAGAAAGAAAACTCCAGCACATGTGCAACTTCATGAATCATTAATGTGCCTTTTCAAAACAGTTGCCTAGGTCGTGCTGAGCAATAAACAGTAACAGCTAACTCTTGTGGGGAGCACCTAATGTGTGCCGAGGGACTGTCCGGAGCAGTCTATGTGATCTCACGCATGCCATCTGCACAAGAGTCCGGGAGTAGCCAACCTCTCTTTCCCTTTCACAGAAGAGAAAATGAGACCCAGAAGGGTCCCGATGCCTTGCTCCTCCATCTGGTTAGAGATTAAGCTGACTCAGCAGTTCAGAGAGGACACTGCCCGAGTCACGTGCTCTAAAGTGCACTGCCTTCTGCTGCAGACGGGCCCTGCTCCATTGATAGCAGCCTCTCTCGTGGCATGGAGTCAGTGGCCTTTGGGTTTTCTTCTTTCCCAGCCACAGCAGACCCTGCTGCACAGAGCAAGCAGTGCGCAGTCAGTCTACGAAGACGTCTCCAGACCTTGTCTCTTCTTCCAGGTGGGAGAGAGACTTTCTGAGGGGCTTCAAAAAGTTTGTGGGGAAATAGAACTAAAAGTTAATGGCATTTTCCCACAAACTGATTGAAGCCCTCTTGTGAACTGAAGCTTTCCCATGGTGTTAATAAAGTAGAAACACTTTAAATACTAAATATGAAAATAGCCATTATTAATTTAGGTTTTTTTACTGTGAAAAGGCCAGAAATTCAAGAATAAACGCCAGACCAGTGGCATGAAGTTCAAAGAAGATAAAATAGTGGCTAAAAGAAGCACTTCATATAGTTATTCCCACCCTCCAAAAAATTGAGATTTGTGAAAAGATAGATAGAATCCAATTTTCTTTTTGCATGAAGACCCACACCTGTTGCTGTCGGGTCAGTTTGACTCAGGGTGACAGTGCCTGTGTGCATATAGGGATACACTGGTACATTTACTCACTCTGAAGGCATTGTTCTTGTCGTCTACGTAATGTTCTGTTTATAGCCTCAGTAAGAACATAGAAGTATTTTGGAGTTATAAGGAACTTTAGAAAATACCTAGCTCGATCCTCTCATTTTCCACTTAGGAAAATTAAGTTCTGACTGAGTAAGGGACTTGCCAAAGGCCACGTAGCTCCTTAACAGGATTTCTGGAACTAGACCCAAGTTTCCTGACATCTGGTGGGCTGTCTCCCAAAATAAGCAGGGGGGGGCGCGGGGCGTGGGATAAATGTGTTCATCCTTTTGTGGTGTTAATCTCCGCACCCCCTAGCTGGCCCTCATCAAGCTCAATTTCTTTCCAATGTTTTCTTGGCAGATAACGAAAAGCTATTATCGGACTATGGCACGGCCTTTGTTACAGCGTGGAAGAATACACACAACTACAGGGTCTGGAACAGCAACAAGCACCCGGCACTTGCAGAGATAAACCCTAAGTAAGCCTATCTTCTGAGGCATTCAAGAGTCTGTAGCATGACCGGTTTCCTGGGTGTGCCCCACAGAAAGGCAGTGCTTAGTCTCGATAATAATGTGGCTCTCTTGTAAGAACTTCCTCCACCTCGCTGCACAAGGGTCCGTCTAGTTCCCCAAACGGAAGGCAAGGACTGGCCATCTTCAGGTGTTTGCAGGAGATGTGATTTAGAGATGATGCCAAGCTCATCGCTAAGACTGGAGTGCTATGGAACCCTTTCTCTGATTCCTAAAGCTTAGACAAGGCAGCCCACTAACTGCCCTCTGCGAGGAGGAGGAGGCGGCCACTGTGACCCCAAAATACAGCCTCCCAAGGATCACAGAGAAGGACCCCGTGATCTCCAGTTCTTTCCGCCCGTGACTCAGCAACCCAGAAAAGGGGTATTGTTGCATGTGCTTGTTCTGACCCACAAAGAGCAATTGGCAGTCAATTGAAAAACCATAAATAGCATTTGGATGTTTTCCTGACGAGCTGTAGATTGCGCCAGTCTTTTTCCTTCTGACAGACCCCCCAAGTACAAAATAAGAATTTGGATATTTAATAACCTAATTTCTCACAGTGTAACTTTGGTCAAGCCACCTTATTCTGATATGCATGCTGGTCCTGTCTCTCACACAACTCTCCTTTTTCATCTGGGTTCTATAATTCCATGCAGTGGATATAGTTGTTCAGTCAGACACCTTACAAAGTTCCTTTTAGGGTTGCTAATAAATGCCCAAAGGGCATGCCACTCCACTGTAAGCTTCAGCCTAAACGCACTCAGCTCCAGCTCCCAAGGTCAGTCACCCCGACTCCCTGAATCGACTTCCCCAGAGGCACCCGAGTCTCCATAAGCCAGCCTCCTGCCCCAAAGCGTTCAGCTTTGCCAGCTCTCAGACTTGGGGAGTCCACCACTCCGTCTCACCTTTCTGCTCCTGGTTCTGCCTCTGCTCTCTGTTGCTCCTCAGTTGTCAGAACTCTCTTCTGGGTCAAGGAGGTTCACTGCACAGGGATCGGGGGTGTCCAGAGGATGCATACAACTCCTGGCGTTTGGTGGGAGTTCCAGAGACTATGGCCAGAAGAGCCGCATTAAGTAATTTGATGTCCTGCAGATGCGTAAATTCCAAGTGCCTGCAAACAGAACACTGGAGACACTCCCAGAGCCTTTGCACGTGGACAGCAGGGAGCCACGAGTGCACAGAGAGGAGTTTGATGGCGAGGAGTTGGTGTTCACGCTTCTGTCACTGCACTGGCACATCTCTGGTCTCTGCCCCCTTTGCTGCTGTTCTGCTGTCAACTAGCAGGCAGTCCTGACGTGGCTGGACCCCGGCTCCTCGGGCAGGCCCCCACCACCTTGTACAGAGCCCCGGAACCGCCTCGGGGCCTCGCTCTATCCACAGCCCACTCCTCTCACAGGTTTCTGCCACTTGCGGTGCTGCTTTGCCAGTTCTTTCTGTTGAGTTTTCCAGTCTCTTCTCCTGGGACAAGGTGGCTGGATGAGGGCTTGTTCTTCGGCTGACCCATTCTCCAAAGAAGATGGCACTTTCCAGCCCAAGGGAAGCTGGGAAGCCCCTCCTGAGGCTTGGCATAGACAGGTTGTTGTGGGTGCATCCCCTTAGTCAGGTCAGCCCTCTTGGCTGCTCTCACTCATTGGGTGTGGGCCTATTCCCACAACCTGGACCCAAAGACCAGATCATCCACTGCAGAAGGCCTAAGTCCACGCAGCTCAGACAAGCACCCTTCCTCCCTGTTGTATAGTCCAAGGAGGAAAGTCAGCATAATGTGCTTTCAAACTGAGATGAAGACAGCTGTTTATAAGACCTGCAGTGTCTGCGGCTTCTCTAATGGAAAGTAGAGGTTTAGCTGAGCCATGCACAAATGGTTGCATGTCCAGTAGCAATTAATTGTTCCAAATGTGTCCAGGGTTCAGTCTAGACTTTGAAACTCTGGCTATCCTGGGGCGTTTTTGGTTTGTTTTTTAAATTGTGAAAATATGCACACCCAAACATTGACCCATACGACATCCACGTTGATCATTCAGCCGTGCTCATTATATTTGCCAGTGTTCCACCATTATCGCTCTCCTTTTCCAGAATATCTCCACCACCATTAACAAAAAACCCCACCCCAGACCCTTGATGGCCATTAATCATCTTGGATTTCGAGCTATCTGCTCATTTCTTACAAGGGTGATCACATGGTATTTGTCCTTTTGTGGCAGGCGTCTTTGACTCTGCATAATGGCGTGAGAGGATCAGAGAGCTTTTCACAACACGCTGCCTGGGCACTGCCCCAGACCACTTAAGTTGGGGTACTAGGGTAACACTAAACACCAGCCACCCCCTCAAAATAAGCAAACACAAACTTCTGTTTCACAGCTGAGGAAACTCGGGAACATTGGCACGGCCGCATCTGGGTCCCCGGGTGTGAAGGGCAGAGCTGTGCTCCAGGCTGTCACGTTGAGCACGGCCACAGCTGTGTGACCGCAGGCGGCTCCCCGGTGTTTCCCGGGCCACCCCTTTGCCCCGCTTTCTTGGTGGAGTGTTCACAGTCTAACTAAACTCAAACTCTGTTTTACAGCCATCCATTTCAAGGCCAGTACTCGGTGTCCGACATGAAGCTAAGGTTCTCTCAGTGAGTATGCAGGGGAAGGAGGGGTGGAACTCTGGTGTCTGAATGTGTGCCGTGTGTTTCCTTGCTAATTAGGAGTTGTTGTTCTCCACTTGTTAGACTGGTGCTTCAAATAGTAACCAAACGTGCACGGCAGTCTCGGGCTCAGCAGTGTGTGCATTTGGAAATGAAAACACTGCTGTCGCATAGAGAACGGTGTGAACGAATAGCAGAATCCGCCACTCCTGTTCTGGCGATGCACTCGCAGCACATCATGTCTTGTCGGGAGGAATTCGCCACCACCCACCCATCCTGACTTTTGGGCCCATTTTGAGTGTGCTTTTAATTTCCTGAAAATCCACACACTGAAAAAGTTGGTAAACTAATTTATCCATAACAAATTATGAGTAATTTAGCTTCTTTTCTCCATAATGCTCATTCAGGATGATTATAGAGTGGTTACTAGGATTTTACATTTGACTACAGCAGTGATTCCCAACCTTATTAATGCTGAGACCCTTTAATACAGTTTGGTTGAGGTGACGACCCCCCCTCCTCAACCATAAAATTATTTTCGTTGCTACTTCATAACTCTCATTTTGCTACTGTTATGAATCGGGCGACCCCTGTGAAAGGATTGTTCGACTCCCAAAGGTGTCGCCACCCACAGGTTGAGAACCGCTGGAGTAGAGGGAGTAAGTGTGTGTGTGTGTGTGTGTGTGTGTGTGTGTGTGTGTAGGTGTAGGTGGGCTTATGAAATATTTTTAACTTAACACTTTTTTGTACCTAACACTTCTTTCCTTTCTTCAGTTCTGTTCAGAGCAGCGAACGGGGCAAAAAATTTGGAAGTGTCATGGTCACAACCAGCCGGAATGTCGTGCAAACAGGAAAAGCTGTTGGTAAGGCATCCCTGTAGCGAGGAACAGGTTGAAATCATCACGTATTGATTTTGAGTATATTCACTATATAATTGATAAAAACATCAACTGGTAGAGCTCAAGGCCTTGCCTGGTGGTGCAGTGGTTTGAGCACCCCGCTGCTAACTAATAAGTCACCAGTTCAGCCCACCAGTGAGAAAGACCAGGCATACTGCTTCCTTGAGGACCCACAGCCATGGAAACCTTCTGAGCAGTTGCTTATGAGTAGGAATTTCACAGCAATGAGGTTTTGTTTTTTAAGTAGAAATTCTTGTATCCCATGATACAAAGTAGTTGAAAACTTTAAAATGAAATTTTTTATCGTATTCAAAAGTATTTGTTTGTAGCCTAAGATAATAGCAAACGAAATTCAAATTTTAAAAACAGTTAAAAAATACTGTGAACAACTTAATGCCAACAGATTTGGCAACTTAGATGAAAAGCTCAAATTCCAAATAGAAAATTTTAATAACTCTCTATCTGTTAAATCAAGTTTTAAAACCATATACCTTCCACACAAAAATATCTAAGCCCAGGTGACTTTACTAATGAATTGTAGCAAACATACAAGGAAGACATTATTCTAATATTGCACAGACTCTTTCAGAGACTAGTGGATGAGGACTACCGTTCAAATCATTTCATGAGGCCAGTGTTCCCCAAAGCCAGGCAAATGGTAGCACTTGTGCTCTTCACATATGCCATTCTTCCTGTGGACGACTTTGAAGTTTGTTCCACATCAAGTCATAAAGAAATATCTAAAGCACTGTCGCATTAATCCAAGTTACTCCCTGTTGCTTCAGATGCACCACTAGGGTACATTTTCCATCATTTGTTTTGGTAAACCTGTATCCACCTTCGACCTTAGCTGCTGAGAGAGGCTGTCAACTCTGACAACAGGCAGTTCTAACGCTCCTAGATTAGGTGGTCTCTTTGGAGGGCTCGTCCTAGCACTAACACTCTGTATACCGAGCAAGTGGCGAGCTAAAGGATGCGACAGGCTTTTATTTTAAAAGACAGTACATTTGGTATATTTTATTCTAAAACAATGGAATTTTTTTGTGTAAGTATTTTAATTTCACGTAGCAGTACGCATTTGGCTCATTTTGAATTCTTTTTCTTTTTTAATCATTTTATTGGGGACTCGGATAACTCTTAACACAATCCATCCATCGTGTCAAGCACATTTGTACTTTTGTTGCCATCATCATTCTCAAAACATTTTCTTTCTACTTGAGCCCCTGGTATCAGCTCATTTTTTTATCCCTCCTTCCCCACCCCCACCGCCACCCCCAACCCCCTCACAAACTCTCGATAATTTATAAATTATTATTATTATCTTGTCATGTCTTACACTGCCCACCGTCTCCCTTCACCCACTTTTCTGTTGTCCATCCCCCAGTGAGGGGTTATATGTATATCCTTGTAGTCAGTTCCACATTCTACCCCACCTTCCCTATCCCTCCTGGTATAGCTACTCTCATTATTGGTCCTGAGTGGTGTATCTATCCTGGATTCCCTGTGTTTCCAGTTCTTATCTGTACCAGTGTACATCCTCTGGTCTAGCCAGATTTGTAAGGTAGAATTAGGATCATAATAATGGGGGGGCGGGGGGAGAGGGGAAGAAAGCATTAAAGAACTAGAGGAAAGTTGTATGTTTCATCGTTGCTACACTGCACCCTGGCTGGCTCGTCTCCTCCCCACGACCCTTCTGTAAGGGGATGTCCAATTGTCTACAGATGGGCTTTGGGTCTCCACTCTGCACTCCCCCTCATTCACAATGATACTGTTTTTTGTTCTTTGATGCCTGATACCTGATCCCATCGACACCTAGTGATCACACAGGCTGGTGTGCTTCCATGTGGGCTTGTTTATCTTCAAGCCTTTAAGACCCCAGGTGCTATATCTTTTGATATCTGGGCACCATCAGCTTTCTTCACCTTTTCGCTTATGCACCCACTTTGTCTTCAGTGATTTTGTTGGGAGGTGAGCATCACGGAATGCCAGTTTAATAGAACAAAGTGTTCTTGCATTGAGGGAGTACTTGAGTGGAGGCCCATTGTCCATCTGCTACCTTAATACCAAACCTATAAATATATGCACATAGATATATTTCCCCATTGTCATACATAAATATATTTACATATGTACATGCCTGTATTTAGACCTCTATAAATGCCCTTTGCCTCTTAGTTCTTTCCTCTATTTCCTTTGACTTTCCTCTTGTCCCACTATAATGCTCAGCCTTCATTTGGGTTTCAGTAATTCCTCTCAGTTACATTGCCCTTGATCAAACACTACCAGGCCTCCTACACCCGCCACGTATTTTAGATCACTTGTTGTTCCCTTGCCCCTGTGTTTGTTAACATCCACTTCCTTTTCCCTGCTTCCCTTCTCCCATGTCTCCTCGAAATCATCAGTCCCGTTGTTTAATCCTCCAGCTTGTTTATCTCGCCTATCTTATCTAGATAGACCTGCAGAGATAATAATATGCACACAAAAACAAGACAGAGCAAAACAAAGCCACAAAAGAAAACAAAACAACAAAAACCCGACTATTTTTCATAGAAAGCTCCCACTTCGTTATAGTTGTATGTTGAGAGATTTTTAACGATGCATTTACTGATAATTCTAAAAAAGTTCTTCCCACTATCTTCCCAAAGCTTAATGGGATCATGTGATTCAACCTAAATCATCTTATGTTAGCATCAACTTTTTAAAACAGTTTTATTGGCATATAATTCATGTGCCATACAATTCAGTGGTTTAAATATGTTTCAAAGAGTTGTACAGTCAGCATCAACTTTTTTTTAAATCAGAAAGATTTTAATAGTTCAACATCAACTTTTAAGATAATGTTTTATAAAACAAAATAGACTTATGTCCCCTGAAATCTTCTTAATAAAAAAACCATAGTTTGGCCTAACTAGTCAAGGATGCCTGCCTTGAGCAGTGTGTTCATTGAAGAACTGCCTGTCTGAGCTCAAACTCAAAAGACTTGATGGAAGTCGGAGGGGCTGGGGGTTTCTGCTCATGGGGGAGGACCATTCAGAGAAGGGGCGTGAAACGGCATTACTTAAAGAACATAATTTGTGTCAGTCACTGAACTAGTGTTGACCTGGTGTATGTTCTGCTTTGTATCATCTCCACAAAACTAAATCATTAAAGAAATATTTGTAAAGACCAGAGACAGGTGGAGCTTGCTGACCATGAGGGGCTTCAAAAAGTTTGTGGAAACCCCTATGATCTTTCCATCTTGTGTTTTGAAGCCTCCTGGTAGATTTGTGTTTAGGACAGCAGTGTCAGGGCAGAAGCACATTATCCTTGAACACGGTCCTGTGTCACCGTCGTCTTGTATGGGTTCCGAGAGTGTCTGGCGCTTGTCTCGAGCTCTCCAAGCAGTTCTGACGCTCAGCCAGCGTTGAGCACCAGGGCCCTCTCTTGCGCTGTGGGGGAGACAGCAGTGTGATGGAGAGGAGGCATTTATGCCAAGAAATAATCCACTTTCTTCTAGGAGGTGCCCCATGGGAAAGCATTGTTTCAAAGTTGGCAATTCAGTCGCCAGTTGAATTGTGGGGAGCGTACTGCTGTGTCGGGTGAATTCACTCTCATTACTTAGCACGGGTCTTTCCCTGTGTCTTCACAACGGTGAGCGGTTTCCCTTTTGTTTTCCCTGCTTCTCCATCTAGGCCAGTCGGTGGGAGGAGCTTTCTCCAGCGCAAAGACGGCCATGTCCTCCTGGCTTTCCACTTTCACTGCCTCTGTTCCGCAGAGCCTCACGGAGCCACCCAACGGGAAGCCCTGAGCGCAGCGTCCCCAGGCTGCTGTTGCCCTCCCAGCTCTCAGTGTCCCTGTCTGTCCACCGCACCCCGTCTGCTCTTTGGCACCAGCCACGAGCCCATGGTAGGGGACCGAGCTGTCCACCTGTGCAAGCGCACGGCTGCCCTCTGCCCACGTGACTGTCAGAGCGCTGGAAAAGGAACTCAGCCATTGCAGGGAAGGTCTCCAGGCTGGGGTTTAAATTGACGACTCATTTTACCCTAAGCCTGATTAAAACACACGTGGAAATGACCCTGTAATGAATTTGGAGTTCTGACTTCGTATGTTGGTTTACTTTAGATGAATTTTTAACTTCTGTACCTTTTGTTCTATTTTGCTATTTGAATATTCAAGTGGTCACTGTAATTTATATTTGCTGAAATTAAGTTATGTAACTATTTTAATTTCTCTAAAGTGAACCCTAAAAGTGCTTATAAAGTTAAGGGACCACCGAGCCCAGCCCTCTGTTATTCTGCTGAGTTACCTAATGGTTTGTTTGCTTGCTCCTCACAAACCCACGTATCCATTCCCTCCCTCCCAGAAACATGGAAGTCGGAGGCAGTAGTTCTGAAGTTTTTAACTTGTTCTTTCCAAATCCTTAAAAACCTTCCTATGCGGCGCGGCACCCAGGAACTTCACTCGCTTTCTCTCTTGCCCTAATTGTGCATGTAGGTGTGCAGAGAAACACATGTGACGATTGTACTGGTGTTCACGCCATTTAACACCAAGGTGTAACTCGGGCAATATTATACGAGACTATGTGTTCCTCTTTGTCAATGCTGGTAATTTCACAATCCTTGACAAGCATTTTTAAATCCAAAGTTTGTGCCTTCTATTTCTTTCTTTGAATAGCTCTCCATTGGGTTTTTACAGGTTTTCCCACAGGCCTGATCTTCATAACACTTTTCCAGGCACGTGGCTTTCCTGCTTCCCGGACTGAAAGTCCTCTGTATTCAATCCCCCTCCTTTGCAAAGTCACTGTAAAAGCAAAGCAAGACGATCCACAAGTAGTAAACAGAAATCCCACCTTCGCTCGAAGTTAGAGAAGCAAGAGCAAAGGGAAGGAAAACTACCGTCCGCCGATGGTCTTCCACAGCCGGGCCTGTGAGCTGTGCACTGAGCGCTGGCTTTGGATGGACGTTCTCAGGGAGTCCTTGTGGAGGACAGGCTGCCTTCTCGGTAACAAGGGTACTTGGAGCACTCCGTGTGAGTGCTGCAGAGCCCGGGAACACAGGCTCTCGTGAGGAAGGACACTGACGGTGTCTGTCTCTCCTGTACGAAGCAGATCCCGACATCGTCTAATCTCCCTAGCATTTCCCCTCTGTGCTTTCACACAGCACCACATCCTTCCCTAGTGCGTGCCAGCTCAAGAACTCAGTGATGCCAAGTGAGCGGACGGAATGTGAGCGCTCCAGTCACTCCACCTTTGCTAGGAAAGGTCACCTTCTCAGGAAGTCCTGTTTGAAGAGGAGAAAATATAGCAAACGAGACCTGCCCTCCACCGGTGTTGCACAGAATTCACGAGGCCGCGCCGTTAGTCGGCGTGTGTGGGAGTGTATCCGTGTTCTTCGGGCGAGGAGCGCCGTGTGCCGTTCCTTTATGTGGCTGTCTGCCTGAGTCAGGCCGCCCAGCCCACGCTTTGAAACCCCACTGAAATAAAAATAATGACATGAAATTTAGATGTTTTAGTACCACTAGTTCTCCATTTGAAATAAACACATTTTTCCACTAATATTTCTAGTGAAGAGTTCACCTCTTAAAGTGATCCTTTAACTTACTTCTAAGATAAAATGAGTCTCTTGGAAGAGAAACCTTTGTTCATAGAAACGGCAAAAAGACCGTACCTGTGTTTCCTTCAGGTTCTAGGCAATGTTGGGTGTTTTCAGGGATGGTAGGTCATTACATTGTTGGCAAGAGCCCCAGGGCAGCCAGCACAGAAGCCTGGAAGCCTGGTCCTTTTCCTGCGAGCCGGCCCCAGACCCAGTGGTTTTCCCTCCAAGCACTGGCTTTGTGAGTTGTGTATTCAGTGCCCCTCTGGCCCGTGTCCTGGCTGTATCACTGGGAGAGGTATGTGACCTGGTGGCCACACTTGGTTCCAGTGCTTTCCAAGTCTTTTTAGTATTTAAGAACTGAGTATTTGTAAACAGGCCTGAGAGAGGTAGGGCCATCCGGCCTTTCTCAGGTGTGCCAGGCACAAAGACTGTGTCTGTACCTTGATGGTGACCTCAAGTCTGTCCAGGTGACTTAAAAATGGAATTGGGGGAAGTCCATGGTTTACTCCAATGTCCAGTAGGCCCTGAAGTGGCAGTGGACCAGGTAAGGAAAAGAGAAGCAACACTAACCGGCCATCCTGGGCTGGGTGAATAGAAAACATGGCTCATCGGATGAAGGCATCACTTTATTTTGCATATGTGTTTAGCTTATGTAACCAGTGTGACTCGTCTCCCCAAAGGCCAATAGTGATCAACTTGGGCCCAGCGGCTTGAAAAAAACTCCCATCTACTTTTTGTTTTAAGAAACACAGCAGCAACAGTCTTTGTTGGCAAGTCAGAATATATGATGTGACTTCTGCAGCCTTATCTTACATTCCAAGTTCTCTGTTAAGCATTTAAAGTTGTTTAGAAAGTTGAAGGGAAAGCAGATGAAGGGAAGGAGCAGAGAAATGAAACATTGCCAGGCTAAGGAACAAAGTCCCTAAGATTGAATTACAATATCTTGAGAGCGGTATTTAATACCCGCTAAAGGTTAGGTAAGAATTAGAAAGGTGTCAGAATTTTAATCTGTAAGTTTTCGGTTTTTAATTAAAGGTATAAGCATTTTCTCCTTGGCAGGCAGATTTTATTTGATATTGTCTAGAAAAACGTTTTGTGTAAGTTACAGCCAGTGGTACTTTTCCCTCCAGAACTGGTGACAAGTTTGGGAACTCTCTGCTCTGTATGGGCCAGTGGACGGCCTGGTTCTGAACCATGAGGACCCTAGTCCTCTTGTCCGAGAGTTGACTTAGACTCTTGGAATGTACCACCATTTTCAGCCCCCATCCTGCTCCTCCTGTCACGAGGGCACTGGCATCCCTGGCTTTCCCACACAGTCCCTCGGTAGCCTGTAAGCGCGGTGGAGAGCACAATGCTCAGTTCCAGAAGATGAGCACCAGTCCCTGTAGTGCAATGTGCTGCTGGGAGTTTTCTCATCCCCAGGACTGCAGAACCTTAGAACCACTGTTTCATAGTTTCAAACATTCCATCAGTAATTGTTAGGAACAAAGCAAAGGAGTGAAGATCCTTAATCTTTTCATCTGTCTAAATAATAACTTTGTACACATGATTTCCTGCTCTCCTTAGAAGGAACAAACCCCCTTGCTGGAAACTCTCAGAGGATGGTGCATGTCTAAGGGATCAGATATATTTTGTAAAACTCTAGCATTTGTATTCTGTGCTACTTTGAAGTTTACCTTTTTACTTACATTTAACTAAAGATATAGAAGTTATATATTTAAATCATGTAAATGGGACACAATTTAGGGTTCGTTTGGTTTTTTCCAATGTTATTTTTTGCATCAGCTTCTCAAACACACATGGTATGCTGCTTAAGTGTGTGTGTGTGTGTCCCCGTGCGCACGCACACGCACAAATGTGCGTGCAATATACACATTGTGGACATTAAAGCCAGGTACTGAGCCAGAAAAGGTTAATTGAAGTTTTCAAAAAAGCTGCTGTGTTTAGAATGTTTGTTTTTTGTTTATTTAATAGTAATTACTTATAGCTGGAAAATGGGATCAAGACTTTTGTGTTTCCAGCTCCTTGGTCATTTATTCCTAAATTTAGGAAGTACTTGATTAAAGAGTTGGTGAAGGCATTTAGTGGTTACAAAAATAGTTTAGATATTTGCGGTGAAACCCTTTCTAAGAAGGTTTCCTAAGGAAGTTTAGTTTGCAGCACATGATTTGATCAGAAAAGTAATTTCCCTTTGCTGAAGTAGTTTTATAATTTGTACTAGTAATTCGTTTCTTTTGTTGTTTGTTTTTTAAGAAAAAAATGTTAAAATATAAATCACGGCTAATCATACTGAATTGTAAAACTTCTACTGTATTTTAAGGGGGAGAAAATGAGAATAAAATTATCCTGTTTGTCCTGCATATTGTTGTCATCGCCTTGTCTCTGTCGCAGAACTTGGCAGATGGCCTGTGTGGTTTCTGCCCCTTTCAGAGTTGGGCAGTGGTACCAGCTTCATTGATCAAGCAGTCAGCTTAATAAAGCTGCATGTACAAGGACCAGCCCTCCTCACATCTCTCATTCTGGCCTTGCTTACAGTGCAGTATCGTGGCTTCTACGGTGGCGGCCCCTTCAGGAAGAATTACTGTGGGTGTGTGAGCCCCTCGGCCTCTGTGGACTGCTAAGTGTACAGCCCTGCACAAAGTGCACACACAGCTCGGTCCTGTACCTCAGCACATGCCTCATGGACAGGCACTTCCAGGGCACAGGATGTCGTCCCGAGCAGCCCATTTTCCCACATGCACTGGTGCAGTGAGTCAGTGCTTACCGGGGACTGATAATCGAAAAGCAGAGACTCGCAGAGAACGGTGTTAATAATTGCAGTCTGACGTGCAGCAGGCAAAGAGCAGGTGTAGCCGAAGTGCTTCAACAGATGAACGAGCAAACAATGTGGCGCACACATAGTAGGCTACATAAATACGGTGGGGGACACGCAGCCAGAGAGAAATGGAATTCTGATGCAGCTACAGAGCAGATGCACCTTGGAAATGGTACTTGAGGGAAGGAAGTCAGACAAAAGAAATATTGTATAGAATGTTTATCAAATTTCTAGAGTAGGCAAATGTATATAAAGAAATGCATTCTGATGCATGCTACAGAGCAAATGTACCTTGGAAATGTTACTTGGAAATAAGTCAAAAGAAATATTGTATAGAACGTTTATCAAATTTCTAGAGTAGGCAAATGTACAAAGAGCAAAGTTTAGTCGTGATTACCTAGAAATGAGGGAACAGGGACAGTCACTGCCTCGGGGGTACCGGGCTTCCAATTTTATAAAACAAGCCCACTGTCATTGGTCAGATCTAGCTCATAGCACTTCCCCTTATGATTAGAATTTCTTGTCTCATCGATTAACATTTATATATCTCAAGGTCATGAGGCTATTCCCTGAAAGTTTTTTAGTTGTTGCTCTACACAATGTGGATTTTATTCATTTTTTTAAATGATGTAAAATAGGGATATAATGTCCTTCATCCATATAAAGTTTTGCCACATTTAGATACCATATATACTCGAGTATAAGCCAACCTGAATATCAGCCGAGACACCTAATTTTACCACAAAAACTGCATTAAAAATGTACTGAAAACTTGGCTTATACACGAGTATATACGGTAAGTAAGAAGTGTCTCTAAACTACCCTCCCTCATCGTTAGCACTTCACAGGACATTTTAATACCAGAATATGGGAAGAGGATAGATTCTGAATAATAGGCTTTTAAATCAACTATTTGAGTTGCATTAATGTAATTTGGCTATATGACTTTTTTCCATATGCTACTAGACCGTACAAATTTAGCTTTTTGTCTGGTTTATGGAGATGGGTGAAGGAACAAACATTTTTTGTATGATCTAAAGCCCAACAATCAATTTGCAGGTATCTCCAGAATGACCTTGTCGGCCGCACCACTGGCCCCCAGAGACTGCACTTCGCCCACCTTCCACTAACCTGCACTAGAGAACCCTCCTAGCGCTCGCCCACCTTCCTCTCCTCACCTTTGTCTCCCTCACCCTGCGTCTGAAGCCCAGCCTTCTCCCAGCCACAGCAGAAAGATGAGGTTTCCTACTCCGGTCAATAACTCAAGCTTCAGAAACCCACAGGGGTGGTTCTGTTAGAAGTCAGAATCGAGTCAATGGCCGGCCATGAGGTTGGTTTTTTTGGTTTCTCACCCACCAAGTGTGAGTGCCTCTGGTATGGTACGTGAGGCAGCGGAGAGAGACTGACCCTCTTGGACCGTTGGCTCAGCAGAGAGTGATGAAGTACAAAGTGCTGCAGTGAGCAGGGTCTGAGAGGATGAGAGTCTGCTGGGAACCTCAGTTGAGGCCCAGTGACAGCGTGAGAGGGAGGCCTGAGGCGCAGGTGGTGGAGAGGTAAAACGCTGGGGGCTGTGTGGCTTTGGGGAACCCAGTGTTCACTGATGTGGCTGGAAGTGACTGAGAGTCTCAGGCAGGAGATGAGGCAGGAAAAGGAAGGCCTGGTCCCAAGGAGAACCTGGTCTAAAAGGCAGCAAGAGAACTTTGAAGGGTTTCTTGCAAGCAAGGGGCTGATTCGGTGCTGCGGTTTAGGAAATGCTCATTCAGGAGAGGGACGCCAACCACATATTCAATTTGCCCTCAACTCTAGATTCACGATGTTTCCCACTGGCCGCCTCTGACCTCATGGTCACAGACCCAACTTCACAGCCTTCCACCCACTGAAGTCTCATTCACCCCACATCTAAGCCTTGTTTTGTTGGGGGACATGTTTTCACTTCGGTAGTTTTTACATTGATTGTTTTCATTTTGCTTTGTTTTTACTTTTTATTGTGATTTAGGTGATGAAGGTTGACAGAGCAGATCATAGGTTTATACACATTTTGTTTCAACTCCTGCATTTCAATCCCCCCAGTGAATTACCACCTACCCCACTTCCAGTGTTTGCTACTTCCAAACCTCCTCCTGCCCTAACCCTCCGTCCTTGGTGTATACGCCCTCTTGATCTGAAGTGGGTGGTTATACCATACGAGTGAGCCCACTTCCACACCTAAAGGGTGTCTGAGGGCCATAGTCTTGGAGGTTCCACTAGTCTCTAGGCAATCAATAAGCTCGGTTTCTTGTATGTTCCACATTTCCCTCCTACTCTCTCCAGACATTCCAATGTGATCTTTTTCAGAGTAGATGGTCTTGGTAGCCAGGCACCATCTAGTTCTTCTGGTCTCAGGCTGTTGATCCCTTTGTTCATTGCACTAATTGTCTCCATGTGTTACACATTTTCATCACTCTTCTTTCCTCCAGACAGAGACCAATGTTTGCACCTTAGCTGGTAACTCATAAGTTTTAAAGGCTCCAGTTGAATAGACTAGCTTTTAACACCCAAGAACAAATCTCTCATGGCATGACCGTCAGGCTAGTAACCTTGAGAACACGTGTTCTCCTTTGATTTCTAGTTAGCGTGAGCTGTTAATGAAAAGGAAATATGAAGTGACTGTGGGTAGTGCAGGAGGTCAGTGCAACATCTGTGAAAGTCACTCTCTGGCAAAGTGGAGACCCAAGAGATATGTGTTGATGTGTTGAAACAGAGAAAACTCCCCTTTTCTGCATAAATTTGACAAGCAGGAAGGGAGTCGTTTGTATACTCAAAAAGTCCATCTGTGGCTAACATCTGGATTTTCACTTATATTCCATCCAGTCCGTGGAACTTTTCTTTCCTGATAAACTTTACCAGATGGACCATGTGCCTGCTCTGAGGAATGAGGAGGTCAAAGAAGGACAAAGACTTTGAAAAGTAGCCTTTCCACCTGCCTCTTCCCAGCTCTGCGCTAGAAAACAGCCTCTGCAGCACTTCCTCGAAACCAGAGACAAGTTACACCGTCCATGGCTACCATGATCCTGAATTGGGTCTTTGTACAAGACCGTCCACTGCGAAACCAAAGCCTCTGTGCCCTCAATATGCCGTTCACCTTCACTAAATGCCTTCAAAATGGAAATTCCCAGGTCAAGCCTTCACACATGAAGAGGAGGATTTTTTTACATATTATTTACTTTACAATCATTTGAGTGTATTTTTTCCATGTGATTGGGCCCTCGTCCTGAGACTCCAAATTTTAAAAATGTGTGAGTGCCATTTGTTCTGTACCTTTGAGCACCTTACAGAAGTATCTGTTGGAGTCTTTTCTTCTTGAAAATAAACTGTTACTAGTCACTCCTCTGGATCTCTGGTGGCGTAGTGGTTAGGAGTTGGGCTGCTAACCATAAAGTCAGCCGTTCGAAACCACCAGTCACTGCAGGAGAAAGATGACACTTTCTACTTCCATAAAGAGTTACAGTCTCAGAAACCCACAGGGGCAGTTCTA
>NW_022103920.1:90216150-90226732 GCF_000313985.2 Echinops telfairi
CTATCTGTACCAGTGTACCTCCTCTGGTCTAGCCAGTCTTGCAAGATAGAATTCGAGTCATGGTAGTGGGAGCGGGGAGGAAACCTTTAGGAACGGGGATATTTTCTTAAAGTACAATTATTCTTGGACATAAAGCTGTCTGTTACATATATGTGAATGTCCCTGGATTTGTTTCTCTAGTCAACCCGGACTAACACAGTCCCTAATGCAATTCACTGGGAACCCAGAATGGAATTTCCATTGTGAACAGTATTGTTTATAGGAGCTATATGCATCTCACTCAGAAGAGCCTGCTCATCTTTTATACACCAGAGTAGAGTTTCCAGGTACTAAAAAACTACAACACTCCAAACAACAGAGTGTCTTAACTTACAGCCCGACAGCTAAAATCATAGCTCCCCTCTGCTGCAGCCCCCAACAGGAGTAAAATCAATAAAGAGTCGCTCGGTCCCAGACAAAAGAGCAGCTACACAAAAGACGGTGAGGCACGTGTGGTGTGGTCCAGTGAAGTGAGTGCCTGTGGTTTGCAGAGAGTTTGCTATAAAAAAAACTACTGGGATAATCAGAAAAGGCTTCCTGGGGGAGGTGTCATTTGAACTCTTCCTTGAATGAAGATGGTTAAGATTTTAAAGAGGGAAAGAAAGGTAAAAGCAGATTTTCAATCGCCCCTAGCTGTGGGCCTGTGATGAGGGGGAGAAGCAGACCAGAGTAACGGCCTTGAAGGGGTAACGGGTGATGACAGACGAGGCCTGGGGAAGGAAGCAGGCTCTGGGAATTGGAACTACAGAAACCAGTCGCAGCCTTGACCAGAAACCTGCTTCCGCCACCTTTGTCCAGAATCCAACATGGCTCCGACTGAGCCAACGACCTTGGGCAGGATTCTGGCTTTACTTCATGTGATGTGACAGTCTTCGGGGCCTCCTCACCTTGGGGAACTGGCTCCTCAAAATCAAGGGTAGGAGGTGTGCTTTTATAACGATCTAAAAAGAGTGTGTAATCTCATCATGTGGGTTCAAAACAGCATGTGTCCAGTTAGCTCTGAATGCACCTTTGCTATCACTATCGTCTTTAACGTTCAGTCACATCTAAGTGTATGGTAAACACGAATAACCAAGGGAACCCTCCCACGGAATGTAAGCTGGCCTTTCTCCTTGTTCTTTAACATTTTACCACATTTCTCCTTTCCAGTTGTACAATGTAATAAAGGGGGAAGGTGGGGGAAAGGAGAAAAAAATGAGGAGCCGATACCAAGGGCTCAAGTAGAAAGAAAATGTTTTGAAAATGATGATGGCAACAAATGTACAAATGTGCTTGGACACGATGGATGGATGGATGGTGGTGAGAGTTGTACGGGCACCCAATAAAATGATTTTAATTTAATTTAATAAAGGTTGAATCAAACCTGTCTTACTCTGTGACTTGCTTTTTCTTGCACATTTAAGTCATGGACCTGGCCCTCGTGCCAGAGACCTGCATGCCTTCAGGGCAGCTGTAGCTCAGCTCCTCTGCCATCAGCTGTTCCACTATGTGAATGGACTGTGTTTTCCCCACACTCAATCGTTGGTGAACTCTTTGTGTTTTGTTTGTTTCCCCCCTAAGGTTTGCTAGGGAGAAAGACTGGACTTCCTACTCCCATGGTTACTTAGAGCCCTGGACACTCACAGGGGCAGTGCTGCTCTGGCTTATGGGGTCACTGTGAGTAGACATAGACTCTGTGGCAGGCCGTCGGGGTGGTGTGGGAAGTTTTGCTTTTCAAATCAAAGTTGCTAAGGACATTTCTGTGTCTGTCTCCTAGTGCCTTGAGCAGTTTCCCTCAGGTACAGACTTAGTGGAATCGCCCAGCCCTGGTGTGTGGACAACGGCAGCTTCGCTAGGTGTTCTCGTTTTCTACTTCGACTGAGGGGTTGCGTGAGGGAGCTTTGGGGTGATAGAAATGATCTAAAACTGGTTTGTTGTGATGGCCGCACAACTTGCCAAATCTACTAACCCACCTTCCGTTGTACCTCTTCCACCCTCGTTCTCTCCCTCAGAGCAGTTGATGGTTGGAAACTACTGACCTTTATCTTAGTTACATCACTACATCACTAGGGCTCCGATTGTACACTTAATATGGGTAATATTTATGGTACATAAATTATACCTCAATAAAGTTGGTTTAAAAAAGAATAACCCAAGAAGTTTAAAGGAGCCCTAATGGGAGCACTAGTGGAGTAGTAATTAACCATAAGGTATGCAGTTCGAAACCACCAGCCACTCCTCGGGAAAAAGCTGCGGCTTTCTATTCATGTAAAGAGTAATGCTCTTGGAAAGCCCACCGTGGGAGTTCTGCCCGGTCCTACACAGTCGGCATGAGTCAGAGCTGACTCCATGGCAGTGAGTGTGGAATGATGCTGTCAGGCTCTCAGATAAGCGTTGGACTGCTAACCGAAGTTCAGCAGTTCAAACCCACCAGTCATCCCTTGGGGGAACGATGAAGCTATTTGTTCAGTGAGGCATTTATATTTTGCTCATGAATCCGTAATTTGCACATATTGGCAGGAATCATTCATTTGCTGAGACAAGAAAAAGACACTGGTGTGCATGTCTATCAAATCAAAAAGTTTGTTTTCTCCCTCCCAAACTTCCTCATGGTGCCTGAAATGACCAATTCCTCTTCTGATCACAAGCCAAATAAAACCAAACCCACTGCCATCGTGTCAATTCCAAGAAGAGGGAACAACAGAGGAAGGAACAGAGGCCTGAAATCATTGTGGTCAGGCTTCTAGCAATGGAATGTGTGATGGGGCTTGAAAAGATAACTGGACATTCAAACTTCGATGCTAAGGATTTGGTAAGCAGTGGGGGGAGGGGAAGGAGTGGAATGCAGGGCTTTAACCTGAAGGAGGAGAGCTGTGCTTGGTGTCTTTGTGATTTGCCACACAAGAGGAGCCCTGGTGTCATGGTAGTTACTCTTTGAGCTGCTAACCACAAGGTCAGCTGTTCAAAACTACCAGCTGCTGCGTGGGAAAAAGATGAGGCTTTCTACTCCCCTAAAGAGTTAAGAGTCTTAGAAACTCACAAGGGCAGTTCTAGCCGCCCTCTAGGTCACTGTGAGCCATAATAGGCTCGAGGGCAGCGGGTTGGTTTGGTTTGGCATCCTAGAGTTTCAAGTTCGCTGCTAACCCCAGGGAGGCAGTTCACATGCCCCTGCTGCTCTTCGAGAGAAACAGGCCACTTTCTGCTTCTGTACAGATTCCCAGGCAGTTCTACTCTGTCCTCGAAGAGGACCCTGAATTGGAAACGACTCCCTGGCAGTGAGTTTTCCGTTTTCTGAATAGAGACAACTAGGAAGGAAAGTAAGCCCGAACCCTCCCACCGCCCCGTCTCCCTTGGCCTTCCAGTCCATTGACTACCTACCTTTCCCTCGTGACCTAGCGGAGGGGTGAAGACAGACTACAGGGCTAGGTTGTTGGAGGCCCTGGGGCCAGCTTCAGGACGCTCTCTGAAGCTATGCCCTGAGTAAAATGATGAAGTCACACTTCTTTGGATGAGACGCTGGACAAAACCCTGCTCTGGATGAAATGATGCACACAGCTGCTCTGGCTGAAGTGGGGACACCCCCGGCCCCAGCACTTGACCTCTCCTTGCTTTCCTGTTTAGGCCTCTGTGGCTTAGTGCTTGCTAGATTGGATCTCACTCCCACGAGTTAGTGGAGCTCTCTTTTGGGTGTGTCTGAATGTTTAGCTAATACCTGTCTCATTGATTTAAAAGAGATGTTATCAAGAAGGATAGCCAAGAGAGCAAGAATGACAACTTCCACAGCCCTCTCCCCAGTAAAGGAACCCTGGTGGCGTAGTGGTGATAGAGTGGGCTGCCAACCTCAAGGTCAGTAGTTTGAAACCACCAGCCACTCCAAGGAAGAAAGACAGGGCTTTGTACTCCCACAGAGTTACTTTTTCTCTCTCTGTGCCGCCGCCGCCGCTGCCAAGCTATGTAAAGGTGCATCCAATATTCGGTCCCACGTCACCCTGCACCCTGGCCGAGGAAGGCATTGCTGCTGGAGGAGTAATGGACTTCAACACTGCTCTACAGGAGGTGCTGAAAACTCCCCTGATCCACGATGGCTAGCTCGTGGGATTCAGGAAGCTGGGATGAGCCGGGTACGTAAGTGAGGGGAGGGCCTGTGTGCTGAACACATCCACCTCCTGAAGGTGGGTGACAGCAAGAAATGGGGATTGGGCAGGTTGCTGCTAAACTGACGGAAGGAAAACCCCAGAAAATGGTTGGTTGCAGTTGTGTGGTTGTTAAGGACTACGGCAAAGACTCCCAAGCCAAGGATGTCATTGAAGAATACTTCAAATGCAAAAAAAAATGAGCGAATAAAACTTGGTTATGATTGTCAAGGAAAAAAGTTACCTTCTCCGAAACTCACCGGGGCAGTTCTGTCCTGTCCTATAGGGGTTACTGGGAGTTGACACGGACTCAATCAATGGCAGTGAGTTTGGTTTTGAGTACCCCGGAAGAAGTCCCAAGGTGGTCTAAATGGTTAAGTGCTCTGCTGTTAATGGAAAGGTTGCAGGTTTTAATGCACCCAGAGGCACCTCGGAAGAAAGGCTTGGCAGTTCTTAGAATGCAGCCCTCAGACCCTGATAAAGCCCAGTTCTACTCGAACACCCATGGGTTCCTGTGAGGCAGGCCCAACTCAACAGCAGTTAATAACAACCTGATAAGGAGAGTACCCAATTCATTTAAGATGGGCCTCTTCCCAACCTAACTAACCAAGCATTTCATTCCCAGGAGTTTATAAAGAATGAACTCAAGCGGAAGACAAAGCTGTAAGTGCATGATGTTCTTAAAAGAAGCCCTGCCTCCACTCAAGTACTCCCTTAACGCAAGTAATACTTTCTTCTATTAAATTGGCATTCTATGATGCTCACCTTCCCTACACAACCACTGAAGACAAAGCGGGTGAATAAGCAAATGTGGTGAAGAAAGCTGATGGGGCCCGGCTATCAAAAGATATAGCATCTGGGGTCTTAAAAGCTTGAAGGTAAACAAGCGGCCATCTAGCTCAGAAGCAACAAAGCCCACATGGAACAATGTATCAGCCTGTGTGATCACGAGGTGTCGAATGGATCACTGAAGACAAATGGGTGCATAAGCAAATGTGGCGAAGAAAGCTGATGGTGCCCGGCTATCAAAAAGTATAGCGTCTGGGGTCTTAAAGGCTTGAAGGTAATCAAGCAGCCATCAAGCTCAGAAGCAACAAAGCCCACATGGAAGAAGCACACCAGCCTATGCAACCACGAGGTGTCGAAGGGATCAGGTATAAGGCATCATCAGAACAAAAAATCTTACCATAGTGAATGATGGGGGGAGTGCGGAGTGGAGATCCCAAGCCCATTAGTAGGTCACTGGAGATCTCCTTGCAGAGGGGCCTCGGGGAGGAGACAAGCCAGTAAGGGTGTGATGTAACAACGATGAAAAATACAACTTTCTTCTAGTTCCTAAATGTTTCCTCCCCGCTCCCACTACCATGACTTGAATTCGACCTTGCAAGTCTGGCTAGACCAGAAGATGTACACTGGTACAGATAGGAACTGGAAATACAGGGAATCCAGGGCGAATGAGCCCTACAGGACCAGTGGTGTGAGTGGCGAAACAGGGAGGGTAGAGGCAGAGTGGGTAGGAAAGAGGGAACCAATTACAAGGAACTATATGTGACCTCCTCCCTGGGGGACGGACAACTGAAAAGTGGGTGAAGGGAGACGTTGGACAGGGCAAGATATGACAACATAACAATTTATAAACTATCAAGGGCTCATGAGGGAGGGGGGAGCAGGGAGGGAGGGGAAAAATGAGGACCTAATGTCGGGGGTTTAAGTGGAGAGAAAATGCTTTGAGAATGATGTATAAATGCGCTTTACACAATTGATGTGTGTATGGATTGCGATAACAGTTGTATGAGCCCCTAATAAAACGTTAAAAAAACAGTTGTATGAGCCCCTAATAAAACGATTTAAAAAAAAAAAAGAAGCAGCCCTGGTTGTATAATGGGTTACATATCGGGCCACCAACCCCAAGGTTAGCAGTTCAAAACCACCAGCCCCTCCAAGGGAAAAAAGATGAGGCTTTCTACTCCTGTAGACTTAGAGTCTCAGAAACCCACAGGGGCAGTTCCACCCTGTCCTATGTGTCGCTATGAGTCTGAGTCTACTCAGTGGCAGTGAGTGAGTTTGCATGAAATTTTTGCCTTGGAATTTTTTCATCATAATGAAAACTTGGGAGCCATCAATAGGAACAGCTAAGCTGTGATGCCGAAGTATCATCCTAGTAAGCGGGATGCCCATTGTAATGCTGGCAGCCATGGAAACAATCACTGTGGGGTCTGGGGTAACGTGGGGAAGAGGAGGCCAGGGGATGGACAGTCAGTCAGAGGGAGGAGGGTCATGGCAATGAGTCACACTCTCCCCCTTCTGCATTTCTCCTTCCCATGGTCTTTCTCAGTGTCTCCCATGATGAGAACCTGGAGAAGTAAGATCATCTACGAGACCGATGACACTCTGGTGCTGTTGAATTCTTGCTGAGGGGCTAGAATCCAAGCTCAGTAAAGGGAGAGAAGGTGCTAGATATGGGACATGACCTCTTCAGTCATCCCTAAGCTAGGCCAGGGCCTCCCCCTGACTCATTAGGCCTTGAACACACCTCTATCACTGCCCTTCCTGTTCTGGAATAACTATAGACAACTATCTGGTTTTGTCTGTCTCCATTTCTAGATAACTAGCTCTGAGCACAGGGAGCTTGGAGCATAGCTGTAACATGAACTAAGCATTCTTTTTGATGTGAGGCTCTGTGATTATGGCTTTCAAAGAAGCACAAAGACGTAACTGCGTACTGAGCTGATTAAACAGCAACAGGGACCAAGGAGGCTAGAGAAAGCAGTGCTTCCAACTCCTTCTGTTTTACAAAGTGCTGGTTGAAACTGTAAAAGGATACTCAGTACCACAAAAAGTAGGCCAAGGGTAAGACAAACTCTGTACCCAAGAGAATTCAGCTGACCAAATTGTCTGATCCAGAATAAACAATCCTCATCTGGAAATCTAGCAGGTCCAGAAAATACTGTGCAGGGGGAAAGACCCATGATGTTGGTGAAGGGATTGGTAGGTCTTCAGAAAGGGGATGCAGGAAAATCTACTTTGAGCATGAGCACAACCAACTCACTTGAGAAAATCACAATCCTCAAAGAGCTATGGAGTCCTTAGTTACTGAAGATAAATGGGGCTCATGTGGCCTTTGTCATGAACTTGACCCTCCTCAATTCATTCTTCCTGTGTTCACCCAACATCCAAAGCTAAAAAAAGGCTTCAATTATCAACTTCCTCCAATATAAATAACTTTCACATAGCCATGTGAGTAGCACCACGTGTGAATTAGCCCATTTGGTGTTAGTGTTATCAGGAAAAGTATTATCATTGTCCCCTTAAAGGTCCATTTAAAACATCAAACGTCTTTTTGTTTATGTTTATGTTATGTGGCTTCAAGTGCATAAACGTGTGTGTATAAATAAATAAAGATATATATATATATACTTGGCTCATCTTTAAAATGGGAGAATAAATTATATACATTTAAAATGGCTAAGTGGAAGAAGAAAGGAATGAGGACTTAAAATTTTCTCTAAATACAAAATAAGTCAAAAAGTATTGCTACAAAAAATCATAATAACCTTTATGAAGAACCTCAGTGTGAAACTATTATTTCTTGACACACCTTTTATTTAGGTCTACACACTTCTGAAGGAGGTATTTCCACCACTCTAACCCTAAAAGGATTCTGTGCACTTCTATCTACACCATGTCTAAATGGCAGTGTGAGCATCCTCAAGGGACTCAAGTAGTGTGTCTTAAATGTCCTTTGAATTTGGGGAACACAAAGAAGTCTGAAGGGCAGGGGTAGGGCTGTAGAATGGATGGGCTAAAGTTTCCTACTGAAATTCCTGCAAGACCATCCTTGCTACCCTCAAACAACGAGCATTGTTGTGAAGGGAGAAAAATCTCTCTGCATAGCATCCCTCACCAATGCAGGTTTCAACCTTGTCCAAACTTCTTCATAACAAATAAGCCCCCATAACTGTTCTGTGTCCTTCAGGAAAATCTACCAAGGTTGCCTTTTGGAGGGCATATATATTAGATGGGCATAGATATAATTTCTAGTATGTACTTTATATATTACTCATACTATAAATGTGATGTTACCATTATAGTATGACATACATCATATACCACACTAAGCATTATATATAGAAATAGAAATACATATATATTTTCCACAGACACAGGCTGTCCTTCACTTCGCTTCCCAGCAGCATCGTCTGGGAGTCCACCGCATGGACAGACCACCGTTCATTTCACCACTTCCCTAGGGAAGGGCAAGGGGGTTGTCTCCGGTCCTCTGCTGTTACAAATTGTGTTGTGAGGAATAATGCCCTTGTGCCTGGTTTGTCTCCCCAAATATTTCTAAATCTTTGGTATAGATCTCTAGAAGTGGGGGTACTGGCTAAAGAGCAATGGGCAATTTTACCAGTTATTGCTGTTGCTGTTGTGGGCTGTCTCCTCGTTGATCCTGACCCGTCGCAACCCTGTGTTCAAGAGGACACACTGCGCAGTCCTGCACCAGCCTCACAGCCACTCCTGTGCTGGAGCCGCTGTTGCAGTCACTCTTTCATTGACAATGCTACTTCCCTATGGAATTACCTTTGCCCAAAATTGGAATGTGTGTGTGTGTGTGTGTGTGTGTGTGTGTTACAATCTCCAGTTTAGGAACAAGTTCTATTCCCAAATCTGCCTTTAAGTTGAAGCCAGAGTTAGGTACCGTTCGTATCTATTATCAGTTAGTCAAATGTTTGTTTTAATACTGAGTCTATAGTGCATTTTCTACACATAAAAAGCATTCCTAAAACACTTTCAAATGAACTAAAACATCTTTAACATAACAGTAATACGTTTGGATTACAAAATAGTGTCTATTTGTTATTACAAAGAATTGTTATATCCCTCAAATTGTAAAGAAAATAGGCGTATGGGTTATACATAAGTTGAACATTCATACCCCAGGAACTGAATATATGAGGGGTACCCCACAGAAAATGGAAAAAAGCTCCACTGCGTGGAGCATTCATAGAATGCATTTTTCCCACTAGGGGAGCATCAAACAACTAGCTCTAAGTTACTGCACCCAGTGGCATCGCCTGGGAAGGTTCTCTCTGGTCACAGTGAATTTTTTTATGAAAGCAGTTTCATTCAAACCTCATTTTTTGTGATGGCTGACTTAAGAGAACAGTGTGTGGCTGTGAAATTTTGTTTCCTGCTTAGAAAAGTGCCACAGAAACTTGTGATGTTGAACACAGCTTACAAGGACAATGCTATGGGGAAAAACTCCAGTGTATGAGTTGTTTTCTCATTTTGAACCTCATTCTGAATGCCCGTCAACTTCCTGAATGGACGAAAATGTCAACTCATAGTGCATTCGGACTTTGTTCCACCAGGTCAGACTGTTAAACTATCTATTTAGAGCAGTGGTTCTCAACCTTGTAATGGCACCCTTTAAGACAGTTCCTCATCTGGTGGTGACCCCCAATCATAAAATTATTTTCCTTGCTACTTCATAACTATAATTTTGCTACTGTTTTGAATCAGGAGACTCCTATGAAAAGGTCATTTGACCCCCAAAGGGGTCGCAACACACAGGTTGAGAACCATTGATTCAGATGTTCTGAAAAGATAGCCCAACAGAGTGAGACTACAAAGGCCTGATTTGTGGCAGATGGGGGTTGGTTTTGCCAGAAGGACAATGCACCTGCTCACACAGCCATCTCAGTGCTCGTTTTTTTGACAAAAACCAGCATGCCTCTTTTGCCCCACGCACCTGACTCACCTGACCTCCCTCCTTGCAACTTTTTTGTTTCTGCGAATGCAGAGGGACATGATAGGACAGCAGTTTAACATCATAGAGGAAGTGAAGAAAAAAACGAGGGAGGTGCTGTCAGCCATCCAAACAGATCGAGTTTGAAAAATGTTTCCAGGAAGGAATCACAGATTTGACAAATGTATTAAGTGTAATGAACAGTACTTTGAATGTGATAAGGTTGTTTTGTTAAAAAAAATGTAAATACGTAGCTTGGGGGAGGGCGGGGGTCTGGGTTTTTGGGGGGTACCCCCTCATATTTTTGGATTCTATTATATTCCATTGATTTGTATGTCTGTCTTATGTAACACCACACTGTCTGGGTTGTAGTATTTAAATTATTTGGTGTAGCTTCTCCAATCTTATTGTTTAAAAAAGTTTGGGCTATTGTATTTGCTTTCTCATTTTGATTTTGCAATCAGCTCATCAATTGCAACATAGGAAGTGAGTGGGAATTTGATAAGGATTTCATTGATTCTATAGGTTGACTTGGTCAAAGTGATCATCTTAACTATGTCGAGCCTTCCAATCCATAAAATGGTTTCTGTCTGCTCACCTTCCCGACACAACCGCCGAAGACAAAGCGGGTGAATAAGCAAATGTGGTGAAGAAAGCTGATGGTGCCCGGCTATCAAAAGAT
>NW_022103920.1:90227798-90229157 GCF_000313985.2 Echinops telfairi
TGTCTTTATCTCAGTAATGCTATATACGTTTTACATGTTTGTTTTCACGTTAAACTTAATCCTCAAGTGCCAGTAATAAGATGTTATCATCTTCAGATGGTTTAGTAGGATGTAAAAATGACTTTAGGTTTGTTCTCTGTGACTTCACTACCTTTTAAAACGAAGAAAAGATTCTATCTGCCTTTTTATTTTTGTCTGGCCTTATTGCCCTAGCTCAGACCTGGTAGAACTTTAAACAGAGGTGGTGAAAGCAAACAGTCGTGTCTAGCTCATCTTGGGGTGGAGGGGCGTCAGTCTTTCATCATTAAATGCTAGCTGTAGGTTTACAAAGATGGCTCTTACTGGTAAAGTTCCCCGAGTAGCTGCACTTTGTCAAGTACTTTTCTACTAAGATCGTGTTTTTTCCCTCCTTTATTCCATTAATATGGTGTGTTCTGTGATTCTGAGATGCTAAACTATCCTCTCATTTCTTAGATAAACTCTACTTAGTCCGGGTGCCTTGTCCTTTATACATATCGTTGGAGGGTTTGGCTTGTAAATGTGAACTCATTGTAATTCCTTTCTCCATGTCAGACACTTCCGTACGGGCCCAGCTCAATTTTATTGCACTTATCTTTACTGCACTTTGCAGATACTGAAGTTTTACAAATTTAAGTTATGGCCAACTGCACTGAGCAAGTTTATCAGCGCCATTTTCCCAACAGCATGTGACTGTTGGTAATTCTCAAAATACCTCTAACCCTTTCATAATGCTGTTGCATGCTTAGTAGACTATGGTGTAGTATAAACCCAACTTTTTTTTTTTTTTTTTGGAAACCCAACTTTTACATGCACCGGGAAACTCAAAATTGTGTGTATTCACTTTGTGATGTTCATTTTATTGCTTGCGATCTGAAAAGGAGCCTGCACTATCTCAACGCATGCCTGTACTAATTAGTACAATTCCAAAATGGTGATGTACATGAGGATTTAGACTCTCATTCAAATCCCACCCACCCCCCTACTCCCACCCTGGTGATTTCTGCACTCTTTTGCTTCGGTTTTATTCAATTGCGTGCTTACGATGTGCCAGAATTTAAGTGTTGAGGATAGAGAGTGGTGCACAACCAAAATGAAAAGCTGCAATGTAGTGTGATTTGGAGTAATATATGCAGCTGAGATGTAAAGGAGTTGCAGAATAAAATGACTCTTGGAGGAAGGTACTTGGAGGGAACCTGAACTTAACCTGGGTTACCACATCATTTGTCATGCAAACAGGGACACTTTTGAAGAGTCAAAGAGAGAAAAGGCATAAAGGAGATTGTATGTTCACCTTAGATTATACCCGAGGGGAAGAATGTTTTAACACAGAAAAAAAGT